>NC_089250.1:174858494-175158494 GCF_963930625.1 Muntiacus reevesi
TCAACAAAGTTATAACACTTCTTTAAACCAAAGTTGCCAACTTCATATTTTGCCAGTGAGCAAAGATAAAGAAAAAAAAAAATAAACAAAAACTACAGTGTATTTCCACCACTATTTCCAAAAAGGTGTTTTAACACCAAAAACAAATATAAATGACCTAATTTTAGAATAAAGAACAGTCCATGCCAAAAAGGGGCAGCGAGCAACTTAGCTTACCAACACACACAGAGTAAGTACAATTCAACTATTCAGTCAGAGAATGCGTACACACACCAGCCTCTGTCGTGCCACACCAGACAGGCTTATCAGGACTCCCGGAGCAACAGAAACTCCTGGCTCATCTGACACAGGGCCCCAGGGCAGGTCACCGGCAGAAAGGCGGCGGCAGCACAGCCAACATAGACCAGAGACGGGACTCAAGCAAAGAAGCCAGGGGTCGCCTGACGCAGCCCCTACGGAGGGCCAGGGGCCAGGCCAAGGCTCAGACACCACACTCCCTCCCTGCGTGGACCCTGCAATCCCTGCCCCAACGAGCACTGACCCCACAGCGCACCAGAACCTAAAGTCCTTCAGAAGACCTGAGCCTTTACAGCCATGTCCAGGGAGCGCTGCCGAGCACTTGAACTAAAGTGAGATGAGACGATAATCAAAGTCAAAGTGTAAAGATGAGCCCTTGGCAAACTGAAGCCAAGATGTGCAAATGGCCTCCCTAGGCTGAGACCATCTCCTGCCCAAGGCTTCTCTCACTGCCCTGCCCTTCCTGCCCGGCTGGCCAAGACCTATCCTTACAACACAGCTTTCCTATGTGTTACACCATCAAGGAAGCCAGCAGCTGGCTGCACAATTCCAGTGGTCACGATTCCAGGCAGTTTAGGATTTTATTCCTCAATGAAATGAGCTGGCTTTCCAATCCTATCTCTAATGTCTGTGAGCTCACAGTGTGAGTGCAATACTAAACAGTAGGCCCACTCTGGGGTGCTGTGATCTCAGGCTTTTGAGTCAGGACATCTCAGGGCCAGACCATGACCTCTAGCTATCCTCCAAAACTATGAAAATCCATGTTGGAGATGCTGGCCTCCAGGCTGAGAAAACACTGACCTGCCTCAACTACATAGAACTTGATCCAGTCCTACCTAAGGACAGGTGTCTGTACATAGAGGCCACTATCCCAACACACACCGCTCACCTGAGCCTTCTGGAACTTGATTCAGTTGTACCTAAGGGCAGGTGTCTGTACCTGAAGGCCCCTACCCCAACACACACCACTCACCTGCATGCTCTGTTGGTACTGCATCTGCAGAGAGCCTTGGGCAGAGGTGGAAACATCCAGTTCAGATCCTCCCTCCACTCTCTGAGAAATGAAATTGTTCAAAGACCTCAGGGTGGACAGGACGGTGGTATTCTCCCCCAGGTCTTCCATGATTACTTCCCTTCTGGAAAAAAACAAGGGAAGAGTCACAGGGAGCCTTCTGATGCGCCATCACCATGGCCAGCTGCCCGGTCAGAGGGTACCTTTGGGCAGCCCCACTCCCATAATGCTCTCTCAGAACCTTTAAAACACTCCAACCTCTGTAACTACATTCTTCGGAGTTAACTGTGAGCCCATATCTCCAGTTTCTCAGAGAAGAAATAGAGGCATAAAAAGACAGTATGCCACCAAGCTGCTGACCATCAGAGTGCTGACCAGCAGACCAGCAGGACAGACGGATGGCTCCCAAGACGAGGTGCTCACCTCCCACGGAAGCACTCACAAAAAGCCTAGCTTCCCGGAATTGGAAACAAAGCACCCAACAGTGGCAGTGAGGACGACAACCACCGCAATGCTAATTATACAATGACATCGCTACCATTTTCAGCCAGGTGCCACAGACAAAGGCACCTGACATTTAGTAAGCACCAAGGCTTCTGGGGCCCATCTCCTTATCTGAAAACTAAGGGCCCCACTTCTCAAGGCTGGGAGGATTACAGGGCCCAAGAGAAGGCTCCAAACGCAGACGGCACAGCCATCACCACAGAGTGTAACTGTCACTCTGCTTGCAATTTCACATAAGTCATCGTAATCCTCAGACTGGGCAGATGAACCAGGTCTTCTTGAATATTACCGGAGAGGTGAGGCTTTCAGAGTTACAGAACGGAGATCTGTCTGGCCCTAAGGTCGACCGTGCTCCACAGGCCAAGATGTGAAGGCCAAGGACAAACAGCAGCAAAGAACCTGCATCCCCACACCTGTGCTAATCCCAGCCTCGCACCAGGCCGTCTACCGGTCAGAAAGGGTGGAAGTGTCCCAGCACAGTGAACAGCCAAAAGATGTGAATTCCTCCAGGTGCATACCGTGTTCCTCTGAGGCAAGCAGCCAGCTCTCACTGATGATCCCTAAGTATCAGATGGAAAACACCTGCCCTCAACCCACTCCCCACCTCCAAAAAAGTGAAGAGTCTTTGATTTGATGCTGAATTTCCTATTTAACAAATACCTTGACCTTGTGCACTGGGATTCCCTGGTGGCTCAGTGGTAAAGAACCCACCTGCCATTGCAGGAGACCCGAATTTGACCCCTAGGTCAGGAAGATCCCCTGGTGGAGGGAACAGCAACCCACTCCAGTATTCTTGCATGGGAAATCCCATAGACGGAGGAGCCTGGTGGGCTGCAGTTCATGGGGTCGCAGAGTCAGACATGGCTTAGCAACTAAACAACAACTGTTCTTGTGCACACAGAGCCCTTGTTTTCTGCAGTCTGTCCTTTCCACTCTCACCCAACATAGCTGTTCTCGCCACCTCTCCTTGATACAAATGGAAAATGAACTGGCAGAGAGACCCGAGAGGAGCCCTCAAGAGCACTGTGGGCTTGGTAGAGAGACACGGCCCGCGTGGAGCCAGGCAGCAGCACTCTGCTCCGCAGGGCAAATCACCGATGACCGGGGCCACAGTACTTTCCTGGAGTTGGTGATGGACAGGGAGGCCCGGCGTGCTGCAGTCCATGTGTTGCAGAGTTAAGACACGACTGATCGACTGAAGTGAACTAATACTTTCCACCCCGCGATGGGAAATTTAGCCAATATACCCTCTTCTCAAGACAGCATCCTCTGTAAGAGCTGATGCACCTTATACACAAGGATGAAAAGAACACATGCATTTTCACCTGCCTTCCAGGTGAAGCCGCTCCATAAGGCAAGGGAAAAGGTGGGACCTCAAACGCCATCCTCTGTATCCAGGAGACTCAGGTCTTCCAGAAACCTCACCACTGGATGTCAGCTGCTCTGGACGGTATCCAGAGCTGGAGTGCAGAGCACTCTGACTCTCTAGTGCCCTCCCTCCTGAGGGAACCTACAGACAAGGATCCTCACCACCTGCAGCACCACTTCTCAGCGCCCCGGGCGCTTTCGCTGGCCTGCTGAGCTCACCGCTCCTCTACCTGCTTTCTCCTACTTCCACGGGAGAGGAAATCCAAATGCCCCTCCCACTACCTGCCAGGAGTGCGGCTGTGGGCAAGGCGCTTCCTATCTTCCCACCGAGTTCCCCAGGTGGAAAACGAAGTAGTGGCACCCCACACTGACCGCTCAGGTGCAGAGGTGCAGGCGACAGTGCGGTTAACTCGCAAGGAACTGAGGAAGAGCCCCTCAGAGTGCACCGCGCCGTCTCGGGCCGGGGGCGGCGGTGGGGGGATCGCTGAAGTCCCTCTCCTCCGAAGCCGCCTCTGCCCCGGCCGTTTCCAGCTCCTCTCGGAGAGGACAGAGCACGGAGCGCAGCGGGGACCGGCAGGGACCCCGGCCCGGTGATCGAGCGGACACAGCGGGTCTCAGAGAAGGACGCGGGAACGTCGAGGGGTGCCGGCTCACAGCCACCAGAGGAGGCCCGGAGGGCGGCCCCAGCCTCTTCCCTGCCCGCCTCCCGCCGGCTCTGCTGGGCACCCGCCTCCGGCTCAGTCAGGCCCCCGCCCAGGACCCTGGCCGCTCACCTCACCACCTCAGTCAGCTTGCAGCCGTCACCGCCGCGGCTCAGATCTCCCTCTTTTACACCCGAGCCCGCGTATCGCGAGACGTGCCCTTGCGCTCTCGCGAGATCTGGGCGAGACTGCCCGTAAAGCTCCGGGTCTGCGGATGCCGGGGCTGTGTCCGTCCCAGGCCAGGGATGCCGCGGCTCGGAGCACGCTCGGAACCCTGGCTGGCCCGCGGGACTCCCTTGGTGCCCCTGTCCGCCGCTGGCCAGGCTTCCACTGGACGGCTGTCTTGCACTGTCTTGTGTGGAATAGCACCGCCCAACGGTGGCCTCCTGGGGCCAAACTTTCTTGCACTCCTGACTAGTCCGCAGCTTTTGACACTACGGTGTTTGCTTAAATTAACTAATGCATTTTTACTTTTCTCTAAGAAAAGAAAAACAGGAAATACTATGCTACTAAGCTGTCCTCCAAGCGCCCTGGGAGCTGTTGGGGTGCGGAGCCGCCGTTTGGGTCCCGTTCTCCAGGGAGCAAGGGCGGGACGCAGTCAGCCCACAGCCAACAGGTCCTTCCTGGAATCTCTCCAGCCTGCGTCTACTAAGGGGTCTCTCAAGTCCTTTCTTTCTCTTTCGCAATCCCAGCGAAGCGCCCGAGGGTCTGCACCGCATTTCCAGAGAGTAAACCATGAATCTGTGTAGCCAGAAGGAAAAAGGATGTGGAGGTAGGACACGGGGCAAGTGAAAAGAAGACGAAAAAAAATTTTTTTAAGGCCGGCCTGCAGACTACTCGCGGATGTGGACTTCCCTAAGACCCCATTTCTTCCCCAGCCATCCTTGGGATTTGTGGACTAAAAACGCTGCCTGCCATATCAGTAAATAATGTGTGCAGAGTCAGCCACTCTTAAGGATGAGCTCAGGGTGAAAACAGATCAGTTGCTCCGTCATGTCTCACTTTGTGACCCCATAGGCTGTAGTCAGCCAAGCTGCCCTGTCCATGGGATTCTCCATGCAATATTGGAGTCAGTAGCCATCCCCTTCTCCAGGGAATCTTCCCCACCCAGGGATTGAACATGGGTCTGCTGCACTGCAGGCAGATTCTTTACCATCTGAGCCACCAAGGAAGCCCAAAAACGTAATGCCGTCCACCAAATCATCAGACTCTGCAGCTGCCACCACCCCACGCTACCCCACCTCCAGCCCAGACAGTGGACCCTGAGGAGACTCAGGGTGAGAAAGCCCAGCACACTGGCCCAGGCAGCTGAGGTACACATCAAAGGAAGAATTTCAGTGAGCCTGAGACTCCTGCATCTTCCCACACATAGGAAAGCACTCAATTCTTAGAGACATCTAGTTTTTTATTAACCAGAAATCTTTTGCTGTTCCAAGCAGCTGGTCTTTGTTCCGAAAACTCCTATATACTCCAGCTCCTCCTCTACCTCTTCGGGGCAGTCCCTCAGAGTTACCTGAGATACTGTGTCCCAGGCTTAAGTCCCCAGTTTTAGCTGCCAAATAAAAATAACTCCCAGCTTTTTAGGTTGTGTGTTTGTTTTCAGTCAACAAGATTTAATCATCATCACAGTCAATACACGCTTGAGGGATGAGCACTCCTCCAGAAAATGGTTTCAAAGAAATCAATTTTAAGTATGGAAATTCCAGAAAATATTACACCCTATGTTATTTTATAGCCTTGAGTTCCTGGAAGAGAGTAAAAGGAAATAAACACACCATGTGTCTGCTTGCTTTGGTTATTAAGTTTCTGGAGCCTGGCGTGTTATAGAAACATTTCCAGTTTCACACTGCCCCCCCGTCCCCCCCCCCCCACCCCGTACATAATTCATACCAAATGTCTTCCTTAGGGAGCTCTCACTGCTTGAAGTATTTCCGGATCATTCACCACAAAGATGGAAACAAACCCTGACTGAAGGTTCAGATTTTTCTACATTACACTGTATAGCCAAAATAACACCTGGAAACCTGGAGATCGTTTTGCAGCAATGATGGAAGCCAGTTCCCCTGTAACATACTAACCATGGTGAGAAAATTCCATAAAGCTATGTGTTTCTCTGCCTCAGTGTTTTTATGCATCCCAGTCTTTTCATCCTTTTATCTTTGTCTCTTTCTCACGGTAACTCTTCACAAATCATGTTATAGCAACCATTTTTTTATATCATCATATATTGTGAACACTGAATATAATTTTGTCTTAAAAAAAGGTCCCCCATCTGTCCTGCCTGCTGCATCCCAGATCCAGCTCGGATCTCCCCAGCCACACTTCAGACAGAGCTCAAGCTACATCTGCAGTGAAAAAGCCAAACAGCAGAGCAAGCACTCAGCCCTTTAGACCTCCCGGCTTCCCTCGGTACTGTGTGGCCAGGAGGTACACCTCTGATGATTCTTTCCTGCTGGCCTCGGGCTTTACAGTCCTTGTGGTCTGGAATTCCTCAGTCAGTCTCTTCTGTACCCGATGGCTCTGACTTCCAGCCCAGGTTTTACAAAGGAATGTCCCCCCGGGGTGGAGGACATCTGGAACCATGTCCAGAAGGGACAAGCACAAGCTAATGAGCCTGTCATGGTCGAGGCCACGGATCCCTGTGGCGTTGGGTGCCATGTCACTCAGGATCACGTCTGCTCTCCCACCAGGAAGCAGCTCTTGGATTTTTCGGAAGGTTCTAGGGTCAGTCACATCAGCAGGGCACAGAAACGTTGCTCCTTCCAGGGGGAATATGTGGAGAAGATCTACCCCAAGCACAAAGCCAACAGGAGCACTGGGGTCTAAGGAAGAAATGGTGAAGGTACTTACTCATTGACACCCCGAAATCATCCCACAAAAAGTAAATGTAACAAAATAATAAAACAGAGATAAAGGGGACTTTCTCTAGCAGTCCAGTGGTTAAGAGTGTGTGCCTCAAATGCAGGGGGCACAGATTCAATTCCTAGTTGGGGAATAAGATCCCACATGGCACAGGCTAAAGAAAAAAAAAAAAAAAAATATATATATATATATAAAAAAGTCAGGACCAAGAAAAAGAACTAATGTGCAAAAATGGGCACACAGGGTTTTCCTCCTAGAAAAACATGTGGCGGGCGGGGAGTGGTGGTCTTCCCTCTACATCTGAGGAAACAGGTTGGGAGAGGCAACCTGACTGTCCCAGGGGACAGGCAGACATGAGACCACATCCTGGCCTTGATACTCCACCTCTGACTCCATTTCACTCTCCGAGCCTTGCTCTCCCTTAAAAGGGATCTTATCTCTGAGGAGTCTTTTTGATACACTAAAACAGAGAAGGACATATTATTATATAAAGAGCCTCTGGATTAAATCAACAAATCCATTCTGCAGTTTAACCTAATTTCTTTCAATGTAGAAACTATTAGAAACAAGCCAAGAAACAGGGAAAGTGGACAGATGCTAAATAAGGTAAAAAACTGATACCCTGCCCATGTCTGAGTGATACCAGCTGTGAAATAAAAAGTTGTCAGTTTCACTTCACCTGAAAGGGGATTTCCTGCCTGCAAGGCCGCTGCCCCCCCCCACCTCCACCTCCCCCCAGCCCCTCCCAGCACCACTCCCTACACACCAGGGTGGATCCATGGAGCAGTCACAGACTCAGAGCTTGCTCTGCTTAGTAAAAAGGCTGCTCTGCGGGTGAGGGGCAGGGTATTTGTTCTTTATCTAAAGATGAGAAGTCCAGCTATTCTGTAGGGTGCCTCATTTATCAAAGGCGGAAAACTCTGCTTTCAGCCCTGTAGAGTGGGACGGCTCTCCCATTTTACACACTTGTACTCGTTCCTTTAATGTCCCACATACTGTAGCCCCAGGAAGTGCCTTCTAAAAGCAAATGGCAAAAAAAAAAAAGAAAAGAAAAGAAAAAATACATAAATAAATAAAAGCAAATGGCTTTGGTTGCATTTTTGCAACTTCTTTTGGGAGTAAAAGAACCCAAACCATTTTATGTACCCAGTCTCTGCTTCTCCCACCTCTTCCTACAGGTTAAACTTAGCTGTTTTCCTGCTTCTCTTGAAGAGCAATTAGGGGACAGGACCCTCTAAAATCAGTCATTAGGAAGTCTGTGGATAGACTCAGTGGTGGGAAAATGAACTGAAGTTTTTGACACAGATTCATTCACTTGAATGATAAACATTTACTGAGCTTGTAAGAAATGTTTTTAAACTGTTCTAAACCCCCTTGAGGCATCCTACCCAGATTAAAGAGACTGATGACAAAACCCAGGGAGTGGCATGCCTGGTTCTGCAAGTCACTAAACTTCTGCAGATCTCAATTTTCTCATCAGAAAGATGGGCACACACACCCATTCTAAGGTGTATGGGAGAGATCTCTGTGACCTGCCCGTGCAGGTGGCACCCTCAGAAGTTACAGTAGGAAATACAAGTGGTAAGGATTGTTACCTTAGCACTGCTCACCTACAAAAGACTCAAAGGCAATCTTGATGCCCATGGTGACGAAACTGGCTAAATACCAATAGTATAATCATTATCTGGGATAGTATGCAGCTGTTTAAATGGACGGCATCATTTTCCACCTTGTCTGGATAGTTGGTTGATCTATTAGTCAGAGGCACTTTTTTACATATATGATCTTAGTTAAAACCCCCAAATATAAAAGAGATAAGAACTAAGTCCCTCGAGTTGGGCCAAAGTGGAGAATCCAGAGCCACGAGGGCTCCCTGGGCAGCCCCAGGAGCAACTCCAGGAAACCCCCAGGTTGATTCAGTTGTCCTGTCAAGGGAAGATGTCGCTATATCAGCAAGCAAAAAGAAATCGCTCTGCGATTTCTTTGCTGAGGAAAGAAACTTGACTTACAGATGGCTGTCTAATTTCGTTGCTGAGGCCACACATCAGCAGCACAGGCCCAGGACACACGCCAGCGTGCCGGCCTACACACTACCGTGGTCTGGTCGCAGGTGATTTTCACCTTCACTCCCCCTTTCTACCTCCGTCTTTCATTTTGAAAATGTCAGTGTTGTTTGTATCATTCCTACTAAAGCAGCACGCAGAAGCATGTACTTTCACAAGGCAACTTGGCTGCTCTGTGTGCCCTGAAGAGGGCGGCCGGCCCGCGTCCAAACCACAGTGGTCGGAAGGCCCCTGAGACAGTGCGGAGGCCCCACCTGTGCCCGCAGCGTTGACTCTCTGCACAGCCACCTGGCTCCACGCGCCAGGAGCGGCCCCACAGTCTAACACCCGGAGGCCAGGCCGTAGGATCTGGTGCCTCTCGTTCATTTCCAGGAGCTTGAAGGCGCTTCGACACCGGTAACTTTCCACCTTTGCAGCTTTCACAAACGGGTCCCTCAAATGCCGCGTCAGCCACAGGTGCTCAGCGCCAGTCCGGCCCTTGTAGCAACTGCCAGTGGTGTGGAACCTTTGACGCTGAAGGGAAGCCCACACCAGTTTCAAGGACCTGGTGAGGAAAAGGGAGCACGCAGGTTGGCATCCCATAGGCCAGTGGGGCCCCAGGTTCAACCCGCACATTTTTAGAGATGGGTCACTATGGCCCAAGTGGAAGAGGTGACTTGACAAGGCTACAGCCGGAAAGGTTTTATGGGCTGACCCACATCCCCCAGAGTCTGCATGTGTGCTCAGTCATGTCCAACTCTCTGAGACCCCATGGACTCTAGCCCACCAGGCTCCTCTGTCCACGGAATTTTCCAGGCAGGAATACTGGAGTGGGTTGCCATTTCCTTCCTGCCATTTCCAGGGGATCTTCCCAACCCAGGGATCCAACCCTGTCTCTTATGTCTCCAGCATTGGCAGGTGGATTCTTTACCACTAGCACCACATAGGTAGCCCAAAGTCTATATGAGAAAGTCCTAACCCCCAGTATCTCAAGATGTGACTTGTCTTTAATGAGGTAATGAAGGTAAAATAAAGCCGTGCGTGTGTGTGTGCTAAGACGCTTTAGTCGTGTCCGACTCTCTGCGACCTATGGACTGTAGCCTGTCAGGGTTCTCTGTCCATGGGCATCTCCAGGCAGGAATACTAGAGTGTGTCGCCATTTCCTTCTCCAGGGAATCTTCCCAACCCAGGGATTGAACTCACATTTCTTATGTCTCCTGCACTGGCATGTGGGTTCTTTACCACTACCTTAAATGGTAAATGGGTGTGCTCTATCCAATACTGGTGTCCTTATAAGAAAAAATCAAGACACAGACACACACAGGACAAAGACCACATGAAGACACAGGGAGAAGATGGCCGTCTGTAAGTCAAGGGGAGAGGCTTCAGAGACTGATCCTGCTGACAACTTGATTTCAGTTTTCCAGATTCCAGACACTCAGCCAGTAAACTTCTGCTCTTTCAGTCGCCCATCCTGGGGTGCCTGGTTACACAAGCCTGAGCAAACTAATCCAGCAGGCCTCTCCTCTGTGGTCAAAAGATGTTTTTTTCTCCCGAGTTCTCTTCACAAGAAAATCTCAAATGGTAATGATAGTCACTTTGTACCAACCAAAGTTTTCCCAGTACTGGTTGAAAACACTGATAAATTTCATGAAACGAACATTCTCTCTCACAGGATACAAATTTTCATTGGGCTTTAAGAGATTCAAAAAAAAAAAAACACACAGAAGGACAGGCCCTTTGCCTTACTTACTTCCACCGCTTTGGTGGGCAGCACAGGGTCTGACCAACCTGTCACATTTCTTAATAAAATTGAACTTGCCCTGTGTATAACTCAGAAGGGCAACTTTCAAGCCTCTTTGGAAAGTGGGGCTTTTAAGTTTACTGACAGCCATGGGTTATCTACACCTCCCTTTATTTAACTCTCAGAACCCTACAAAGTATCTACATTCTTTTCTTCTGAGGAAAAAGAAAAAAAAGAACTATTATTAGTCTCATGGCTCTCAGGCAAAGTTCCCTCAGAATGAAAACTTGTTGACAAAGATCTGGAGACAATACTTTTGAATTGCTGCCTTCAGAAGGCGTAGGAGCCTCAGGGAAAGAGGGCATAGCGGTCCTGGGCGCCGAGTTAACTCCACCGTCAGCGGAATGGTGGAGAGGGGAGTTGCACACCCCAGGTCCACCTGATGTGGGCAGCTGACCGCCAGCCCCACCCCATGACCAGGGTCCAGCCACACGGGGCTCTCGTTTCCGAGACACAGGCTTCAGGCCCGCGGTGCTCTGCACGAGCGACACCTCCAGCAGCAGCGCCCCCTACTCTCCCTAAAGGCCTCTCCAGCCCTCGGCCCGCCGTCGCTCCTCGGGAAGCCCTGGCCGGTCCGAGCACGGACGGTCCGCTCTAGTCACCTCGCTGAGGCTGACCCGACCCCTTTCCGAGCCAGGACGAGATAAGTTCTGAGCCCCTTTTCGGACACGAAAAATGGGGCCGGCGTCTGACCACTCCGCCTCCCGCACGCATGCAGTAGGTGCTCCATTAATTCCCACTGATCGCCAGCCGCCGCGCCCACCGACCGCCCGCCTCAGCCGCCTCACCGCTCACCCGGCCATGGACGCGGACCAGCTCCCGCTGCCGCCACCGGAAGTGCCGGCCTCACTTCCGGCCCGAGGCCACGCCCCCGGAAGCGGCGCGTGGGTTCGAAAGGCGCGCGCAGTGCCGGGGCCTGGGTGAGCGCGGGTGCGAGAGTACAGGTGAGCAGGGGATGCGGCCGCGGGAGATGGGCCTGGGACCCGCCAGAGGGCAGTCGGAGGCCCTACACGGGCGGCCAGATACAGGAGCCGAGCCTGGCGCTCGACGGCGTGTTGTCTCTTTAAGCCCTACTCACGGGCCTCTGGACCGGTGATCCCGTTCAGAGGACACCCTGCTGAGAAGGGGGGCCGCCTGGCCCCTGACGTCAAGTGGGCAGCCTGGGGACCCGCCTGACGGTGGTGCCAAGGCCGTGGCCAACTGGACTTCAACAGCAGGTAGACCAGAGTTCGGTACTGGCTCTGGAGTTTGATTTTCTGTCAGACTTAGCTTTTCTGAGCTTCAGTTTCCTTGGCTGAAAACAGAAGCCACGTCTCAGCTCACAGGGCTCTTGGGTCTGTTAAGTGGGATACGTTTTGGAAAGTATATGATCCGTGCCTAATAACTGACAGCTGAGATTCCTAACTAATTCAGGAAGTCAGGGCTTTGCGCCTTAACAGGTCAGCAACATGACAAGTCCACAGGTTAAAGGGAAGCTGGACCCAGAGACCCGCTTCTGCACAACCGGCCGCCAGCACCAAGACCTAGGTCTCAGTCCCTGTTCTCGGACACCATAACTTCCCAGCAGCATCCCTGGTCCCGAATCCTGCCTCTCGTCCAGTGTGGGCCCCAGACCAGGATGAGGATGGGTGGACAGGGAGCACGGCCCTGGACCTCCAGCATGTCTCCAGCAGTGACCAGACGTCCCCTGAAGGTCTTTCTCTGGACCACACACACACACACATTCAGGCAGAAGCGGCATTCCAGGCCCTGAGCACCAGGTCCCAGAGCAGCAGTGGTTGTGAGCAGAACCTGAAAACCTGTCATAGCAAGGGAGACAGACCAGGCCTCACTGGGTGGGCTCTCCACGATCAGAGCTGTACCTTTCTTGGGAATCTGGGGGTCTGCTGCTGCAGGGAGGCAGAAACCAGAACCCAATAACCAGAAGGCCCTATAATGAAAAGGCCAAGACCAAAAGCCAGACGCAAGAACCATTGGGTAAAAAGCATGGTTCATTTCATGCCAGGTGGGCTTAGACGTGGACGCAGGAGCAAGAACAGCCCTGCGCTAAGGAGAGAGGCAGGGTCGACCTGGCCATTGCCTGACCTGCATCACCCCAGCAAGCAAAGGGCCCAGGGCTAATGCCACTGGGTCGGGGGGGCCAGGTCTCCATCTGCCACAGAAAATCTGCCACATCAGGCATAACTTGGCCGTCACCTCTCCCTGCTCTCCAGCACACATTTCCAGTCTACCTGGCCCCTGGCCACCAAAATGCCCATGCTTCCATCCACACCCTGTCCACGCCCAAATCAAGCTGACCCAGCCCCTTGCCTTCCTCTCAGAACCCACAGGCACCATGCGCACCTCAAGGCTCTACACGCTGGTCCTGGTGCTGCAGCCTCAGCGAGTCCTCCTGGGCATGAAGAAACGAGGCTTCGGGGCCGGCCGGTGGAACGGCTTCGGGGGCAAAGTCCAAGAAGGAGAGACCATCGAGGACGGGGCCAAGAGGTGAGGGGAGGGGCAGGCCCGACTGCAGAGCCAGCTTCCACGGGGGACAAGGATTCAGGTTGTAGAGCCAGACCCCTGACCACTCAGAGCCATGTGACCTGGAGCACAGGGTGAATCCTTGAGCCTGTTTCTTCATCTGCCAAGTGGGGATAATAACAGTGTCTACGACCTCTTGGCTTCCCTGGTGGCTCAGTCAGCAAAGAATCCACCTGCAATGCAGGAGACCGCCTACAATACAGGAGACCCGAGTTCCATCCCTGGGTCAGGAATATTCCCTGGAGAAGGAAATGGCAACCCACTCCAGTATTCTTGCCTGGAGAATCCCATGAACAGAGGAGCCTGGCGGGCTAAAGTTCATGGGGTCACAAGAGTCATACACAACTTAGCAACTAAACCACCATCACAACAACTACCTCTTAGGATTGTTGTGAGGATTTAGTGAGAAAATAAGCATGAGGACTGAATGGGGCCTGGCACGTGGTCCAGCCGAGTACACCTTGGCTTGCTGCTATGCGGTGGTGGTTTGGGTGGAAAAGTCATGGTTTCCTCTTTCTAGCCAAGGGGCTGGCCAGCCACTGGGCTTCTTCATTGGTTCAGGGGAGCTGATGACAAGCGTATCTGGGACCTTTCACTCACAGTCTCCGTTCTTCCTCGACACCAACTACATTCCCGTGGGCAAGAACTGAATCCCAGAGACACGGAGCAGGCCCGAGGTCACACAGCCCTCCAGACTTTAGCCTCTTTGCTTTCTTGCCCCTCAGGCTCGTGGGGATAATTTCAACACCCTGTGTCATCCGTTGAGCCCACACAGTCTGGTCCAACGCCTCCTTCCCATCCCTGCCCCCTGCATCAGGACACCCCCTGACAAAGGACTGCGGAGCCTCTGCAGGTGGGAGGTCAGATGGGTGGCATGTCCCCATGCCCAAGGCAGAGGCTGAGAGCCGCTCCACGAGGCCGCAGCACCGTGCGCCCAGTTCTGTAGTCAGCCCCCGGCCCCTGGGGCGGCTCTGGCTCCCTTCCTGGCCCGTGCGTGTAGCTGCTCCTCAGCGGCGGCCCGGCTCTCACGGGCAAGGTCTCGGCAGCCTTGGTGTCGGGTGCCCTGCCCTTTGGGGTCCCGGGGCTGGGTTAACGTGCACTCCTCACTCGCCTGCAGGCTCAGGTGGCTTGTGGGGCTGGCTCTGTCTTCCCGTGTGCAGGACATACTTGGGGGGCCACGAGCCCCAAGGAAGATGCATTCCCTCCTGGGGGGGGGCGGTTGCTGGCACTTGGGGGCCGGCAGCGCCTTGTAGCCAGATTCAGGCTCTGGGTGTGGAGCAGGACTGCTGTCCTGGCCAGCGTTCCCAGAATGGGTGAGGACGCAGAGCGTGGTGTTCAGGGAACTCCCGCAGGCCAGGCTGGAGGAGGAAGAGCAGGCGGGCCCCCAAGCTCCTCAGCGGGCTCCAGACCACAGGGTCCTGCCCCTCCGCCCTGCTCCCACCGGGGCGCTCGGCTGTCCACGGCTTGGTTTAAAGTGTCACGTGTCCTATTCCCTGCCTGCCATCTGGGGAACATCCCAGAGATGCAATCAGACACATTAGCAGAACTGGAACAGTATCATCTCCGGCTGCCTGATTATCCAGGCCTGAAATGGAGCCTTGACTCTGACACTGAGGAGATGACTGATATTTCATGCCCCGCCATGGACTCGGGGAAGATGAACCCAAATTAGTCAAAACAGTGAATCAGTCGGTGACGTTTTTAAAAACAAGCTCCGCCAGCCTGCTGCCAGAGGTGGGGAGGCCCCGCTGAGTGCTTCTATTACGTCTAATTGGGGAGCCATTTGCACCCCCACTAGCAAAAACACACTCATTTTTTTAGGTCGTGTCTAGTTTTGATTAATCATCGCAGTGAGTATGTTCCGGCTTTCGGAACATCACTCGGGCCGTACTGAATAGCAGCAGGTGGACCCAGTTCCTCTCCCGGCCTCACGGGGAGGTTAGGGCAGAGTCTAGGCTCAGGACGGCGACTGTTTAAATAAGACCATTTAACCGAATGTGCGTGTTTAATGAACACACTGGTTTCCCTGACTCCTAGTTGTGGGCACAGGAAGTAATTATGCACTCTGTTCCTAACAGAACTCCGAGATCAGAGCTTAAAGAGACCTTTTTATAACCTACAGCTCTAAAAGGTCAGACATAATTAGAACGGTTTTACAGCCACAGAAATAAATTCAGAGTAGTGGGGAAGTGAGAGTCGCTAACAGGAGACACAGGCGCTGAGCTTCACGGCTGCAGGGCTCGTGGGGCCCCCAGAGCCCACAGCAGACCCTCCAGAAAGCGCTGTCCCTGATGGCGAGAAGCAGGCCAGGGGAGGGGCTGGGGCAGAGGGCATGTCTGAGGGCGCTAGGCAGGAAGGTTTTGCGATGCGCGGGTGGGGTGCTTATCCTCTGATACACCACGGCAGAGAAACTGGTTGGATTCCTGCAGGCGTAGACTGTGTGAGAAGCACAGGTCCCAGGTACAGGTACTGTTTGCAGTTTTCAAAGGGGCGCACGAAGGACAGAGACCCGAAGGGAGGATGCCAGTGGTCACGAGGGTTCTTGCTGTGCATCCAGGCCGTGTGTGTTCACTGAACTGCCTACAGCACGTACACGGCTTGGGGAAGTGTTTGCTGTTAAACAGGCACGCGTGTTTAGGGGGGCATGCTTGTTTCCTTGTGAATCAGCTGGCCTGTGAGCTCAGGTGGGGCGACCAGCCCCCGGCCCCTCCTCCCAGCACAGGTAGGGGGCGGGGAGAGAAGCGGGATCCTGAGAAGGCAGGCACAGCAAGGAAGGCCCGAAGCTCCTCCCCCGCGATCAAGTTCAGATGAGGCCCGAGATCTCGAGATCTCGGCGGGAGGGCAGAGATGTCTGCTTGGTGAAAAGAGGTAAAACCACCCCTCCTCTGGGGGAACGAGGCGAGAGGAACCTGCGGGCTGATGCGGTGCTCCGAGCAGGGCAGGCCAGAGCGGGACTCTGGGCAGGAAGGCTTTGGCTCGGGCCGGGCGGCTGCAGGAGGAGCTGAGTGGGCGGGTAGGGGCTCCCGGCTCTAGCGCGGCCCTCCCTGCCATGGGACCCCCGAGCGGCCGCGCGGGGCCAGGCCAGGGCTGCCCCTCTGTGCGCCCGAGTGCTCAGCTGGCGGGGGGCACATCTGGGCGCCCGAGACAGCAGTCCCAAACCCGACCCCTTGGCCACACACATGCGCTCTCCACGCCTCCATCCACCCATCTCCACTCTGGTTCCATGTGGACACAGGCGCCTCGACTTAACTGTCACCTCCCACCCGCCCGTCTGTCTGCAGGGAGCTGCAGGAGGAGAGCGGTCTGACCGTGGACAGGCTGCACAAGGTGGGCCAGATCACGTTTGAGTTCACGGGTGACCCCGAGCTGATGGACGTGCACGTCTTCTGCACGGACAGCGTCCAGGGCACGCCCGTGGAGAGCGACGGTGAGTGCAGGCCGGGAGAGGCGGCCCCACGCCCCCCACTCCGCTGTAAAAAGTTCCCTTGCCCGGGTGAAATAGCATAGGACGCCAAGCCCCTCGCACGGAGCAACTCAGCGAAGCACTCGCAGAAAGTCAGTCTGAGATCCAGGCTGGCGTTGGTGACTGCCTTTTCGTCCCCTGCAGAGATGCGCCCGCAGTGGTTCCGGCTGGACCAGATCCCCTTCAGGGACATGTGGCCGGACGACAGCTACTGGTTCCCGCTGCTGCTTCAGAGGAAGAAGTTCCGCGGCTTCTTCAGGTTCCAGGGGCAGGACACCATCCTGGACTACACACTCCGCGAGGTGGACGCCATCTAGGGCGGCGCTGGCTCACCCCCTCAGACCCCAAGACCCCTGCCTGGCCGCGCCCTGGTCTCCAGTCTGGAGCAGGGCTGGATGGAAAGGCAAATAAAACTCTTTTTCGACACTTTCCGCCAGGCCTCACCGTGACCCGCCCAGTCTGTCCTCGGGAAGCCTCCAGACGTGCCAGGCTGTGACCTGCATCGTCAGACAAGGACGGGCAGAGACACGGGCCCAAAGGGCAAGGGGCTGGCTGGCGTGGGAGGCCCACAGGGATGTGTGAGGGGTCCCAGGGTGTGCCAGGGGCCGTCTCCTCCCACCCCAGATAAGGGGAAGCCGAGGGGCAGTCAGCGCCCAGGGCTCACACCCCAGTCTCATCTGCCATCAGCTGGTCGCCCTCCCGCCCCCAAGGCAGGCTGTTCCCATCCTGGCTTCGGACCGCTGAGGGGGCACGGGAGGGTCATCAATCTGTCACACACAGACTCACAGCCTGTCAATCTGTCACACACAGACTCACAGCCTGACGCAGCTTTTATAAATATGTTTAATGATAGTTGTTCTTGTAAGTTCACTGATAGAAATCTCGGAATGTAGCTCATTTGTAAACAATTCCAGTTAATTGGATGTGGTGGTCATTGACTCCTGCAGCCTCATAAAGTGCTTCATACATAAACCGACTCGCACAAAGCAAGAAAAAAGGCCTCAGATGCAGGGCCGCCCTGAGCTCCAGCGGCGGAGCCCCAGCCGCATCCCCCCTCCAAGGCTTCGCCCAGCGACTAGGCCGTGGCTGAGTCACAGCGAGTCTGCCAGACACAGGCTGTAGGGACGTAGCCTGCGGGCACACCCCGCGCGCCACGCTTAGTCCTCCCGGACCGCGGAGGGACCGGGGCTCCCGCTGGGGTCACAGTGTCCTTTCCCGGGGGCGGCCAGGCTCTCCTTGGGGGTGAGGAAGCCTGGGAGCAGGAAGGACACAGAGGGTGTGGGGACCCCCGCCCAGGAGCAGCCTCTCCTCGCTCTCCCCCAGCAAACACTGATCAGAAAGCCCACATCCAGCAGCCCGGGGAGGGTGGCGGGGGTTCCGGGGAAAAGGCGTTTTCGTCCCCAGCTGCCGGCAGGGGGACACAGCATACCCCCATCACCCCCAGCCTCCTGATGCCGCCTCTCCTGGGGTGAGGAGGATGCAGACTAGGAAGCGCCCCCCCCCACCTACCCCCGCAGTCCCTAAAGAAGTGCGTGCTCCCAGTGTCCACGTGAAAGCCAGTCCTCCAGGAGCGGTCACCCCGGAACAGGATCTCGAGTCTTTGGTGCCAGAACTCGCCCGGTGACCCGTGTGGGAAGATGCCCCCCCGACCTGTGCTGCTGGCCCAGGACCTCGGGGCCGTCGGCTCACACCAAGGTTGCTCTGGAGCCACCGGCAGGACCCACGTGTGGCGGGCCCAGGCCAGGGCGGGACACGCTGCCTCCTGCATCAAACGTGCGTCAACTCGTCAGGGATGCCCGCCTGTCCCCCAGCACCTCCAGGCCCTACATGTGGGCCTCAGATGGAGGGCAGACCCCAAACCAGGCGCGTGTTCTCGAGAAACCCTCAGGAGCCCTCCCCTGCAGTCACCCTGCTCCAACCACCCCCCAACCCCCGAGCAGAGGGCCGTGAGGGCTTGGGGGCAGGCGGGTTCCAGGCCTGGCTTCCACGTCGAGGGTCTAGAGCAGAAACACCCGGTCCCAGGCGGACACAACCCCACTGGGTTCAGACGCCCGGCCGGAGCGAGCGGAAGGGAGGCTGGAAGGGGGTCCCATTGCTCTGAAGAGGAGAGGTCACCAGCAGATACGCCCGCGCCCACTGCGCAGGCAGCCTTGGCCCGCCCAAGGCGGGACGGCAGCCATCTGAACCTGGACAGACCCAAGGCAGAGGCACCAGCACCTGAGCCTCCAGACACCGCGGTCCCTCTGTCTCCCCCGCCCCAGCCCAGCGGGCACGCGGATGTCAGCGTGGAGGCAGGCACACACACGCCAGGGCCGCCAGGGCGCTCCCCGGGGCACGTGGGGGAACCCGCTCCAGGGACCGACCCACTCCCACCACCAGGCTGCCGGCCACCGCGCACACCCCAGGCGGCCCCGGCCTTGCTCCCCGAGAGGGAGGGGAGTCATGGCTACCTGGATCCCCGGCCCCGCCGGCGGCCCCACAGGGGGCATCAGCCCGACACGTGGGCCCTCAGGGTGGGGGGCGGGCACTGACTGAGGGAATCAAACAGGGACACACCGTTCGGAAAGAGGTTTTAGTGAGGGCGCCGAGCTGTCCCCGAGCCCCCGGGCACTAGTGAGCAGACAGGCCGTCCTGGGGGCGCCGCGGGGGGGCTGGGGCACCGGGCGGTCCCACGAAGAGACAGCGAAGCTTGGGCTGCAGGTCGTTCCACACCTTGCTCATCTGCGGGAGGAGGGGGCGGGCCAGCTGAGAGCAGCTGGGGGACACGCAACAAGGACACCCCGCGTCCCCGGCCCCAGAGCGGCTTCCCACCCCTGCCCTGCAGTCCCCCCACCGCCAGGGGCCACGGGGGCTGCTCCCTCTGCCCCGCACACAGGCAGACGCATGCAAGGTGCCCCGTGAGGGACTTTAGGGAACTTCAGCACCGGGTCGCTCCCGCCAAAGGCTCTGCAGCGAGGCCGCAACAACGTCCACCGAAGGAAGGCAGAAACAAGGCACGAGCCGGGCACCGCGCCGTGGCTCCCGGGCCCTGCGGCGGCCTGCAGGCGGGGGCCGTGGGCACGGGCAGGAGGGGAGCCGGGCGGCGAGGGGCCGTCTGAGACGGGCACTGGGGCAGGACGGCTCAGGGGCTGCTGGGAGCAGGGTGGCCCGGGGCACGTGCAGTGAGCACAGCCGCCGAGTTTGGAGACGGGGGACTGAGTCGCCCACGGAGGAGAAACAGCGCTGCGGCAAGCGACGTGCCCGCGTTCTGCCCATCGCCCTGCGGCCCCTGGACCCGCTTGTGAGTGCTGACCACTGTGCGGCCCTGCCCCCGCCCGAGCACCCCGCTGCTGCCTCAGCCGCACGTGCAGTTCCCAAACTGTGCCCGAGGGTG
This sequence comes from Muntiacus reevesi, assembly GCF_963930625.1. Taxonomy (NCBI): domain Eukaryota; kingdom Metazoa; phylum Chordata; class Mammalia; order Artiodactyla; family Cervidae; genus Muntiacus; species Muntiacus reevesi. The sequence continues at coordinate 174,878,444 of NC_089250.1, forward strand.
CCCTGGGCACCCCAGTGAACTCCAGGGGCCCCAGGGACTACGGGAAACATGCAAAGGAAGCTCTACGCTGGTCACAGGCCACGCAGACCACCGCCATGAGCATGCCTGGAGCCAAGAGCTGACACCCAGGACGGGTGGGCAGGAACTCTGCCCTCGGACCGCTGTGAGCACCAACGCGCCGAGAAAGCCGAGAACCGGCTGCAGACAGCGCGGGCTGGGCTGCCTCAGGCTGCGGGGTCCCCTCGTGGGCACAGCTCCCCAGCCCCTCACACCAACACCCCACCTCTCTGCTCTTGTCCCGGGATCTGTGCACCCCGCCGCTGACCCTCCCTGCAGCTCCTCCTGAGGCCGGGGACCCCGACCCCCCACCCCGCGCCCCCCAACTACCAGGACGGCCTCACGGTCTCCCCGGCTACCAGGAGACCGCAGAATCCGCCAAGAGTCACGTCAGGTCCTGGCGCCCACCACCCACCCAGGTCACTCGTCAAGGTCAGCCGGGCAGCCGCTTCAGGAAGCAGGGTGCCCGCCGGCCCGGACCCACCTCCTTGTGCCCTTGGATCTGGGAGTTGACGAAGGCCCCGAGGATGTGGGAGGTGAGTGGCAGGTAGACGTGGACCAGCTGCGTCTCCTGGTGCAGGCAGTACAACGAGAAGTAGTTGCGGAGCTCCATGGTCTGGATCACGTTCTCCTGCTGCAGAGCAGAAAGGCCCTGGCACCCGGCCCGGCACAACGGGGAGTGGGCCCCCCGGGGCAGCCCGAGCCCCGCCTCTGGGTCACAGCACCCGTCACTGGGCACAGGCGTCAGGGTCCCGGCCACTCACGGAGACCCCCAGCACACACACACACAGAACAGCGGGGAGGATGGGGGCCCCGCCAGCCCGCCCCACCCGGCGGGGCCGCACCTCCACGATGCGGGACTCCAGCTGCTCCACGGCCTCAGGCTCACGGCTCTGCGCAGCGGCGCTCATCACCTGCCGCTTCATCAGGCTGTACTTGTGCAGGGCCCGCTGGTGCTTGTGCAGCACGCCCTTCTCGTGCCGCTCGCACAGATCCTGGGGGCGGGGGCGGTCAGGGCTCCGGCCTCCAGTGGGGCCTCTCCCCCTCGGACGCCCACCTGCACCCCGCTCTGCACGCTCAGTAGTCACGGGAGGGACCGCCCAGGGGAGCCGCCCAGGGCCACGCTGCGAGGGGCTCACAGTGCAAATCAGCACAGCCCGGGACCCGCAGGGATGCGTGCACACCAGGCCGGCTCCAGACCGCACACCATGAACTGAGCGTCCCCAGAAAGCTGGCATGCCGCCAGCAGCAAGACCAGACAGGCTCCCAAGGGAAAACGCTCTGGCATCTCCCTGGGGCCCCAGGATAAGCCGGTCAGAGGCCTTGTGGGAACAGGAGCCGCAGAATCACAGGCCGCAGCTACAGAGGCCACCCGGCCGCCACCCCAGGATTCCTTCTAGAACCTTCCCCACCAGGGCCGGGGCAGCACCCTGAGGTCAGCACCAAGGCCTCACAGGGAGTCAGCCCACCACCAAAGATCAGCAAGGCGCCCCAGCCCCGAGCTGAGGTCTGACTGCCAGCAACCTCGTTCCGCCTGTCTGCACACTGGAGCCACACCCCCCAGGGGCAGCCTGCAGGAGACCCCTCCATCCTCCGCAGCCCTGACCTCAGGCTCTTGCCCCACCCCCCAGAGCCACGCCCTTGAAAGGTCACAGGATATTTTCAAGCAGCTCTGAGACTCACTTTGTAGGACTGCAGCAAGTCCAGGAAGAGGTTCAGCTTTTCCACCACATCGTTCTCCTCCTGTTTGCCCTGGAAGACACGGGGCGGGTGGGCCAACACCGCCCGAGCACATGGCCGGAGTCGAGCCGAGGCCACGGGCTCGGCCATGCAGGTGCCCTGCCCTCCTGACTGGCAGGGGACACAGAGAATGGAGGCTCCTCCCCGCGTGTGTGGCAGGGGTGCCTCCTACACACAACAGTCGCTACCAAGTCCCGTTCTGGTCCCGATGCTTTGCAAGACCCTAAACCACCAGCACACGTGCCTTCAAAAAAACCGGTCACTGCGGAAGAAACCCCGCCTTGAGTCTCACCTATCTGGCTGGGACACAGTTATCAGGCCTCCCAGCTGGTCTGGGGAGAATAAAACCAGGACACAATAAAACAGAATTGAGAACGAGCCCTCCAAGGTCTTCGCTTGCACAGGAGGCGTGAGATGGAACCCTGGCCCTGACGGTGACAGTCCTAATGGGCCACCTCTCCAATCTAAACCAGTTAACACTGAACTGATTTTATTCCAACACAGAAACCACCAAAGACACTGAGGAATGTTCAGGAAACTGCACCCGTGCAGACACGATGGCGTGTGAGGAATCCGAGAAGCTCAGAGGCAGACTACAAACCGCACCCCATCGGGGGCCACACGCCCCCTCTCCTCGGGGCAGAAACCACATCCACTTCCGGGTCAGAGGAGACCCTGAGTCCGGGGCTCCCACCTGCTGTGTGCACCCCCTCCCAGGAAACCTGTCCGAGAGGGGCTGTGGGCCAGGGCCTGGGTCCCAGCTCCCCTCGCAGGCTTTACAGACTGAGCTCTCAGTAGAGGGTCGAAGCTTAAATGAAAAGCTGTCCCCAGCTGGTCCAGCCCTCTCGTTTCTAATCGTGGAGAAAGGACCTGGGGACGAGTGCAGGGTGAGGTCCCTGCGTGAGACTCGGGCCAGCGCAGAGAGCAGGCTGCCTGGGCTCGCCCCGTCTATACCCGGCCAGCCCTCTGACACCACGCTCTCTGTTCCCCCTCAGACCCAGAGATGGGCCAGCCCAGCGCCAACTCCAGGAGACGCGGACATCGCCCGTCACTCAGTTTCCAAAGAGAACCCATAGGCAGGGCGACCGCGGAGGAAGAAAACCGAGGACTTTCCACACCAGGAATGCGGTTAGATTCCCGTTCCAACACTCAGAGCTGTGTGGGCCGCTGAGCATGCACCTGGAGCCTGAAAACCCCCACATCTGCCCATTGCTGACTCACTACTACGGAGCTTCGGGCCTCTGCCGGGCAGCAAGGCCTCCACGGGGACAGCATTTCAGTGCATTGAAAACCACCCACCAGCAGCCTAAAGCCCATTTCCCCAAGAGCCAGGAAGCACGCTCTCACCCCTAAACTTATGTAACAGTTTTATAGCCTAAGAGCACCCAGATGGACCTCTCTTTTCCCTCTGACTGAAAGTTAATCCCCAGCGACAAGATTCTCTGCAGACTTCTATTATACAAGTAACGCTGCCCGCAGAACAGAAGTGCTTCTTGAGGCTATCTGGGCGTCCAGGGTGAGACCTGGGTGGGGCCTCTGGGGTGCTGGGAGCCCGGTTGCCCCGATGAGTCATCAAGTGGCCGAATGCTACCTGACCAGGCGAGCAAAACAGGGGCTGCCTGTGCGCTCAGGACGCCCTGGCAAGTGCCAGGTTACAGCTTCAAGGTCAGGGCAGACCTCACAGCCTCAGCAAAGTCGGCTCTCCGGGACCAGGACCCAGTGCGTCCCCGGCATCAGCAAGCCTCAAGAGCGTGAAGATCTCCTGGGAGCCACGGGGGACAGACGGGGGTGTGCAGGGCCGGCCGGCAGCCGCGGCGCCCTCACGCAGGCCTCACAGCCCTGACGGCCCCCAGGAGGAGACGCCCCGCGCACCGCGGCTCAGACGTCCTTGGGGACAGGCGCCCACTCACCTGCTGCGCGGCCTTGTCAGCCAGCAGCGCGAACTCCACCGACAGGCCTTTCAGCGCCTGTTTGAGGGACCCCCACGTGCCGCTGTTCAGTGAGGCCCAGGAGGGGAGCGGGGTCGTGTCGGACCCCAGAGCACTGAGGGAAGAGAAGACATTCAGACACGCAGGCCCGGAAGCCGGGCGGGCAGCCAACGCGACACCCCACTTCCCGACACCACGCCCCCCCCAGGGTGCCCTGCACATCTCCTAACCCATACCCCCACTGCTCAAAGAGCAGCCACCCGCGGCGTCTGTGAGAAAGGTGGGACTTCTGCCCTCGGAGATCTGAACCACGTCGGTGAGACCCAGGCTGGAGGCACGCGGTTCCGGGGAGAGCCACGGGAGGGGGGGCGGGGGGGCGTGGCGCTGGCTGGAGGCCTGGCCCCTCCAAACGCCTCTTCTCAGGCTGAGGGGAGGGAGCCTAAGTCTAGGACCGGATGTTCTGCCCACACTCTCCACCATTGTTCTTTCTTCTAAGTATGATGTCCCGTCTCCCCGGCCCTTTCCTTCCCTCTTGGGGTGAACGGGTCGGAATGAGGGTCATCACAGTAAACGCGCTTGCTCCTCCAAGCCTGCCACCCAAGTCTAAGACCCCTCCCCACAAGGAGCCCACCAGGGCACCTGCCTCAGCTCCTTCCCGAATATGAGAAGGTCGGCAGCGTTGTCGATGGCCCGCGACACCATCCGCTCGGCCCGATCGCGGAGCTTGTGAAAGCTGTTGTAGATGTTTCGAATCAGCTCCCGGCTCATGGCGAACTGCGTCTGGATGTCGGCCGGGAGGAAGTCCTGATGGGGTGGGAGGCGGGGACAGTCGACGGGAGAGGAAGCAGCTCCGTCCGCCCAGCAGGCAGCCAAGCCCAGACCCCAGGCCCAGGTCACCCAGCAGTCAGCCCAGGAACCCACCCCAGACCTCCCCTCTCATCCAAAAGGAAAAGAGAAGCCAGCGCCGCGTGCCCACCGCAAAAAACAGTCCTCAGGCCCAACAGGACGGGCGTGCTTCCTGACTGCACCAGGCAGGCCTCCAGGTTCCCTCATTTATTCCCCAAGACTAATTTCTCACCAACTTTAACATTAACTACCCATTAACACTAACTAATATTAACTACGCAGTGCTTGGAAAACAAAAAGTTTAGGGAATAAAATGAAGGTAATGTCTGGAGAAGTGGCTTAAGAAAGAATCATGAAAAAAGCTACCAAATAGCTACTGTCATCCTTTTGAGAAAAGGATGAACTAAATTTAAAGGTAAACCAGTGCAACCATCAATTCCCTTCCTTCCAAAGAGCAGACGACCAAGGGCACGTCCATCTGAGTCACGGAAGGCCTGGGGGCACGGTGCGAGGGCCTGCGGCCGGGCGCTGTGGTCAGAGGGAGCTGAGTCACACACAGGCTCAGCTGCCGAGACATCTGGGACCTTGGCCAATGGCAGCCTCCATTTCCCCATCTGTAAAATGGGCCTGGCACCCACTGTGCTTCAGATCAACTGAAACAAGGGTTAGGTGAGGAAAACACGCGACACATCTCAGAATGACGTCTGGCGCTCAGAGAACTGACTGACTGTGAGCCCTGCTGCTGCTCTGGGGGGAGTGAGCATCAGAATCAGGTAAGTACCTTGGCCCGAGCCGCCAGCTTGCAGTTCATGAACTCGTCTCCCACGCACTGAGCAGATTCCTTCAACTTGTTCTGCACGTCCTGCAAGGGGGGAGACAGAAACCCTTGACCCTCAGCCGGCCGCAGAGAGGTGGGCAGGAGACCATCCGTGTCGCTGGAAGGCAGGACCCAGTCCCTCTGAGACAGCAGTGTCTCTCTGCCTGTCTCCTGCTCCACTGTTTCCCCCATTGGCCTTGACCTTTCGGGAGGCTGGTCTTCCAGATGTGGCAAAGCCCAAGTTCACAACAGCACTGCAAACGGCAGCTCTGGAGAGGAGCCCTCTCTCCAGAAAAACAAAGTGCACCCGCGGACCAGGGGCCAGAGAGTGGAGAGAGACGCGAGACCACCAGGCCCAGGAAGGCCCCACGTGGGGCTCAGACACTGAAGCTTCTTCCTCCTCTGAGCAGACCCACGGACCAGGCCCAGAGCCTGAGCAAAGCTGATGGGCAGAGAAAGGACAGCCCTGGGCGTCCCGCGCCCTGGCTCCGCGCTCTGCCCACGGAAGGGGGCCTCCCTGGTAACACCCAGCCTTCAGACAAGCCCCCACGAAGAGCCACAGAACAAACACAGGCAGAGACCCCAACACACGGTAGTGTGCAGGTGCAGGAAGAACAGCGTGTCAGAGCAGAGCTCCTTCACCGGAGACGCACACGGTGCCACAGAGGTCCGGGGGACACCCGTCTGCAGGAGCACGGGGTCGCCTGGCCTCCCCGGCTCCCCTCCCTCTGCCCTGAGCCCCGTGGCTCTCACCTCCCAGCACTTTCCTCCTGGCAATCAAGATCCCCGTTCCAGTCCCAGGGTTCAAAAGGCCCACCCTGCCCGCTCAGGGGCAGGAGACCACAGCAAACACATCCTGAACATCTGGAACAGGTCCCACAAAAGGGGCTGAGGGACAGGCACCCCAGAAGGGAGGCCGCCGGATCTCTAGGGTCAAAGGCCCCTCTGGCCTCGGGGAGTGTGCACTAAGAGGGGAGGCCAGGCGCGTGGGGAATCCGCCTCCGTGGCTCTGGGCCCGTGGCCGTGCCGTCCACTCCAGTGCGGGGAGTCCTCCGCGGGGCCCCCTCTGCCCATGCCCACGAGGAGAGGGTCCATGGCGAACCCCCGGTGCTAGAGAAGCACTCGGGCCTGGCACGGGGGGCCATCACAGCAGCGCCTCCTCCACTGGGAGCAGGGGTATGGGCCGACGGCAGTTGGAGGGGGACACAGCCGCCCCGACGCCTCCCCAGAGTCGCGGGCACGCAGAGCCCACGCCGCCCGGGACACACGTCCACCCGCAGCTCTGCGAACCGCACCGAGTCCACCCCGGCCTTCCCTAAGTGCACACACCTCCACGCAGGAGCCCCTCAACCGCGGAGCCCCCCCCTGCGGAGCAGCTTCAAACCTCAGGGCGTGCCAAGAAGCCTGGGCTCCTCCCCCGGCCCTCCCACAGGCCAGAGCAGACGCCTCCCACGCGCCCGGGAGACAGCCCTGCCCAGGGCTGCCCCAGCAAATAGAACGAGTCGGGCCGAACCAGGGAGTTAGCGGCGAGAACGAACGAAAGCCGGGCCGCCTCAGAATACCTCCCCAGGCCCCCCGGTACTCACGGGGCCGCTGAAGGACAGGAACAGCTTGAGGATCACGTCCTCGGAGAAGGGCGGGTGCCGGGCCACCAGGTTGATGAAGCGCTTCAGCGCTCGCCTCCGGGCCTCGATGAACTCCCTGTCGGCTGGGGGCAGGACGCGGGTGACCGCGGGCCCGGAGCACCGCCCCCAGGCTGGCGCTCAGGGCCCAGCGCCTCCCGCACAGAGGGCCCCCCAGCCACACTTCCAGCCGGAGGCACCAGACACAGACCACAGGCTGCGGGAAAAGGCCCGGGGGCCCCCCCGGACCCCACGCCCTGCCCCCAGGGACATACCTGGGCCAGGTATCTGCGAGGAAACCCAGGAAAACCAGAGCCTGCCGGCATTAGCCAGCAGTGTCTGACCGCTCACCACAGGGCCTACAGACGCTGCTGCAACCCCCTCCTGCGGTCTCCATGAACAATATCTCATGGATCCAAGCGCAAGCTGCCTCATTTGGGTTAAGTGTTTTCACTTTGAGGGAGGGGGAAAAAGTAAACGCGTACGACCACACACTGAGGGTATTTCAACCTGACCACAAGTGAAAACGGTGTGTTTTTTTTTTACTTTCAACTCAGTTCAGTTCAGTCACTCAGTCGTGTGCGATTCTTTGCGACCCCATGAATCGCAGCATACCAGGCCTCCCTGTCCATCACCAACTCCCGGAGTTTACTCAAACTCATGTCCATCGAGTCAGTGATGCCATCCAGCCATCTCATCCTCTGTCGTCCCCTTCTCCTCCTGCCCCCATCCCTCCCAGTATCAGGGTCTTTTCCAAGGAGTCAGCTCTTCACATCAGGTGACCAAAGTACTGGAGTTTCAGCTCCAGCATCAATCCTTCCAATGAACACCCAGGACTGATCTCCTTTAGGATGGACTGGTTGGATCTCCTTGCAGTCCAAGGGACTCTCAAGAGTCTTCTCCAACACCATAGTTCAAAAGCATCAATTCTGCAGCGCTCAGCTTTCTTCACAATCCAACTCTCATATCCACACATGACCACTGGAAAAATCATAGCCTTGACCAGACGGACCTTTGTTGGCAAAGTAATGTCTCTGCTTTTTAATATGCTGTCTAGGTTGGTCATAACTTTCCTTCCAAGGAGTAAGCGTCTTTTTTAATTTCATGGCTGCAGTCACCATCTGCAGTGATTTTGGAGCCCAAAAAAATAAAGTCTGACACTGTTTCCACTGTTTCCCCATCTATTTCCCATGAAGTGATGGGACCAGATGCCATGATCTTAGTTATAACATTTTGAAAAAGATCTTTGCTTCACACAGCAGTATAAATTATATATTACGTATTGTGTGCATGCATGCCCAGTCGTGTCTGACTCTTTGTGACCCTGTGAACTGTAGCCCGCCAGGCTCCTCTGTCCATGCAATTTTCCAGGCAAGAATACTGGAGTGGGTTGCCATTTCCTCCTCCATGAAAACGGTATTTAAAGTATTACTTGGGGTAATTCTCTGGCAATCCAGTGGTTAAGATCCCGAGTTTCCACTTCAGGAGCATGGTTCGATCCCTGGTGGGAGAGCTAAGATGCCACATGCCACACAGCATGGCCAAACAAAGTATTAAAACTCTAAATCACTGGAAGACACTGGACTAGGATATCCCCGTGAAGGCCCCCGGGGTCCCATCTGCGAAGGCTGCACGTTCACAAAGGCTGAGAACGACCCCGCTTTCGCGGTCCCCGCACGCCCCGCGGCCCCGGGCCCCAGCACACCAGCGTTACCTCCCAGCATCCTCTTGGGCGGCAGGGCCGGGACCATGCGGTACGGGAACTTGTGCAGCAGCGTCTCATGGAAGACCACGAAATCGTTGTAGCGGCGGTACACGCAGGACTTGAAGCGCTGCGGGAAGTGGGCGCAGAGCTCAGAGTCCTTGCCAGACACCCACACCTTCACCTTCACCACTGCCCCTGGCCTGCTCTTCCCGCCACTGAACAGGACCCAGGGAAATAACACGATGAAAGGCCCTACGTGCTCACCAGGCCTTCCCTAAGCGGGGAATCCCACACGTCCTCACCGGACGGAGACACAACCTTTACATGCCGCACAGCTCTGACTGCGCCCTTAATTAGCCCCCTATTGCTCTGGATCTTCCGTAAGACATGAGCCTCTTTATAGGCGTTTTCAGCCACACGGCAGTATCTCCCATCTGTGGGTTTCAGGTGAGGATAGCGTTCAGGGTCTGTCCTCAGCATGCACTCTCAAACAGCGCTAACACAAGCCGCCTCCTGAAAGAGACCCGACTGCCTAGAAGCAGCGCAAACGCTGAGCACCAAGACTGAGACACGGGAGACTCGTGACTCAGACGAAACCGTCAACACATTCCACTGGGAGCCCGCCCGTGAAAAACCCGCAGGCTCCAGAGGACAAGCACCCCGACCCGAGTAACCTCATCGGGGTCGAGAGTAAGCATTCACACGAGACCCAGGCGCGAGCAGCGACCACTGAGACTCAGTACGTTACCGTAATTGCTGAGTAACGTCACCGAGAGGGGAAGACGTCTGAGACGGTGACACGCCGTGTGAGGCCAGGAAGAGACACAGCTGTGGGGCCAGTGAGAGGCCAGCAGTGTCCGGGGTCGGGGCGGGGCTGGAGCTCGAAGGACGGAACACAGGGGCCTTCCGGGCAGACAGGCGACAGCAGTGGGCCACGCCCTGAGGACGCCCAACAGCAGGAGCGACTCTCGGGTGAACGGGGACTCTGCGTGACAAGCACGCATCCGCGCGGGTTCACCAGCTGGAACAAACGCTCCATCTGGTGGGGGTGCTCACTGGGGGTGGGGAACACAGGAACTCTGTTCCTTCCCCTCAATCCTGCTGTGAACCGAAAAACACATTCAACTTTTTGAACCCTTAACAGAAGGGGAAAAGTGAAGCGGTGATGGATTTTATTTTCTTGGGCTTCAAAATCACTGCAGATGGTGACTGCAGCCATGAAATTAAAAGCCACTTGCTCTTTGGAAGAAAAACTATGACCAACCTAGACAGCATATTAAAAAGCAGACATCACTTTACCAACAAAAGTCCATCTGGTCAAAGTTATGGTTTTTCCAGTAGTCATGTATGGATGTGAGAGCTGGACCATAATGAAGGCTGAGCGCTGAAGAACTGATGTTTTTGAACTGTGGTGCTGGAGAAGACTTTTTGAGAGTCCCCTTGAACTGCAAGGAGATCAAATCCACCAATCCTAAAAGAAATCAACCCTGAATATTCATCGGAAGAACTGATGCTGAAGCTGAAGCTGCAATACTTGGGTCACCTAATGAGAAGAGACGACTCATTGGAAAAGACCCTGATGCTGAGAAAGACTGAACGTGAGAGGAGAAGGGGACGACAGAGGATGAGATGGTTGGATGGCATCACCAACTCAATGGACATGAGCTTGAGCAAGCTCCGGGAGACAGTGAAGGACAAGAAAGCCTGGCGTGCTGCAGGCCAGGGGGTCACGAAGAGCCAGACACGACTGAGCGACTGAACGATGAGAACCCTTAGGCTGTAACGTGCACAGAGGCGACCAGGCGGTTGCCTGTGCCACCTGCCGGGCCCAATGCCACGTCTGCACTGACCACGACTCCACCAGGTGTGCAAGCAGGGGGCGCAGCCTGGTGAGCCCCCCAGCTCCAGCCCCGAGGCCCCATCCTCAGCAGGCTCACCCCCTCGCCCACACTTCAGGAGGCAACCTGAGCAGATCAGCCTCCTCCTGAAAATGACCTCCTCACCGTGAGGTCATCGACTGACCTAAGAAACAGGCCGTTAAGTGAGACCGAAGACAAGGCCGCTGTCCTAGTAGGGAGGTGAGTCACGCACGCAGGTGCCCGGCCCCCGGGTGACGCGGCCCCCGAGGCGGCGCTGTCGCCTTCAGCCCTGCTGCGGCCGCAGATGCCAGGCGGCGGTGGTGCCTGCCAGCGACGCTGTTCTCGAAACAAGGGAGGGCCTCCTTCCCTCACTGACCTCAGCCGCCTCCCTCGGCAGCGGCGCTGACCAGTGTCAGAGCAAAGTTTAGTTCCAGGCTCCCCTCATCGTGGCTTCAAAACACAGTGAGGCAAAAATGCTGCAATCCTTTTAACTTCCACGGAACAGCCATCCGCCATGGGGAACTTGCTCCCACGTGCCCACATGCCTTTCCGCCTGGATGATGATCGTGACACTCCCCTGACCTGAGCCCTCCAGGGCTGCGACCCGAGTCTGTAACCCGGCTGGCTCTCAGCGCTGGGGGGGCCACTCTGACCCTACGAGATACCCCCTGCTCCCCCCACCACACACACACACACACACACACACACACGTGCTCTTAGTTCACCAATGACTTTATCTCCAGGATAAACAATAAAAGCTCCTATCAAAACACGTCCCAACTGAACTCGATGACAGGCAAAGGACAAAAGATCAACACTGCTGACGCCATCGGACAGCCCGCGCACGGCCACCCCGGGGCCAGGTGTCCGGCACCCGACTCGCTCTGACCTTGGGGCACCCCTGACGGGGATGCAGCACCCTCTGGGGATGAGCTTCCCACACCAGTCCCGCCCGCACACTTGATCTGCAGTGCGGGGTCCACACACTACTTCCCAGGGGCTGCCCAACACTGCAGGACCACCCAGGGCCAGCTTGTCTGGGCCAGAGCCCAACCGAGTGTCCCGAGAAGCAGGATCCCAGGGCCCGAGGATGAGAAGGGCGGGCGGGTGCCTGAGCGAGGGGCAGTGAGCCAAAGCCAGACGCAGGGGCATGTGCTGGGGGGGTCTTCCCTGCACCTCCCCCCCCCCACCCCCACGCCCGCACGTACCTGGCTGGACACCTCATACTCCACATGCTTCAGGAACAGGCCCTTCTTCTCTGGGACGAGCTCCACCTGCACGGCGTCCCTGGCCAGCAGCTCCTGCAGCGTCAGCGACAGCAGCAGCGGGTTCCCCGGTGGCACCTGCATCCGACCGGCGTCTGGGGCCCTGGGCTCGCTGACCAGGGGCACTGGCGAGTCTGCGGAGAGAAGGTGAGCACCGCGGCTCAGCCTGGAGGCCGCCCCACCGCCCCCGCCTGCTGGCTCAGCACGTGGACCCCAGCCACGTCACCCGACCAAGCCCGGTCCTGGCCCAGGTCTGGCTCATTCATTCAAGCCGGGCGTCCACTCGGGGCCACATCCTCCCCTCATAAACCAGCAGGCCGTGAGTCAGCACGTACACCCCCACATCCAGGACCGGGCAGGTCTAGTTTTCCACCTGGACAGAGGAAAAGGAGTGGCATGTTTGCAAGCTACATGCAAAAAACAAGGTTTTTCCTTTTCTCCGGGGTCAAATAAAGGGATAAAAGATAAGAAACAGGCCCCATTTCTCCATGAGCAGGTGCTTCCACAATCAATGCACGCTGCCTTCTTGCCAGCCCAGTCACCCTAATGTGTGAAAACCGGCATGTCTGCTTTAGCCCGGTGCCCCTGAGTTGGGCTCCTGCTTATACAAACCAAAGCACTGAGCCCTAACACCCCGCCTTCCTTAGACACGAGAAGTCACCCACGTGCCATTCACAGGACAGGCAAAGACAAATCAGAGGTTTTATGTCCAACAAGCTGCCAGCAAACAAACAAGAAAACCCTGTTAAAAGGTCAGTTTGGTTTTTAGTACAAAGAGTTTAGAACTTTAAGAGAAAAACATTCTTTTCAGTTAAGAAAAAAGAATAAAGGTTAAGGTGTCCCTCCGGGGGAAAGCTCTTTTTCCTGGAAACACTGCTGTAAATAAACAGAACAAACTGTATTTCTCCATCTTCTCAATCTTCAGCAGTGTGGCTGTATCACTTCATAGGACTGACTTTTTCAATGCAAGATTCTGGTTTACATTCTCATACAGAATTATTAGGGTTATTTCCATCTGTGAAATCACTTAGCATTTTAGGATTCAAAATACAGCAGCCTTGAATTGACCTTAAAGATTAAGAAAGAAAACAAGGGCTTAAAGTGTACGCAGGAACCCCCAAGGGCCTCAAAACTCCACACAAAAGCTCAATACTGCCTGCTCTAAGGCACGGAGCTCCCCAGGGAGGGCAGAGACTTCCAGGGCCCCAATAACCCACCAGGAGCAGGAAGACAGTGTTAGCAACTCACTAGTATTTTCTATCTCTTCCTCTTTAGATTACACTAACGCACATAGACGGAGTCCCTGGTGGCTCAGTAGTAAAGAATCTGCCTACAATGCAGGAGATGCAGGTTCGATCCCTGGGTCAGGAAGATCTCCTAGAGGAGGAATAAAGTCCCCAGTATGCTTACCTGGAGAACCCCATGGACAGAGGAGCCTGGTGGGCTACAGTCCATGGGGTCACAGAGAGTCGGACGCGACTGAGAGACTGAACTACAGCAGCAGCAGCATATAACAGAAGAGCACACACGCAACTCACTAAAATATTCATGTGTAGTTGTGTGTGCGTGTGAATGTGCGTGCGAGTGTGCAAATGTGTAAGCGTATGCAAATGTGTGTGCGAGCATGCAAGTGTGCACGCGAGTGTGCAGGTGTGTGTAGTGTCAATGTGTGTAAATGTGTGTGCGAGTGTGTGTAAAAGTGTCACTGTGTGCAAAGTGTGTAAATGTGTGTGCGAGTGTGCAAATGTACGTGTGCACACATATGCAATGTGTGTGGGTGTCTGGGTGTGTATATGTATGAGTATATGTGCATGTGGTGTACATAGAAATACGAGGCGTGTGTGCATATGCATGTGTGTATGTGTGTATAAGTGTTTGAATATACATGAACATGTGCACATACATGTATGGCTGTGTGCAAGAGTGCATGTGTGTGTGCGTGTGAATGTGAGAGGTGTGTGTTTATAAGCATATATGTACACGTGTGCACATGCATGTACGACTATGTGCATGAGTGCGTGTATATCCACATGTGAGTATAGGAGTGTGTGTGTACAAGTGTGTGAGTATGTGCACATGTGTGCATGACTGTGTGCATGAGTGCATGTATACGCACATGTGAGTATAGGAGTGTGTGTGTATAAGTGTGTGAGTGTGTGCACATGTATGCATGACTGTGTGTGCATGGTGCGTGTATATGCACATGTGAATACGGGAGTGTGTGTGCACAAGTGTGTGAGTGTGTGCACATGTATGCATGACTGTGTGTGCATGAGTGCGTGTATACGCACATGTGAGTATAGGAGTGTGTGTGTACAAGTGTGTGAGTATGTGCACATGCATGCATGACTGTGCATGAGTGCATGTATACGCACATGTGAGTATAGGAGTGTGTGTGTACAAGTGTGTGAGTAAGTGTGTGCACATGTGTGCATGACTGTGTGCATGAGTGCATGTATACGCACATGTGAATACGGGAGTGTGTGTGTACAAGTGTGTGAGTAAGTGTGTGCACATGCATGCACGACTGTGTGCATGAGTGCATGTATATGCATATGTGAGTATAGGAGTGTGTGTGTACAAGTGTGTGAGTATCTGCACATGTGTGCATGACTGTGTGCATGAGCGCGTGTATATGCACATGTGAATACGGGAGTGTGAATACAGTACACACAGTATGTGTGTATTTGTGTGTATACGTACATGTATGAGTAAATATGTGCGCATGCATATATGACTGTGTATACATGAGTGTGTGTACATGAAGTATATATATGGGGGGCTGTCCCCAACAATGAATCCCCAGTGCCTTAATGGTTAAAAACATGTGGAGACCACAGCTGTAGAAGGCACCTATTCTCCCAAGTCATCTCAGGAGCCCAGCCCCTTTCCAAGGAAAAACACTTTGAGGGCCTTAAAACTGTGTTTACACAGTCTCCTTGGGGACCACAAGAACCCTCAAGGAGACAGCAAGCATTTCTTAAGCACCAGCTCAAGGGAACATGGTGATGAATAAGACAGGGTCCCTGAGCTCATTAATTCGTCCACACAGCAAACGGCCATGAGTGTCCACCACTGCCAGGCACAACCTATAAACATCCAAACTCAAGGGAGAATGAAGTCAGGCCATGGTTACCCTGAAAGTGCCCTGGCAAACCCAGGAGAGCGGGGATCGCCTCACTCTGTACTCATGGGCTTCTGGGCATCAGGGGGTCGGGGGGTCTGGCACACAATAGGGGCTCAAGGAACGTTCACGGAGTGACTCTTTACTGTTATTTACTGTATTTCTAGGAGGGAAAACCAACACTCTGAAACAAAGCAAAATCTTCAACTAGAGCAAAGAATGTGTGGGAAAACAGTAAACAATAAAGCTAAAAAAGTAATGGAGAATCTTTTTATCAGAGAAAATACCTGCAAATAATATATCTAATAAAAGGCTTGGATCTGGAATATACAAAAAAAAAAAAAACCTTACAACTCAGTTAAAGCACAAATGATGCAATTTAAAAACCAGCAGAGGGTCTGCAATAGACATTTCTCCAAAGATGTACCAATGGCCAGGACATGCACGAGAAGAGCCTCAGCACAGTGAACCATCACAGCCCGACGCCTGACGCCACCTCTAATTTACAAAGAAAAACAAGCTTACAATGAGTGTTGGGGAGGATGTGGAGACCCCTCGCGCACTCTGCACGTGTGGGAATGGTGCAGCTGCCTTCAAAAGCGGCCTGGCAGCTCCTCAGAATGTTAGCAACAGAGTTACTATATGACCCTGCAATTTCACTCCTAGGTACACACTCAGGGCAAACAAAAATGTGTGTCCACAAGACCTGTAGACAAATGTCCACAGAGGCATTGTTTGTAACAGCCAAAGAGGAAGAATCCAAATGTCCATCAGCAGAATGGATAAACAAAAGTGGTGCACGCACACAATGGAGGAGGAAGTAACAACCCAGCCCAGGACCTGTCTGGGGAATCCCACGCACCGAGGAGCCTGGCGGGCTACCATCCATAATAGGGTCACAGAGTCAGACACAACTAATGGATGAACCTTGAACACAGGATAGATAGCAAGTGGAAAGAAGCCAGTCATGAAAGACCACATGTCAGATGACTCCATCTACATGAAACACCAAAACACGTAAATGTGCAGAAACAGACAGCAGCGTGGTGCTTCCGTAGGGCTGGGGGTCTGGGGGGATGGGGGGTGAGGGGGTGGCGGTGGGGATGGCTGCTGAGGAAGAATGGGTGTCTTCCAGGGCTGAGGAAATGCTCTGAAACCGACTGTGCTGATGGTTGCACGGCGGGAAATACACTAAAGACCACTGTGTTACACGCTTTAAATGAGCAAACTGCTGGCATGTAAACAGTAACTGCATAAAGTCTTTATGTATAAGAGGCAGGTGAGATCAGCAGGAGAGGCAGAGTGTGCGCCTGTGTCCCTCGGTCGTGTCCGACTCCTCTGTGACCCCATGGACTGCCGCCCACCAGACTCCTCTGTCCGTGGCACTCTCCAGGCAAGAATACTGCAGTGGGAAGCCCTTCCCTCCTCCAGGGCATCTTCCCAACCCAGGAATAGCACCCAGGTCTCCTGCACTGCAGGCCAATTCTTTACCATCTGAGCCACCAGGGAAGCCCATAAAATGCAGATGACATCGGCAAGAAAGGCAGAGTCAGGATCTCCAAAAACCCTCTGCTCCACAAAAGCAATGAGGACAAAGGCAACAATCGTCAGAATCTGCTTTCTCAGAACACTGGAAAGTGACCAAAGGCTTGCGACAACCCAGAGCACAGCTACTGACGCAATAATGAGTTAAGTCACAGTGAGGTCACAGAGCAGTAGGCTGGGCCTTCGCCCAGTGACCGCAGCTCCTAAAAGAGGGAGAGACTACGAAGCCACGAACACACAGCCAGGAGGCCACGTGGCAACACAGGCAGGGCGGCTGCAGGCCCAGGGACACCTGCTGGCCGGCCTCCCCCAGGAGCCAGACGGGCAGAGAAGGATCCTCCCCAGGAGGGCTCAGAGCAGAAGACCCAGCCAACATCCTGACCTCCAGCTTCCGGCCCCCAGAGCTGTTTCAGGCCAGCTGTTTCAGTGCCGGTCTGCACTCTCTCATGGCAGCCGCAGGACGCTCACGCCAGAGATGCTCCGTTATTTAAAGTATCCAGTTTTCAACGAGAGCTTCTAAGACACGCAAAGAAAGAAGAAAGTAGGGCCAAACACGGGGAGAGGAGACGGGACACATAATCGACAGAAACTGTCCTTGAAAAACCCAGGTGCTGGAACTATGAAAGACCTGACATCTGCTATTTAAAATATGTTCAGAGGACTAAGGGAACCACCTCTAAAGAACTAAAGAAAAGCATGAGAACAACACCTCACCAACAGGGAATATTAAAAAAAAAAAAATCAGAAATTATAGAAGAGAAAAAGATAAAAATTCTGGAGCTAGAAAGTTCAATAAGAAATAAAAAATTCACTAGAGGCTTAACAGCAGATATGAGTGGAAAGGAGGAAGAATCAGCAATCGGGAAGACATGTCAACTGACATCTTCTCCAGTCTGATGGACAGGAAGAGAAAAGGACGTAGAAAAATTAATAGCTCCTCAGAGACCCAAGGGATACAGCAAGCATACCAACATAATCCTAGCAAGAATCCCAAAAGGAGGAAGGTTTAGAAAAGATGCTTGAATAAATAATGGCTCAATTTGATTTAAACATCCAAGAACTCAAAAAATTCCAACTTGGATTAATTCAAAGGGCTTCACGCTTAGACGCATCATAAACTGTTCACAGTGGACAAAGAGAAAATCTTGAGAACACCAGGAGGGAAATGACTTGCCAAATATGAAGGATTCCTTTCAAGATTCACAGCTCACTCCTCACCAGAAACCACGCAGGACAAAGGGAGGTGGGAAATCAGAGTCAAAGTGCCAGAAATTCCACACCCGGCATGACTATCCCGCAAAACAGCAAAGGACATCCTGAGACACTCCCGACGCCTGAAACTGGTAAGGTTCCTCACCAGCAGCTCTTCCCTACAAGAAACGAATGTGGAGATTCCTTAAATAACTGGAAATAGAACTGCCATATGACCCAGCAATCCCACTTCTGGGCATATACACTGAGGAATCCAGATCTGAAAGAGACACGTGCACCCCAATGTTCATCGCAGCACTGTTTATAATAGCCAGGACATGGAAGCAACCTAGATGCCCATCAGCAGACAGATGGATAAGGAAGCTGTGGTACATATACACCATGGAATATTACTCAGCCGTTAAAAAGAATACATTTGAATCAGCTCTTATGAGATGGATGAAACTGGAGCCCATTATACAGAGTGAAGTAAGCCAGAAAGATAAAGACCAATATAGTATACTAACACATATATAAGGAATTTTAAAAGATGGTAATGACAACCCTATATGCGAAACAGAAAAAGAGACACAGATGTATAGAACAGATTTTTGGACTCTGTGGGAGAAGGCGAGGGTGGGATGTTCTGAGAGAATAGCACTAAAACAAATATACTATCAAGGATGAAACAGACCACCAGCCCAGGTTGGATGCATGAGACAAGTGCTCAGGGCTGGTGCACTGGGAAGACCCAGAGGGATAGGATGGGGAGGGAGGCAGGAGGGGGGAGCGGGATGGGGAACACATGTAAATCCATGGCTGATTCATGTCAATGTATGACAAAACCCACTACAATACTGTAAAGTAATTAGCTTCCAACTAATAAAAATAAATGGGAAAAAAAGAAAAGAAAAGAAATGAATCCCCAGGAACTAATGAGGCACACCAGTAACCATATCAGTAAGGATAAAAGACAGCACTCATATATTTCTTTATTTGCAATTCTTTTTCCTGGCCGATTTCAAAGACAACTGTATAAAAGCAACGAGTCTAAGTCTGTTCTGATAGGGAACAAGTTATACAGAAGTAATCTGTGAGACAGGAAAGACCCCGATGCTGTGAGAAATGGAGGGCACCAGGAGAAGGGGGCGGCAGCGGACGAGACGGTGAGACGGCATCCCTGACTCAACGGACATGAATCTGAGCAAACTCTGGGATTAATGGAGGACAGAGGAGCCTGGTGTGCTGCGGTCTGTGGGGCTGCAGAGTCAGACAGGACTTAGCGGCTGAACAAAAGCAACAATTCGTAAAAAAAAAAAAAAGAAGAAGAAAAAGCAACGATTCATATGACAGCAGCACAGGAAGGGGAGAGGGCACAGAAGCAAGGGGTTTCTATATTACTGAAATCAAATCTTATTAATCCAAGGCAGCCTATTACAAACACAGGAGCTATAACTCCCATGGCAATCACCAAGAAAATAACCCCCCAAAAGTATAATACCCGAAACAATGTGGGAAGGTAAATGGAACACTGGGGGGAAAAAAAAAACTTATTTAATGTAAAAGAAAGCAGTAACGAAAAAACAGGAAAAAATTAAATTAATGGGGGGAAAGATCATTGAAAGAGCACCAGGAGGTCTCTATTTAAAATTTTATATGATAAAAACACACGCTTAATAGAGAAAACTTCATGATTTTCCTGATGATTAAAATAAAACAATGTCCTGAGACAGAAGGTAAGCTCAGTAATGATTACCAAATGACCACATGCTGAAGAACCCGAACTTTGATCGCTGAAGGATTTAAAACACAAAGACACATTTTAAATCAAAGACATTACTCTCAACCGCCTTGAGAACAACCCCTTCCTTATGTTTGTATCATAAGAAAGCCACGATTCCGAACATCAATTTGCTAAACTAGGACAGCCATATATTCCAAGAGAAAACATTTAAGAACAAAAAAGAAGAGAAAGGTGCCGTTTCCAACAGGCTCGATGTCATGTGACGGACCACACGCTGCAGACGGGGCAGAGGGCAGGGTGAAGATTCCGGTCTCCCCCAGGGGTCAGCGTTACATTCACCAGCAAGCCTCTCCTCAAACGGAGCCTCCGAAGCCAGTCTGAGCCGCCCCATAAGACCAGCTGAGATGGAGGGAAGGACATGAACCCCATAAGAGCAGCTGAGATGGCTGGAAGGACATGAGTCTGAGCAAACTCCCCAAGACAGCAAAGAACAGAGACGTCTGGCACGCTTCAGCCCGTGGGGGTCACAAAGAGTAAGATGTGGCTTAGCGACTGAACAACAAGAAGACCGACGTCTGGAAGAGGCACCACCCGCCGACCCAGCCCCCACAGACAGAACAGCCCAGACGAGAGGGGCTGGGCAGGCCCGGGCTCACGGCGGAGGACAGAGCCTGGCTGTGACCACAGGCGGACAGCAGCTCAATTCCAGCCTCCAAGCCCGCAGTGTGGCTGGCGAGTGACTGCCTCTGAGCCTTCTGGCAGAGACGCCCACCCTGGGCCCTGCGTCCCCACTGGGGCTTTAGGAATCACAGCATCCTGACGGACCCTTCCAAGAGCGTCCCCCACCCTCCCCACCCCAACCCTTCCACACACAACTGCTCCACGTGGGGTCCCCTGGCGGCGGAAGCCCTGACCTTGAACAGCCTGGAGCCCGGGCCTGACGCCGGCTGGTGGGAGCGCGTGCTACACTCGCTCAGCAGACAGGAACTCTCGGGAGTGGAGCCCCTGCGCTCTGGGTGGGGTGGGCGTCCAGCGTGCCTCCGGGAGCCGCGTCTGAGTTGTGCTGTCTCGTTCCGTTCTCATAAGGGCCAACCGAGTGGGCAGGTGTCAGCCCGAGGCGCTTGGCCTGTGGGCCTGAGAGCCACTCCCAGCCCTGCGTCAGGACGGTGGGCGGCTTCGTCTCCGCACTGGACATCTTGCTCTGCTGGCCCCGGGGTGACACTGATGGGAGCTGGGCCACTCCCAGGCCAGCCACCCACACCGCATGCCCTCCTGCCGCTCGCCGAGGGACCGCCTTTGGGGAGAACGAACTCCATCCAGACCCGTGCTCCCGGACGCTCCAGGTCTGACGATGCTCCTGCTCAGTCGTGTCCGACTCTTTGCGACCCCATAGACCGCAGCCCACCAGCAGCCCGCCAGCCTCCTCTGTCCACGGGATTCTCCAGGCAGGAACACGAGTGGGTTGCCACACCCTCCTCCAGAGGTTCTTCCCGACCCAGGGATCGAACGCACATCTCCCGCATTGTAGGCAGATTCTTCACCACTGAGCCACCTGGGAAGCCCAGCAAGCGCCAGGTCGTTTAGCCACAAATCAGAGCAATGGAACTCGAAACCCACGCCCGGACCAACGATCTGCCCAACACACCTCTGCCGGAATCTTCAGGCAGTAACTCTGCCGCTGGGAGGCACCCCGAGAGGCCAGCCCCGCAGGTCCTGTGAGCAGCTAAGAGCTGGGGGCCCTGACTCCCACACGAAGCTCTGGGAGGCCAGCGAGGTCTGTCCCACACGTGCCTCTGCTTTATCTGGCAGACCTCAGCAAACGCTGAGGACACGGGCCACCAGCGGGAGAGCCTCTCACGGGGTGGGGGGGATAGCCAGCCTGCCGCCCCACACCCTTCACGCTGGCTCTGGGGAGTGGCTCTGAGCACCCCAGAACCACCTACGCCCGCTCAGCCCCGCCTCCCCCGGGGGTCTCCCCATGGGCAGACAGCCCCTCAGTGTACAGTGGGCCACTGGGGGGTCACGTGGCCCCCAAAGGCAGTCAGTGGCGGGAGGTCCCCACCGTCTCCGCTGGGCGGCAGGGGGACGTGTCTTCTGATGGAGTCCAGGTTCGGGGTTCCCCTCCTCTGCCCGCCACGGTCGCGGTCCAGCGGGACACGGATCAGTGACAGCAGAAGCCTCCAGAGTGAGCACCGGGCGTCAGGGTTATCATCGGGCCCGGCCGCACTCAGGTGTGGAATGAATGGTTAAGATCGCTACTGTCGAAAAAAACAGACAAAAACCAGGGCGAGGACGTGGAGGACTGGCCGGTGGGACTGTAAAACGTGGTGCTGCTGCAACAGAGAACATAGCAGCAGTTCCTCAGAAAGTTACACAGAGACTCGCCAGAGAATCCAGCAATTCCACGTCTGGGTCTATACCCAAAAGAACTGAAAGCAGGAACGAGAAGCCGTGGTCGCACAGCCAGGATCACGGCAGCCGAAAGGGGGAACTGCCCAGTGTCCGGGCTTCCCCAGCGGCTCAGTGGTGAAGAACCCATCTGCAATGCACGAGCCGTGGATTCAATCCCTGGGTCGGGAAGACCCCCTGGAGGAGGAAATGGCAACCTGCTCCAGTATTCTTGCCTGGAGAATCCTGTGGACAGAGGAGCCTGGTGGGCTACAGTCCATACAGCAGCAAAGAGTCAAGACACAACGGAAGTGACTTAGCGCCCAAGTGACCACTGACGGATGATGGATCATCCAAGTGCAACCTGTCCACACAATGGAAGAGTGCTCAGCCTTAAGAAGTAACCAACTACTGAACCTGCTACATCACGGAGGAACCTGGAGGATGTCACGCTCAGTGAGATGAGCCAGACGCAACGACAAGTGGTGTGTGATTCCACCCTCACGAGGTTCCCAGAACAAAGTCACAGAAAAAGAGAGTAAAAGTGCGGGGTGTTATCGGGGGCTGGGGGAGAAGAGGCCGGGAGTGAGCGCTCGGCAGGCAGTTTCAGCTGTGTGGGATGAACCTGTAGGCTCGGACAGTATCCACAGACACAGCGGAACAAACGTGCTCACCGCCACGGAAGGCACACCAGCAACGGCTAAAGCTGCATGTTACGCATATTTCACACGTGAAAACACTCAGAGTGCTGCCCGCCCCCAAGAGTCTAGGGTGGGGCCTGAGGATCTGAGTTTCTCACAATTTCCCAGGTGACGCTGCTGGTCACAGGGCCTCTATGGAGAACCGCGGTCACGGGACCTGGGGTCCAGGCCCCTCACCTAAAACAAGCGGATGCTCACGGGATGAAGGACATTCCAGACAACGTTTCCACCAGAACAGCATGAAACGGGGTCAGCAGACACCTTCCGTGTTCAACCTGAATGTTCCTTCTCAGACTCATGAAACTGCTTCAACCTTTGCGAACGCTGAGCTACTCGTTCTGAAATTAACAAACTGTTCTCAGGAAATGGAAGCAGAAGTCTCCGCATCCTTATCACGGCCACAGCCTCAGAAATGAGAATTCAGCAGCTCTGTGGCCAGGGAACGTCAGGAATGCACCCCCCCCGAATGCCAGGAAACAGAGCCCCCCGCCCCCGCCCCGTCTGTGGTCAGCTCGCCTCAAAAAGTGATGTCACCACTCAACTCTCCATTATCGGTAACTCAGGAGCTCCAACAAACTCTGCATGGCCTCAATTTCATTAAATTCAAGGTTCACTTTTCTTTCAGTGACTTATTTTATTAACATCACAATATATTAACATAAAGAAAACCCTCCAACCCAACAATCTATGAATATCCAGTCACTGTGTGCATTCTTCTCCACATGTGCAGAGTTGTAACATGACACAATTTTCAAGTATGTTTCCAAGTTTCCATGACATCTCTCTTTCAACTTTTCTGTAAAAGCAAAAACCTTACTAATTCCTAGCCACTCATATAATCACCATGAACAGGTTCACTTCCATGGTGCCCTGTTGTTGCAACGCCCGTGCTCAGCCGTGTCCGACTCTGCGACCCCCAAAGACTATAGCCCACCAGGCTCCTCTGTCCATGGGACCCTCCAGGAAAGAAACTGGAGTGGGCTGCCTTGCCCTCCTCCAGGGGATCTTCCCTGCCCAGGGATCAAACCCATGTCTCACACACAAATTCTTCACCCCTTGAGCCATCGGGGGGATGTCATGTAACTTTTAAATGGACACGTTTTTGTTGTGAAGAAATACTTCAAACAAACTTGAAACAAACATAGAAAATATCAGAACCGGTGTATCCACCGAGATTTCACTCAAGAGGACACGGTGCCATATTCTTTGCTGAAAAAAAATTTAAATAAAACGTTACAGATGCACACACCATCCTCCCCACCCTGTTTCCTGTTCCAAAGTCACCGCCATCGCATGGTGGACGGGCGAGGTTTGTGCACTTTCTCTAGTAAGTGTCCGGAAAGTACCTGTACGTCCTGCACTTCATTACGGAGGATAAACACACAGCTAGTTTCTTTCCCCAATGGCTGTGAAAACCCTTTCAGCTGAAACAGGACGTGCTGACAGAGCAGAGAACGCCTCACACCATTCACTGCAGGGAGCTTTCTCAGCGCAGCAGCGCCCGGACAGACACCCCTCACGCGGCTCCTCCCCCGGGCAGAGAACGCTGGAGCCTCCGGGCAGCTCCGCCGGGCTTACACCACACTCGGGGCTGCGAGTCGGCCAGAGCCCCGCTCACTCTGCGCCGCCTGGGCGGTTCCACACGCCGCTGCCAAGGACAGGCCAGCACCCTCGTGCCGGCGGCACACGTGTGCGTTCCTGCTGGGTCCATTCCCGAGTGAAATCACTGCATCCTGGGGCTCCGTGTGCGCCGCTCAGCAAATAACCCCCGCTCTCCCAGCGGCTGAGCCAGCTGCACCGGGGGTCCCGGCCGCCTCAGGCGCTGACCCATACTCACTACTTCCTGAGCGGCTGAACCCACCCTTCCAGAAGGCCCCTGACTCTCTAACACCGTCCGCAGTCCACCTGCCATTTTCTCTTGGTATCCCTCCTTGTACGTTCTGTGCTCTCTGAAGTTATTAAGACTGCTGCCTGCAGACAGTGCGTAATGACCTAGGGACAGAACTAAAGGTCACTTAGCCGTGCCCCGGCTAACTGCTCTCTGCTGTTAAAAGCAGCATGAAGAACACTGCCGTGCAGTTTCACTCTTCTCTGTCTTTCATTCTCTCCGTTACAATCAGTTCCTGGAGAATTCTACACTTTTTCCTGCTAACAGACACTTCCCCGAATGGCTTTTATCCACCCACACCGCATCGCTCACACGTCTCTTCAACATCACAGTCACCTGAGCCATCTGTGTGTGTCTCCTGGCAGCATCGAAGAAAAAAAGAGAGAGGGCTTTCCTGGGGGCTCGGGTTAAGAACCCGCCTGCCCATGCAGGGGACACAGGTTTGATCCCCGATCCGGGAGGATCTCACGTGCTGTAGAACAACTAAGCCCGTGGGCCACGACTACCACGCCCGTGTCGAGAGCCCAGGAGCCCCAACCATCGCGCCCGTGTGCCCGAGAGCGCGAGCTGCCCAGTTAGAGAAGCCGCCACCACAAGGAGCCCGAGCACCCCCACGCAGTTGAGGCCCTGCTCGCCGCAACTAGAGAAAAGTCCACACGGCAACGCAGACCCCGCACAGCCATAAATAAACAAAGGAAATGATTTTTAGAAAAAGAAGAAAGAACTAAAGCTTCGTAAGTGAGGATCAGAATGACAGCCCATCAGCAGAATAGCTCTTAGCGGGAAGTTTCCTCACCTCCAGCACCGCCCGCCCCGAACGTTCACCTTCTTCAGCCGGGAGAGGCTCCTGCCCTCCTGGGCCGCCTCTCCGGCCACACTGGCTTCCCACGCCACCCCTGAATGCAGCTCATGCCTGCTGCCTCTCTGACTAGGGTCCCCTTCCCCAGAAACCCACCAGACCACCTCCTTGGAAACTCGGTCCCACGTCGCTCTCAATGACGCTTCCTCGGTGACAGCAAGCTGCACCCTAACCGACCCCCAGCCAGAGCGCCCACCGGCATCCCACTCGCCTCGTCCACCAAATAGCGTCCACCTCCACGGCAAGAACAGAGCCCACGAGCGCAGCCTCTGTGTTTACTCTGCTCCCAGCTGGCAGCCCGGTGACGAAGAACAGGGTCCAGCAGAGAGTAACGGCCCAGGAAGCATCTGTCAGCGCAAAGCGGGAATCCAACTCCCAGGAGCAAGGCCCCGCGGAGCAGTCAAGGCCTGCTGTGTCTGGGGACAGGTGGGACGCCCCCCGCCCCCCCCACACCCCACCCACAGCCCACCCCCCACCCCCCCACCGCACTCAGGCCTCCCTGGCGGCAGGAACCCTGCCTCGGTGAGCTGCAGCGAGAGGAAGAGCTGCTCACACAGGGCGGCTGCCACCGCGCATGGCCACAGAGAGCCCTGAGCAGCGACAGCCTCACCCTGGCGGGTCTGCACCCCACCACGGCCTCTCTGCCCACCTGCGTCTGTATCTGTTTATCTGCCCCAAAGAATATAAGACAAAAACCCTGATTCTATAAGGCTGCATTGGCCCTGTGGATAACCAATCTCCACCACAAGAAAAGGATGTTTTCCACTTTCCTGCAAAGGTTTAAGTGCTTTTGTGTGTGCAAGCTCAGTCACCCAGTCGTGTCCGACTCTCTGTGACCCCAGGGACTGCAGCCCGCCAGGCTCCTCTGTCCCTGGGATTTCCCAGGCAGGAACACTGGAGTGGGCTGCACTTCCTTCTCCAGGGGATCTTCCCGACCCAGGGCTCGAGCGCATTGCAGGCAGATTCTTTACCTTCGGAGACACCTGGGAAGCCATTAAGTGTTTGTATATTTTGCTTCACATATTTGTTTATAACAAACAACCTCTCAAGGTCCCTCCAAGCCCTCTGTACTTACTAGCTGGGAATTTCTGAATCGAGTCCCCTCCAGCCTCAGGAGCTCGATGCAGACGCGCTTCACCAGGGATGTGCCCCGAGCGCCTCTGGCGTGTCTGGTCTTCGAGCTCTCGGGCTGGCCTGAGCGTCCTGGCCGAGCTCCTCCTAACCCACCTGGCTCACAGGCTTCCCACACACACCATGCAAACCCCTCAGGGAGCTCTCACTCCCTGCTCCTGCCCAGCACAGGAGGGGCACACACAATGTGAATCTCAGGAGCTCTGCATGACGACGGACAGCCAGGTTCCCAAAGAACACCAGCAGGCGCCGTCCCCACACCAAACACAACTCATCCAAGACGGATCACGGCCCCAAACGTCAGAGCTAAAACTATAAAACTCTCAGCAGAAAGCACAGGAGCAAATCCCTGTGACCTTAGGTCACACAAAGCCTTCCTAGATATGACCCCAGAAGCACCTGCAAAAGAGAAGAGACCAACTGGACTTCTTCAAAATCAGAAACTGCTGGGAATTTCCTGGTGGTCCAGTGGTAAGGACGCAGCACTTTCTCTGCCAGGGCCAGGTTCGATCTCTGGTTGGGGAACTAAGATTCAGCAAGCCACACAGCACAGCCAAACAACAACAACAGCAAAAAGAACAAAAACCAAAAACCTATTGTGCTATAAAAAATCATCAAGAAAGGGAAAAGACAATCCACAGAATATGGACAAAACTATGCATCCAATAAGGGACTTACACCTAACATACATAAAGAAGACTTATAACTCAAGCTTTTAAAAAAGACAAATTAATTTTAAAGATTGGCAAGTGATCTGAATAGAGTTTCGCCAAAGGAGACGTACAGAAGGCCAAGAGGCACGTGAAAAGAGGTCCAATCCCCCGGGACCCGACCCACTGGGGCGGCTGCAGTCAGGAAGGCAGGCAGTGACAAGCGCTGGCAAGGCCGTGGAGAACCGGGAACCCACACACTCAGCGGTGAAAGGGCCTGGCAGCCAACCTCAGAAGGTCAAACACGGGCTGTGAGCCGGTGACTCCACTCCTAGGTGGATGCCCACGAGAAGTGAGACACCAGGTCCACCCAGAGACGGGCGCAGGGGACGCTGGCGTCAGCACTAGTCACAGCAGCCAAGACACGGGACCAGCCCAGACGTCCATGGGCTGACGCACGAATCAGTAAACCGTGAATTATCCACACGATGGAGTATTAGTCAGCCATAAAAAGAAATACTGATTCAAGCTACAACACAGATGAACTCTGAAAACACTGCTGAGTAAAAGGAGTCGTCACTAAGGCCTACGATGTTCTAATACACGGTTCTATTTATATGAAATCTCAAGAAGACAGAAGTCTATAGAGACAGAAAGACTAGTGGTTGTTAGTCTGGGGGACGAGGGGTCTGGAGGAAAAGGGGGGTGACTACTGATGGGAACTGGATGATGAGAATGTTCTAGAATCAACCATGGTGAGGCTGCATCACTCTCAGGGTACACTAAAAACCACTGAACTGCAGGCTTGACGTGGGTGAATTATGCGGTATGTGAATTACACCTCAACAAAGCCTCTAAAAATGCCTGAGGAATTCCTTCTCTTCTCTGCAGTTCTTGTGAGCATGGACAAGTATCCTCCTAGCCCAGGACGGAGCCTGGAAAACAGATGGCTCCCACTCCAAGAGAAGTTGTCTGCTAAGAGGAAAAGACCATCCACATGCAAAACCCTCCGGTGGGTTCCAGGCACAAGTGAGAGAAGGTGAGCTGGGGAGGCCGCCCCAGAAACGCCCCGTGGCCACGCTCAGGGCCCGGGGACCTCCCTGCGTCTGCATAGCTGTGAAGCTCCAGGTCAGTCGGAGCAGACGCAGCCGCTGAGCACGGCGAAACCCCTTAATAAAGCGTCTCCCCCTTCCTCCTCCCGCCACGGACCCAAAAGCGGGATGAAGGAGGTCACTCGGACAGCTGTGTGCAGGGTCGACCACCACTGAAGAGGCATGACCAGAGTCTGAACCTTCCGGATGCTTATGTAACGTCTCCTTAACCCCGCAGACGCTCCAAGTAGATGCTCTGACCTCATCTCACAGACGTGAAAGCTGAAGGCCCCCAGCAGCAAGGCCGGCCGGACGTCAGGGTGAGCCAGGTGACTCGTGGGGCCAGAGCCCACGCCAGGTGAGGGGAGTCAGAGGGCCTCATGCGACGCCCACAGCACGCAGGGGACCGGGGCCACGCCACACTCCTGGGCCAGGAGTCGGGGCGCCTCGGTGCAAACGCCTGGCTCCCCTGTGCTGTGAGCGAGCAGCTCAGCTCTCTGCACTGTTTCCTCCTCTCCGAAACGGGGACACCAGGCACATTCCTGGTTGACGGCACGAACTTTAAAAACACGCTTATATGTGTTAGCATACAGCGCCGTGCCCGGCTTTCACAGGACGTGTGCCCGGACAGAACCGCAGACGGAAACCAGCTGCTGGCCACGGCACGCCGGTCACTCCAGCGCTGGGTCCCACGGCGACGTGACTCCCTAAATCCCACGAGAACCCCCAGAGCACAGACGGCCCGGCCCTCCAGTCCGGGCACATGAACGACTGACGCTCACGCCAACGGGGCTTCTCTGGCTGCGAGTGGCTGTTCCTCCCTGCAGGAGACGCAAGGGGCCAAACCACACAGAGGGGGGAAATCGCCCGTTTGTTTCCTTAGGACATCACAAAATGGAAGGAGTCCCGAAAGGAGTCCCCTGTCAGATGGTCTCCCCTGACCCGACGCCCAGCAAGAGGAACCTGCCCGCCCGCGGGGACCCCTGCTTCTTCAGGAACCTGACTAACCTGCTTCTGGGAGGGCTCGTGGAATCTGTTCATCAAAGTCTCCTTGGGTCTCTCACTTCTGGAATGCTTTCATGTGGGGAGGCCCAGGGACTTTTTCCAGAGTTTAAAAAAAAGAAAAACAAAACTATTTTAGCTAACTCGGGAAATCTTGGAATTACTGACAAAGCAGAAGTTCAAAGTTCCAAAAAGAATACTCATCTCTGTTCAATTCAATCTGGTTTGGGTTTTGTTCTTTTAAAAAAAAAAAAAAAAACCCTCCTCCCAGGCCTGGATGGTTTCGTCTAAAAGTGACTCAGGTTTTCTAGGATCTCTGGATGGGAAAGTGAACATATTCCAAAATACCTGGCAGGCTCCGTCTCTGGCTTCCAGCGGAGGCAACGCAGAGAACCTGCGTTTGCAGCCTAATTCAGTCCCTCTAATAAAATCCCAAGCAATCACCCAATATTAGAAGCCAACTGACATACAAGTAAACCCACTTAAACAGGTATTTATTGATCACAGGGAGTGAGACAGGGCCCCTGCCTGCTGGCTGCCTTGCAGTAGACGACTAGGAACGCAGTTAATCAACCAGAACATGGAACGCCTCGGAAACTGGCAGGGACGAACTAGGAACTATGAAAAATGTCACAGAAAGGAAAGGATTGAGTCAGTTCTCGCCCACAGCTAAGTCTGCACAGAAGGTGGAGAGCCAGGTCTCCAGGCAGGGAAGGCTGAGCGCCCGTCTAGTCCCGCCCGCCCGGAGCCCCAGAACTGGAGGACGCGGCTGATCCAAGCCATGCACACGTGACGGGACTCCGCCCGGGCTCCACGCACGCGGGCCGGGGCCTGCTACTCCTGAGTTTCCACACCCACCGCCGCGGGAAGCGAGCCCCCTGTGACACCACCCCAAGGCTGATCGCGGGCTTCTCGGGGGGCGGGGGGCAGGGCCGGGCCCCCTCGCGCCCCTCCTGGGCTCGGGGAACACACCCTCTGGGCAGACGCCCCCTTTCTGGACAGAGAAGACGGCACCCCTCACGAGGGTCTCGGGTGGTCTCCATAAGAACGGGATCCTGGAACCTCCTTCCCCTCAGAAAAACCCTCTGAGGACGAAGGGTCTGTGTCTGGGAGCGGCTGGTTACTCAGTCAGAAGCCGATTCTCCAGACAGGCTCCTAAAGGGGCCGGCGGCGTGAGGAGGGCGGACCCGACGCATCGCCGGAGCCGGGCGCCGGGGGACCCCAGCTCGGCCACCAGCAGCAGGTGCGGGCGAGTCTCGGTCTGTGGGTGCCTCGGTCTCCCCATCTGTAAGGTGGGGCGGGTGAGACCCCTCACTGCACTGCATTACTGCAGGATTAAGCTAGTTCACGCGGCAGGCACAAGGAAGGCCCTGGTCACCACTGCGCACACGCAGCACCGCCCCGCACCATGCCCCCGCCAAGCCCCCCGCCAGGGAGGTGGCGGGCGGGACACGCTCTCCCCCAGCAGAGCCCCTCTCAGGGGACAGAACCCCCACAGCGCACGGGGAAACCCGAACCTCTTGCGGAGACTTCACGAGACCCCGACTTCACCGTCCATCCCACGAGGACGCGCGGGGGGCAGAAGCCACCCCGAGATAAGGACACGCGCAGACCGGCCTTGGGCCCTGAAGAGCTGACGACGCAATTTCAAACCTCCCTTCGGTGTGAAACCCCACCCGTGAGTGGTCAGTTCCCGGAAGCCCCATCCACCCCGCCGCCTGGACTGGAACTTCTCGGGAGCTGGGAGGTGAAATTACGGTTCTGCAGATAACGAACTGTGCAGAGTCAGGAGTGTCGCCCGCCTCCGTCCCAGCACAGGGCCTCTGCACTTCCAGCAGAGGTGACATCCCCAGACGTCCCTCCTCCCAACACACGATGCCGGAGGCCCTGGGGCCCCTTCCTGCTGGTCCCAGGGGCCACGGGGACACTGGGCTCGCCAGCGGGCTGGGCTGGCACCAGCGCAGCCAGACACAGACACCGGAAACAGCGGAGCCAGCAATCTCCTGCTGATGAGCTGCACGGTTCTCCCTTGGGGGTGGGTGTTGACACAACAAATCACGCTTTTCGTTATAAATACATCTGCAATATTAACGAGAGTGGAAGCTGAGAGGTCAAAACTCCTACAAAACCATTTTCAAACAAGATCCCCGGCGCCCACCTCTGCCTGTCAAGTTGTGTTATTAGCAAATCCACTTAATGTCACAGAATCTGGGACACGCTGGGATTTCCCTGACACTTTTCTCCTGGGAAACAGACACAGACACACAGGCGTGTAAAATGTCTACGGACAGTTTTATGTATCAACACACGTGGTCTGACCTATCCAGGTCAAAAACGGAAAAGAGAATTGGGGGACTTCCCTGGTGGCCCAGCGGCTAAGACTCTGCACTCCCAACGCAGGGGTGCCCCGTTCCATCCCTGGTCAGGGAACTGGACCCCAGAGGCCAGAATGAAAGAGTTCACATGCCACAACCAAGACCCGCTGCAGTCAAACAAATAAACACAAAGATTAAAAGGCCAACAGCACTGGAGTCCTGGAAGCCCCCGGCCTGCGCCCTCACAGGCTCTCCCTCCTCCAACCAGAGGCAAGCACAGCCCCACTCTCAGGGTCTCTCCCTCGCTCCTCACCTGCCGCCTCTCCCCCTGCGTAAGCACCCCCCCACTGCAGAGTCTAACTGCACGGCGTGCACGTTAGATGAACAGAGGTCACACGGGGTCTCTTCTCTGGCTTCTCTCAAACACCCCCAGGAGAGGGCACACGGGCTCAGGACTCGTATTTGCAGACGGTCACTAAGCAGGACACGACCAAGGTCATCTGAGGACACCTCCCCAGCTCCAAAGTCTAACAGCGAGCTTAGTAAACCGAGGTTCCACACGCACAGCTGACAGCAGGCATCACCTCTGGGTTGGGGAACTAGTTCAGCAGGAGAGAGGCCTTGTTTACCAAGCGCAACCATCGGGACAGGTTTAATGTTGACTCCAGCTGAAGGATCACATTTTACCACCTCCGTACTCTACAAGCACACGTGATTCACTGCCACGCAGAGCTCAAACAGAAAAGCATGAAAACCCCTTAGCAGCACAGAGTAACGTTAAGGGAACCGGGCAGACAAGATGTAAATGCACCCTGAGGTTAACCATGTCCAACACACGCACGGGGGCAGGAAACGGGCTAACACCAGCGGTTATGGGCTCACGGGTGATTTCTCTTTCATAAGACATTCGTATTTGTGGTTGTCTTACTTGTGCAGCCTTCTCCTGGGAGTGCGGAATCACACACCACATGAAATCTCACTGGTCTGGTTACGACTCATTCATAAGACTTGTAGGCAAGAAGGTCACCAGCACAAAGCGGGTTAGAGTCTCGGAAAGGCATGTCTCAATGCTTCCAGAGTTGCCTCCAGGCCTTACACCAACTGCCCTGGAACTCATCAGTCGTGAATCTTCACCTCACATGTGCGTAGTACGCATACTTCAAAGTGGGTAAGAGAGCTGACGGACCCTGAACACACCCATCCCCACACCCCAAGGGCACGAGTGTCCTCCCCCAACCAGGCCAGCCGTAAACAGCACCAAGGGTGGCCTCAGTTTTTCCTGGAGCTCCACTCACGGAGCACGCCCACCCCGTGCATACGAGGTTTTAACACTGATCCCTGGTGGTGGTCAGTCGCTCAGTCGTGTCCAACTCTTTGTGACCTCACGGACTGCAGCATGCCAGGCCTCCCTGTCCATCACCAACTTCCAGAGTTTAGTCAAATGTCCATCGAGTCGGTGACGCCATCCAGCCATCTCATCCTCTGTCATCCCCTTCTCCTCCCGCCCTCAATCTTTCCCAGCATCAGGGTCTTTTCCAGTGAGTCAGCTCTTCACATCAGGCGGCCAAAGTACTGGAGATTCAGCTTCAGCATCAGTCCTCCCCGTGAACGTTCAGGCCTGATCTCCTTTAGGATGGACTTGCTGGATCTCCTGCTGACACTTTTCCCCAAGAACCTCTCCCTCGAGTCTGGTTGAGATTTCTTACCTATTCTACAGCGAACACATTCAAAGGATGAAAACACTACCGTTCTTCAGAAGGTAACACGGTCAGAGGGTGCACTCTTTGAATCCCCGAGCAGCCGCCAGCCTGCTCACTGGGCCTGGGTTCTAATCACCGGGGCAGCTCGTCTTAACACGAATTGCAGGCCCCAGGGAGGCCACTCCCATCTCTCCGGCATCTCACCACTCCAGCCTCTCCCATCAGCCTGCACGCTGCAGGCCAAACATCTCTTTTTCTGGTACATTCTTCTTGGGAAGGAAAAAAATAAACCAAAACAGAATTCCCCTACCAGAACACATCACTTTCTTGCTAACCACAAATTCTGGTAAAATCTGCCCTACGTAGGAGAGATTCAGTTCCTCTTTCCTCAGATGGACACATTTTACCTTGCAAATTGTGTGTGTGAGAGAGACAGAGGAACAGAGTTCAAAGAGCATTAACACCAATTTAAATAACACTCACGCAGCTACCACTGTTACCAAACTAAAATGTGATACTATCCTAAACACACTTGGGATAAAAACGTAATTCTAGGGAATTTCCTGGCGGTGCAGCGTATCAGGACTCTGCGCTTCTACTGCAGGGGGCCCAGGTTCCATCGCTGGCTGGGGAACTAAGATCCTGCATGCCACCAAAAAAAAAAAAAAACCACATGTGATTCTATTCTAGCAGAGCCCTATCTCCATTAGCAGATGCTGAGATATAAAGAAAAATAATGGTTTCTGCCCCTCAGGAGCTGACAACAGAAATGTGTGTGATGGAGGGAAAGATGGACAGGAAGGTATTTTTTTGGCCCAAAGCAGGTGATACTTTAAGGTATAATTTAATCCGTCAAATGCATACATCTCAAGCAACAGGTCAGTGAACTGCCTGACAAATGTGTCCAGGCAGAGCAGCGGCAGCGGGATGGTGGCGGGAGCGTGGGGGGAGTGCAGACCACACAGGTGCGCAGGCGGTGGGGTCGCTCAGAGGAGGAGCAGAGCTCAGGTCTGACCCCACAGAAAGCCTGGAGGCCCCCGCCCCCGCCTCCCAGGCTTGGAAGACAAACAGCTCAGAGCTTCCTAACCGAACAGCAGGTACGGCGCATGTTCAGCGAGGGGCTACAGCAGAACTGAAACCGATCACTTAAGACATGGCGCTTTCACTGTCAAGGTCTAGAGTTCAATCCCTAGTCAGGAAACTAGGATCCCAGGAGCTCTGAGGCGCAGGGCAGAAGGAAAGAAGGAAGGAAAGACTAAATTCAGGTCTGCAGGGTTGTAGGAAAGCAGGGCTGGGACCCAGTGGTAATCTGTATTCTTATCCAGCATGATGCAATTCCCAAAATCAGATTAGACAAGCAAGCACCTATCACACTCATTCTTAGGCACTCCAGGGCATCCTCACTGAGCTTTGTAACCTCTGAACAGACCCTGAAATAAACTCTCATGCTGCAATCAGAAAAAAGTGTTCCAGTCAATCAGATATTTTGATGGTTATGATTTTAATATGAAATCCACAACAGGTCTAAGTCCAAAATACAAAAAGAACTGCTACAAAGAAAAAAAAAAAGAAAAAAATCCCATAAGAAAATGGGCCAAAGATAAGAACAGTCAGCTCAGGAAGATCATACAAGATCAAAGCATCACAAGAAACTAGACCTCACTAATAACTGAAAAAACAGAAATTAAAAAAAAAATAAAACATGTTCTTAATTTCTCTAATGCTGAAGGAATCTTTTTCAAAACATGGCATTTAGTGGTGGTGAGGTGACGGGGAAAAGAAGCGTTGCTGTTACAGGTATAAACTGGTAACAGCCATCAGAAAGGATAATTTGTCAGAATTTGTTCAAACAAAAAACATGCAACTGGGCTTCCCTGGTGGCTCAGGGGTAAAGAATCCGCCTGCCAATGCAGGTGACACGGGATTGATCCCTGATCCAGGAAGACCGCACATGCCGCGGAGCAACTAAGCCCGGGAGTCACGATATTGAGCCCAAGCTCTAGAGCCCAGGACCCACAGCTACTGAACTCTGCGCCAGAGAGCCTGTGCTCCGCAATGAGAGAACCCACCCCAGTGAGAAGCCCACACACCACAACTAGAGAGTAACCCCTCGTTAGCTGCGACCACAGAAAAGCCCAGGCAGCAAGAAAGACCCAGCACAGCGAAAAATAATTTTTTTTTTAAAAAGTATGTAACGCTACAGCCCAGCAATTCCACTCCTTAGGGTGTTTAAGGCAGAAAGTGGGTGGGTGCTCAGTCGTGTCTGACCCTTGCAAGCCCATGGACTACAGCCCACCAGGTTCCTCTGTCCAGGGGATTTCCCAGGCAACAATACTGTGGAGTGGGCTGCCATTTCCTCCTCCAGGGGATCTTCCCGACCTGGGGATCAAGCCCAAGTCGTCTGCATCTCCTGCACTGGCAACTGGGTTCCTTACCGATGAGCCATCTTGGGCAGCCATTATGGCAGACTAATGACCTCTAAAGGTACCCGCACCCTAATCCCAGAAAACATAAATCTATTAGATTACACAGTAAAGGAGAACTAAAGGTGCAGATAAAATTCAGGTTGCTAATAAGCTGACATTAAAATTGGGAGAATCCTATCAGATTACCAGGTGGGCCCAATGTAATCCGAGGGGTCCTTAAAAGTAGAAGAAGTGGACAGAAGAAAGAGTCGGAGACAGGACAGGGCAAGAAAGGCGTGGCCTGGGGCACCTGGAGCAAGGGGGTTATCAGTCAAGGAATGTGGAAGGCATCTGGGAGCTGGGAAAGACCAAGAAACGGCTTCTCCCCCAGGGCCTCCGGATGGAACGCAGATCTGCCTACAGCTAGATTTCAGCTCAGGGAAACCCGTTCTGGACTACAGACCTTCTGAACTGTAAAATGATAAATTTCTGCTGGTTAAGCCACTTTGTGGTCACTTTGTGTGGTCATTTTTATTTCAGCAGCAGCAGAAAACCAATACACGACCCTAGGGAAAAACAGGCACAGAGGAACAAGGAGGTGTACACTGTCTGAGCACACGTGAGTATAAACACAAAAACGGGGCGAGAGGATCCATCCCAAACTGGTGAGCGGGGGTGAGTGCCGATCTGTAGTGTTCTCAGTTGTGTTTGCCCTTTTTTTTTTTTGGAAAGGAAATGTAGTTGTCTACATATTGCAAAATTGAAAGTTAAATTTTTAGGAAGGGAGTTATCACTCACAGCTTAAGCTTCCAAGGATTAGAATATAATATGATTCTTGGGACTCCCCTGATGGTACAGTGGAAAAGAATCTGCCTGCCAATGCAGGGAACATGGGCTGGATCCCTGGTCTGGGAGGACTCCACAGGCTGTGGAGAAAATGAAGTCCGTGCGCAACAACTACCAAGCCTCCTGCTGCAACGGCTGAAGTCCACTCTCCCTGAGCCTGTGCTCCACTGCAAGAGAAGCCACCGCAATAAGAGGCCCACACACAGCAAGGAAGAGCAGCCCGTGTTCCACGCAACTAGAGAAAGCCCTCTCACAGCAACAAAGACCCAGAGCAGCCAAAAAAAAATTAACCTTAAAAAAAATTTTTTTTTAAACATTAAGGCTGAAAACCACAGTGAACATCATTTTTTCTGACAATCCCAAAGGCATTACAAAGACCTAGACCCCCACAGTCCCCACAGTTAATACTAACAGTGAGCTACGGCTGTGTGGACAGAACACCAGAGAAAATGAAATTTGCTGTATATGCATAAGCCACTTCTTCAACAGTCAAAACAAACCTTTGCTCAAGCATGAGACACATGTAACATGTTTGGATAAAATTCACTCTCAAAAACTTATTTTCTGATTGCAGCCCATCTAACCACCATCCCCACCACAACATACCCTCTTAACATTGCCCACTGTGGGCAGGCCACTTACCTCTGGGTTTTTGCTTTCCCAGTTTAAAAAAAAATTGGGGTTTTTTTTTTTTTTGCTGTTGTTGCGTTTTTCCTCTACCACGCCACCTCCTTCAAGTGGATGCCTGATGTTAACACAATCACCGCAGCCCCTAACAAGGCCAGCTGCCAGTCTCAGAGAGCAGGGGGTGGCTGACACCATCCATAATGGCAACCAGTGGGTAAGTCCTGCAGGAGACATTCAGGCCGCCCTTGACCTGCAGAGAGAGCCCAGAACGACCACCACATCCAGCACCCCTGAACTGCTTTACAATCTCCAGGGGAAGCAGCGTTCCTGCTCAAACAGTGCCTCACATTTCCAAATGTGACCTGAATAAGGAGTCCAGTGTGGGCACCTGATAGAGGCAGGCTGGACTGGCCCACGCTGGGCTCAAACGTGTGACCTCCTGAACACAATGTTCTAACCATGAGCACGAGCCATCACATGCTACCCCTTACAAAGCTACAAGTGAAAGAGAAAATAAAGACCAAGGGTGGGGAGCGGCGGGTCCGGTGTCTAAAGGCAGACTCACCCAGGGTCTTCAAAGCACTTAGGCCAATCAAGAGCACCGTCCACCCCCACCCCGGCCCCCAGCAGCTTCACTCCACTCCTACCTCCTTTTCTCCCTAATAAATTAACCGTCTCACCAGCCCTCCAGGACTCACTTTAAGCACGACCTCCTCAGGGACACGTTGCCAAGGCCCTCCAAACGGAGTTTCCAACTTCGTGCCGCCGCCGCCGCCACCGCGAAGCTGCAGTAACTCACACCCACATGTATTCTCCCGTTAGAAGGCTAGAGGGGGTGCCCTCTACATGGGGCCATCCTAGAAAAGCCGAGCCTCACGCACT
Source organism: Muntiacus reevesi (assembly GCF_963930625.1). NCBI lineage: Eukaryota > Metazoa > Chordata > Mammalia > Artiodactyla > Cervidae > Muntiacus > Muntiacus reevesi. Next base: position 174,916,372 of record NC_089250.1, read on the forward strand.
AAGAAAAGCACGTACGGAGAAACACGGCGGGCTGGCAGAAGAAACACCCAAGTCCTGAGCTGCCACAGTACGCGCAAGGCCCGGCAAGTCCAGAGGCACGCGGCGGGCAGGTGGGCACGCAGGGAGCGCGGGGTGGGCGGGTCCTGCGGCCCCGAGGGACCCGGACAGTCCTGGGGAGACGCAGGCAGAAGCGCGCGGAGCGCAAACGCGGACAGGTGCTGGGGTCTGAGCCGCGGAGCCACGCGCCCTCCTGGGCGTGGACCGGGAGGGGCCGTGAGAGGGCAGGACCCAGCAGGCGCGGGGAGTCCGGAGCCAGGAAGAGAACCGCAGGCCGCAGGGCCTCGGGGGCGCGGGCCGGAGCCACGCGGGGCCTGGGGGGATGCCTGCCATACCTGCCGCTGGCGGGTCCGCCTCCTCGTCCGCCTCCGCCTCCGCAGCTGCAGCTCCGGGCGCGGTGGGCAGCGGGTCCATCGCGCCGCCGGTCATGTGAGCGATCGCCACGTGACTTCCTCTGCGCCCGCCGGCCTGGGCCGAGGCTCGCCCCGCCCACACCCAGGGTTTGGCCACGCCCACTCCCGGCCTATCCCCGCCCGCCCCGGGCCTGCCCCGCCCACCCTCGGCATCGCCCCGCCCACGCGCTGGGCCTGTCCCGCCCACTCTCGGCCTCGCCCCGCCCACGCGCCTGGTCCGCCACGCCCACTCCCGGCGTCGCCCCGCCCACTCCCCCGCCTCTTCCCGCCCAGCCCAGGCTCAGCTGCCACGCGGAGGGCAGGTGGCGCGGTCCAGGCGCGAGCTCAGCGCCCGGCGTCCGCCGCTCCCCCGCTGCAGGTTCTCTGGCCGCTCCCTCGCCCGCCCAGTCAGTCCCCACCTGCCCTCTCTCAGGCCCCCACTCACTCATTCATCCATTTATTCTCACTCTCATCCTCTGGTCCGCTCTCTCGTTCACTTCCTCGTTCGTCCGCCCGCTGGTCCATCCGCTCGTTCGTTCACCGACTCGCTCACTAAGCCACCTGGTCATTCAGTCGTTCACTCCCTCAGTCAGGTCTCCAGACTGCCCCCTGGAGGCCAGGCGGGCCTGTGCATTTGGTACCCTCCCCTATATGGAGGACGGACAGGCCACCGGAGTGGAGCGAGTGTCCCGACTTCCAGAACAAGACTGTGGGAGCGCCGCACAAGAGCGCTCCCCCGGCCCTGGCCGGGTGAAGGGATCTCGGGATACGGAGAGCCTCAGCTGAAGCTGGAGGAATGAGGAATTCGGCGGGAGGAAGGAGCGGATACCCACAGGCCCCGAGGCATAGCACAGCTGCAAACGCTGTGGTCTTCCTGGAGCTAAAAGCGGAGGCCGAAGAGGAAGCTGGAGCTACTGGTAGTGCTCCGTTAGGGGGGGCCTTGTTCCCAAGGTAAGGACCGTGTACCTCCTAATACCGGGACAACTGTAAACGCCCGGGGAGCCGGTAAAAGCAATCAAGAGCCCAGAGCCCCAGTCAGGGTTCTAGAAAGGAGTCCCCTCCGCAGGGAGTTAGTTCTCCTTGTTACAGCCACCGGATATCTTTGTGAGCCGACCAACAACGATGCTGTCCCCAGCATAACTGAGGAAGTGGTGTGCCTCTTCCAGAGACCGGCATGTAGAAGCTTTCCCAAGTCCCAGCGGGATGCTGTTTCCTTCCACCACCGCAGGCTTCCTTTAAGCTGGTTTTGCATCAAATGATGTGCTCAGCACTTTCTCCCCTCCCAAGGGCGCGCGCACACACACACACATTGTCATTCTCTCGTCTCCCACTCCCTTCCCTCCCTTCCTCTCTCTCTCTCCGCCTCTCTAACTTCCTGGAAGAATTTGCTACATATCTGTGTCCCCCTCCCCCCACTAGATCATAAGATCCTTATTCAATGCTTAAACTAAACTCACTGCACCTTGAAAACTGTGAGGCACTGAACAAGTATAAAGCTAAACATTACACAAGAATAAAAGCATGCATGTATGCTAAGTCGCTTCAGTCGTGTCTGACTCTTTGCGACCCTATGGACTGCAGCCCAACAGGCTCCTCTGTCCATGGGATTCTCCAGCAAGAATAATGGAATGGCTAAGTGATATTCCATGGTGTATATATACCACAGCTTCCTTATCCATTCGTCTGCTGATGGGCATCTAGGTTGCTTCCATGTCCTGGCTATTATAAACAGTGCTGCGATGAACATTGGGGTGCACGTGTCTCTTTCAGATCTGGTTTCCTTGGTGTATATGCCCAGGAGTGGGATTGCTGGGTCATATGGCACATCGAAACATGTATATTATCTAGGGTGAAACAGATCACCAGCCCAGGTGGGATGCCTGAGACAAGTGCTCGGGCCTGGTGCACTGGGAAGACCCAGAGGAATCAGGTGGAGAGGGAGGTGGGAGGGGGGATCGGGATGGGGAATACTTGTAAATCCATGGCTGATTCATGTCAATGTATGACAAAAACACTACAATATTGTAAAGTAATTAGCCTCCAACTAATAAAAATTTAAAAAAATAAAGAATACTGGAATGGGATATAGTGCCCTCCTCCAGGGGATCTTCCGACCTAGGGATCGAACCCACATCTCTCGCATCTCCTGCATTGGCAGGTGGGTTCTTTACCACTAGTGCCACCTGGGAAGCCGCACGAGTAACAGCTCATTAAATTTATTGTTTTACTTGAACACCCCTGACATGGTCAGCCGGCCTCTGTTGTAGTTCAGTGGTCCTGCACCTTGGCTGCAGTAATCACCTGGGAGCATTTAACTATCCTCTGCCTGAAGCCCACCCTCAGAAGTTCTGATTCAATTGGTCTCAGGTATGATCCGGAGAAGGCACTGGCACCCCACTCCAGTACTCTTGCCTGGAAAATTGCACGGACGGAGGAGCCTGGTCGGCTGCAGTCCATGGGGTCGCAAAGAGTCAGACACGACTGAGCGACTTCACTCTCACTTTTGACTTTCATGCATTGGAGAAGGAAATGGCAACCCACTCCAGTGTTCTTGACGGCAGAGCCTGGTGGGCTGCCGTCTATGGGATCACACAGAGTCGGACACGACTGAAGCGACTTAGCAGCAGCAGCAGCAGGTATGGTCCAAACTCGGGATTTTTTTTTTTAAAGCTCCCTGGATGATGCTAAGGTGCAGCCCAGGTGGAAAACCACTGCTCTAAGTTGAAAGTTTGTTTTATCCTTGCAAATTTCTTGAGCATCTGCTCAGTTGGGAATTCTGTTTGTCATGGGAGAGGAGAGTGAGGAACCCCACATGGGGATAATCAGGAGAGGTCCCCACCTTCCAAATTTTCTGATGGAATTGATCAGAGGAGCAGAACACAGCCGAATTCCCACACCACACAGAGCACAGTGGGAGCGGAGGGCTGCAAACACGGGCACTGTGGGAGGAAAGATGAATGGTTGGTTCCGATGTGACAGGCTATGAATGCCTCCAGGAGAAGGGAACTCAGCCCTCACAAGCTGTGGGCTCCACTGCCAGATATCGCTAACAGTGAGAGCATGCTTGGGAAACATGCATCGAAATATGTCTGCCTGTCATGTCTTTAGATCCTCGCCAAAGAAGCCTAATCCTTATGCTATTTCTGTTTCATTCAGGAAATGGTAAATAGAAAATGGAATGTCTGCTTTTTTAGACCCTTTGATTAGTGGCACAAATTCAAGTACATGAAGACTGTTAATGTGTTTTGAGTCACTTTTATCACTTTCCCTTCAGGAAAAGGAGAACTGTGTAAGCGAACTGACAGAACTTGGGACGCAGAACACTGAAGCTGGGACTCCTGTGCAGGCGGACGTGCAGAAGGGGGCTCTTACTGGTTATCCTGCCAACGCAAGCACCGCCAGGTCCTACTAAAGACCTTTCCAGAGAGTCACTAAAATGCCTCGAGGAGGATACCCTCCTCGAGGTTATTAATAATCGTACACGTGTTTGTGAGCACAGGCTCAATCACACTGCAGTAACAATCTCAAACCTCAGAGGCCAGAAACAGCAAAGGGGTTGTATTCACCACCAGCCCTCAGAAACCCAGGGTAAGAGGGCAGCCTCCACTTTGAATTTCTGCCCTCCTGACAAAGGGGAAGCCCTCGGAGCGTTTAACTGCTCTGGCTCAGAATCACCACAAGGCTTCTACTCACAACTCATTGGCCAGAACTAGTCATGGCTATGCCCAACCACAAGTGGAACACATTACCATGCCCTTGGAAGAGAGCCAGCCAGAAACGCCCGATAAACAGCAGTAAATGCTAACCACACTAACCAAGCGAACCTTTACTGAACATGCCTATTATGTACTGAGCACTCTCACATATGCCTTTTACTTAGAAGCTTGTCGACTTCTCACAATAAATCTAGAAAATAGTAGTATGATTATCTTCATTTTCTTCAGAAAAGTTCAACCCTCTAAGACCCCACAGCTAGTTGATAAAAGATCTGGGGTTCAAATCCACACTGTCTGGTGCCAGAGACCATCCCCAGAGCCCCTGCAGCATTTTCCCTGTGCTATAAAGCCAGCAATTTATCTTCGAATTTCCTAACCCCCCAATTCTGCTCCACCCATAACCCCTTGTTTCAGGAGGCTGGTAGGGAAGCTGCCTATGGCTCTGTAAAGCAAAAAGTAGGGAAGAGAAATAACTCTAAAGGTAGAGAAAATTATAATTTCATTAATAATATCAATCATCCCAAACTTTTAAAAAAAATATGTACTAGGTTTCAGGCACTATGCTAATTGATGAACCAGTATCATCTCATTTAATACTGTGACGATCATGAAATCAAATCCTCTTCTGACACGATGGGTTACCTGCTCAAGCAGCGCCTCTCCAGTATCCATTCTGAAATTCCTGCCTGGGGCAGTTCAGCAGTTAAGACTGTGCTTCCATTGCAGGGTGCAGGTTTAATCCCTGGTCAGAAAACTATAAAGTTTCCATCCCTGGTGGAGGAACTAAGATTGTCAGAGAACTAAGATCCCACATGTTTTGCAGCATGGCCAAATAATAATAAAGATGAATAAATAAACATTTAAAAAATAAAATTTCTGCCTGGAGGAAAGGGGGTTGCCCACATCCTCCATGAGCCCCAGAAAGCTTTAAATATCTCAAACAAGTTGGCTGTCCTAGTCAAACTTTATTTTTTGGGTTTCTATTTTTTTATTTGGCTTCGTGAGATCTTGGCTCCGACACCAGGGCTTCAACCCGCATCCTCTGAATTGGGCTTCCCAAGTGGCGCTAGTGGTAAAGAAGCTGCCTGCAGTGCAGAAAACATAAGAGACTAATGTTCGATCCCTGGGTCAGGAAGATCCCCTGGAGAAGGAAATGTCAACCACCCCGGCATTCTTGCCTGGGAAATCCCACGGACAGAGCCTGGCGGGCTCCAGTCCATGGCATCGCAAAGAGACGGACACAGCTGAGCACACACATACACATTCTCAACCACTGGACCACCAGGGAAGTCCCTGTCCTGATTCGACTTTGGACAAGCTGCTTAACCTGCTTCAGTTTGCTCACATGCAAAATGGATATATCAAGATTACTTGCTCCAACACGTTGCCCTGGGTCAAAGGTAAAGTTTTAAATAAGAGACTTCTTAAGACGGTCTGAACCGGTGCAGAAGTACATTCACTGTGTTCCCCAAACAGAAATGCTAGCTAACATTTTACCCCCAAACTATTTTTTTTTTTTTTTTTTTTTTTTTTTTTCAAACTATTTTTTATTACATAGCTGGATTCAAAAGCAAGAAAGAGTGCCGCATAGGGGGAACTTTAAGTTACAGGAATGGACAAAAACTGAAGAAAACAACTCACAGAGCTTTCAGAAATAAGATAAGGTTCTAGGAACTTGGGTTAAGGCAATAGGAAGGCTTCGGTCCCAGCAAGCACGGGAAACAGACCTGAACTTCCTAGACATAATCAGGATTGATGAAGGGATGACCCACCAGCCTCCTGAAGCAGCATGGAAGCTGGCTGTCCACAGTGGACCAAGAGTGGAAAAGGAATAATCCTTGAAGCAATCCCACTCCAAGATATTTACCCACAAGAAATAAAAGCATATGTCCACCAAAAAAAGGCTCATTCCTAGAAGCCACATGCAAAGAGCTGAAAATTGGAGATAACCCAAATGTCTATTAACAACAGACTGGATGAACATATTGCTGTGGAGTCATACAATAGATTGCCACACTGCAATAAAAAAAAAGTACAAAATACTAATACGAGTACTGGGAAGTGGGGTATTGCTATGACAAATACCTAAAAACGTGAAGCTGACTTCAGAATTAGGTGATGGGTAGAGACTGGAAGAATTTTAAGAAGCACAATAGAAGACACCTTGGTTGCCTTGAATAGACTGTTAACAGGCATATGGATGTTAACAATTTTGCTAACTGTGGTAAAGAAAATCTGTATCATCTGAGATGATGATACTTAAATCGTCATAAACAGACTGTTGGTAGCAATAGGGACACTTCAGCCAAGGGCTCAGAGGAAATGAGGAACATGTTGTTGGAAACTGGATGTAACAGGGAGCGTGTTCTACAGTGACAGCGAGCTTAGCTCAACTGTATCCTATGGTTATATGGAAAAGAACTTATCCAGGTTGCAAAGTGAAAGTCGCTCAGTCACATCCAACTCTTTGCGACCCCATGGACTACACGGTCCGTGGAATTCTCCAGACCCGAATACCGGAGTGGGTAGCCTTTATCTTCTCCAGGGGGTCTTCCCAACCCAGGGATCGAACCCAGGTCTCACACAATGCAGGCAGATTCTTCACCAGCTGAGCCGCCAGGGAAGCCCAAGAATATTGGACTGGGTAGCCTAGGAGGCTCACTGTCGGGAAAGTGTGCTTTGGAGAGAAAACCAAGGCTGAACTGCACTTTTCTAGTGCCGAGAAAGGTACGGAACGTCACCGTATCTGGTGACAGAGGGCTCTTGGAAGACATTAGGTCTCTTCGAAGTGAGAATAGAAATAGAATTATCTATCCACAGGAAAGACCTGTGGATAAGCCCCTTTCCCAGTGACGTCCATGGGAGAGCCATAGGTTCCTTCGCGTGTTATGTCAGTAGAAATTCTGCCAGCTAGGACAGACAGGGACAAAGAAACAAGAAATGAAAGAAGGCTGCCTGACCCTCAAAATTCTACAGGCAGGAAACAGCCTCACAACACTACTCAGCTGCAAACCTGTGCTAACCCTTGATGAAAAAGCAAGAAGACTGAGGGTGGGGCCGTGGGCCCAGAGGGCAGAACAGGAAGCCACAGAGGATAATTCCTAGGCCTTGAAACCTGAGTGCGCTCCACTGGATTAAAAAATTAGTATTTATTTATTTACTTGGTGCAACAGGTCTTAGTTACAACACGCAAGATCTTTTTAATTTTTTAGATTATTTATTTACTCTTTTGGCTGCATAGGTCTTCCTTGCTTTGTACAGACTTTCTCCAGTTGCAGCAAGCGGGGGCGGCTCCTCACTGCAGGGCGCGGGCTTCTCCTTGCGGGGGCTTCTCCCGCCGCACAGCCCGGGCTCCAGGCGCGCAGGCTCCAGTAGCTTCGGCTCACGGGCTCGGCACTTGTGGTGCACAGGCTGAGTTGCTGCCTGGTATGTGGAATCTTGAGAGTCCCTTGGACTGCAAGGAGATCAAACGTCAATCCTAAAGGAAGTCAACCCTGGCTATTCATTGGAAGGACTGAAGTTGAAGCTCCGACACTTTGGCCACCTGATGCGAAGAGCTAACCCCAGTGGGCAAACTCCAGGAGATCGTGAGAGACAGGGAATCTGGCGCACTGCAGGCCACGGGGTCACGAAGAGCTGGACATGACGTAACGACTGAACAACAGGGATCAAACCTGTGTCCCCCGCACTGGCAAGTGGATCCCTACCCACTGTGCCAGCAGCAACGTCCACAGGATCTTTTCAGTTGTGGCATGTGAACTCTTAGCTGTGGCATGTGGGATCTAGTTCCCTGACCATGGATTGAACCTAGGCCCCCTTCACTGGGAGCACAGAATATTAGCCACTGGACCGGCAACGAATTACGTGGATTTCAAAATTGCTTGGGACTGCAATTCCTTTTCCATTCCTTCTCCCATTTTGAATGGGAATGTATGTAACTGTTCAGTTCAGTTCAGTCGCTCAGTCGTGTCCGACTCTTTGCGACCCCATGAATCGCAGCATGCCAGGCCTCCCTGTCCATCACCAACTCCTGGAGCTTACGCAAACTCATGTCCCATCGAGTCGGTGATGCCATCCAACTATCCCATCCTCTGTCGTCCCCTTCTCCTCCTGCCCCCAAGCCCTCCCAGCATCAGGGTCTTTTCCAAGGAGTCAGCTCTTCGCATCAGGTGGCCAAAGTATTGGAGTTTCAGCTTCAGTCTTTCCAGTGAACACCCAGGACTGATCTTCTTTAGGATGGACTGGTGGGATCTCCTTGCAGTCCAAGGGGTTCTCTAGAGTCTTCTCCAACACCGCAGTTCAAAAGCATCAATTTTTCAGCGCTCAGCTTTCTTCACAATCCAACTCTCACATCCATACATGACCATTGGAAAAACCAGAGCCTTGACTAGACAGACGTTTGTTGGCAAAGTAATGTCTCTGCTTTTTAATATGCCATCTAGGTTGGTCATAACTTTCCTTCCAAGGAGTAAGCGTCTTTTAATTTCATGGCTGCAATCACCATCTGCAGTGATTTTGGAGCCCCCCAAAATAAAGTCTGACACTGTCTCCACTGTTTCCCCATCTATTTCCCATGAAGTGATGGGTCCAGATACCACGATCTTAGTTTTCTGAATGTTGAGCTTTAAGCCAACTTTTTCACTCTCCTCTTTTACTTTCATCAAGAGGCTTTTTAGTTCTTCTTCACTTTCTGCCATAAGGGTGGTGTCTCATCTGTGTATCTGAGGTGATTGATATTTCTCCCGGCAATCTTGATTCCAGCTTGTGCTTCTTCCAGCCCAGAGTTTCTCATGATGTACTCTGCATATAAGTTAAATAAGCAGGGTGACAATTTACAGTCTTGATGTACTCCTTTTCCCATTTGGAACCAGTCTGTTGTTCCATGTCCAGTTCTAACTGTTGCTTCCTGACTTCCATACAGGTTTCTCAAGACGCAGGTCAGATGGTCTGGTATTGCCATCTCTTTCAGAATTTTCCACAGTTTATTGTGATCCACACAGTCAAAGGTTTTGGCATAGTCAATAAAGCAGAAATAGATGTTTTTCTGGAACTCTCTTCCTTTTTCAATGATCCAGTGGATGTTGGCAATTTGACCTCTGGTTCCTCTGCCTTTTCTAAAACCACCTTGAACATCTGGAAGTTCACGGTTCATGTATTGCTGAAGCCTGACTTGGAGAATTTTGAGCATTACTCTACTAGCATGTGAGATGAGTGCAATCATGTGGTAGTTTGAGCATTCTTTGGCATTGCCTTTCTTTAGGATTGGAATGAAAACTGACCTTTTCCAGTCCTGTGGCCAACTGCTGAGTTTTCCAAATTTGCTGGCATATTGAATGCAGCACTTTCACAGCATCATCTTTTGGGATTTGAAAGAGCTCAACTGGAATTCCATCACCTCCACTAGCTTTGTTCATAGTGATGCTTTCTAAGGCCCACTTGACTTCACATTCCAGGATGTCTGGCTCTAGGTGAGTGATCACACCATCGTGATTATCTGGGTCGTGAAGATCTTTTTTGTACAGTTCTTCTGTGTATTCTTGCCACCTCTTCTTAATATCTTCTGCTTCTGTTAGGTCCAACTGTAACTGTTACCCTATACCTATCAGTATTGTATTTGGGGATTAGATCACTTATTCTCTAAGTGCACAGATGGAAAGGAATTTTGCCTCAGGATGAATCACACACTCAGTCCCACCCATAGCGATTTACATTATTCAAATAAGGAGTCTTGTGACTTTTGAGCTGATGAGATTTCGATAAGATTCTGCACTGAGTTGATGCTATAAAGGGTTGAGACTTCAGAGGATGTTGAAATGGGATGAATGTATTTTTTTAATGTTTATTTATTTGGCTGTACCAGGTCTTAAGTGCAATACGCAGGATCTCCGATCTTCATTATGGGGATCTTCAGTTGCATGCACACTCTTCCTTGTGGCACGTGGAATCCAGTTCCCTGACCAGGGACGGCCCAGGCCCCCGGCACTGGGAGTGTGGAGCCTTAGCCACTGGACCGCCAAGGAAGTTCCAAGGACTATCCTGAATTACCTGGGCGGGTTCAATGTCATTATGAGAGTGCCGTATAAAAGGAATCTTTGAAGACTGTCAAAGCTGGGCAGAAGGCCATGTGATATTAAAGATAGAGACTGGAGTCATGAGCCAAGGAATGCCAGGAGCTTCTAGAAGCGGGAGGAGGCAAGGAAGGCATTCTCTATTGGAACCTCCAAAAGCAACAATCGTGCCAACACCTCGATTTTAACCCTATGAGTCTTATTTCAGGCTTGTGACCTCCAGATCTGTAAGACGACATTTTTGTTGTTTCAAGTCATTAAATTTGTGGTACTTCGTGCCATTGAACTGTACACTTTTAAAATGGTTGATGTTATGTATATTTTACAATTTAAAAAGAAAAAAATTGAAAATTCCCTGGTGGTCCAGTGGTTAAGACACCGTGCTCCCAGTGCGGGGGCTTGGGTTTTGATCCCCGGTTGGGGAACTAAGGTCCCATCTGCCTCGAGGTGCGGCCAAAAAGAAAAGGAAAAAAACCTTCCTCGTGAAGAAAACTCCTAGTCCATATGGCTCCTCTGGTGAATTCTGTCAAACTTCTAAAGGAAAAAAATAATAGCAATCTAATGCAAGCAGGGCATATGCCAGGAATGCAGTGTTGGTTTCATTATCTAAAAAATCAGTGTAATTCATCATATTAACAGAAGACTCATATGAGTATCTCATATGCAGAAAGTATAAATTGCAAAAAAAAAATAATGCAGATAAATTCTGACAAAATTTAACACCCGTTCACAATTATAACTCTGCAAACTAGGATGATAAGGAAACTTCTTCCTGGTAAAGAGCATCTCTGAGAGCCTAGCGCTACCATCATACATCAAGTGGAAGACTAAACAGTCTCCCCCAGGACTGGCAATAAAGCAAGATGTTCGCTCTCCTACTCAGCGTTGACTGGAGGCCCCCGCCTGTGAAGTAGGCAGGAAAAAAGGCATAGAGATTGGAAGGAAGGTGCATATGGAAGCATATTTTTAAAATGCTAAGGAATCTTAAAAACAAAAACCCAAGTTGAATGAGAATAACTGAATTTACCAGGAATGTAGGACACACATCAACACACAGAAATCTACTGTACTTCTTCTTTTTTTAATATTTATTTTTATTATCTACTTGGCCTTGCCGGGTCTTAGTTGCAGCATGCAGAATCTTCGATCTTTGTTGCAGCATGAGAAATCTTTAGTTGCGGCCTTCCAAGTCTTAGTTGAAGCATGTGGGACCTAGTTCCCTGACCAGGGATTGAACCCAGGCGCCCTGCACTGGCAGCATGGAGTCTTGGCCACTGGAGCACCAGGGAAGTACCAACTGTATTTCTGCACAGTATCAACAAGGGCTTCCCTGGTGGCCCAGTGGTAAAGGATCTGCCTGCCAAGGCAGGGGACGCAAGTCGGATTCCTAAGCGGGGAAGATCCCCGGGAAGAGGAAATGGCAACCCACTCCAGTATTCTAGCCCATGAGATCCTGTGGACAGAGCCTGGGTGGACGCCAGTCGGTGGGATCGAAAAACAGTCAGACACGACTTAGTGACTAAACAACAACATAATAGCAACAAACAAATGGAAAATTAAGAAACAAAACCATTTCCCCAACTCATCTAAACTCACTGGGTGAAGAACATCAAGAGTGAACCCTAAGGGGAACCACTGACTTTGAGTGATTACGATGTGTCAGTGTAGATTCGTTCTTGGTAATAAACCCACCATTCTGGAGACTGGTGCCGATCAAATGCGGGAAGTAATGTCTGTGGGGATTCTCTGTATCTCCCCCCCAATTTTGTTGTGAACCTAAACTTCCCTTAACAAAATAGTCTTAAAGAAACTATTCCCCCAAACTCTTTCTGTAAGAGTCTGACACCAAGGTAAGACAAAGACATTAAAAGAAAATCACCTTAATACCAAAACCAAACAAATACGTCACAAGAAGACTACAGATAACATTCTTCATGAACACAGACATGGAAGGCCTTAGCAAAATAGAAGAAAAGAAAAAATATAACCAAGTCCAATCCAGTAATACATAAAAAGTACTTCGACCAAAAAAAAAAAAAAAAAAAAGTACTTCGACCAAGTGAAATGCAAGTTTGGTGTAACGTTTTAAATCCATCAAGGTAATTCGCCACATGTATTCCTCTCCTGCGGCTGCCCTAACAAAGCGCGGCAATCCGTGTGCCTTACCAGAACCGCAGAGCTGTGTTGCCCACAGTTCTAGAGGCCTGAAGTCTGAAATCACGTTGGTGGCCACAGTCACTCTGAAACCTGTCAGACGAGAAGCCCTCCTCGCCTTTCCGAGCTTCCCGCGTTCGCCGTAGTTCTCGGTGCTGCTGGGCTCGTAGACACATCACGCGGCTGCCTTCTCCCTGGGCGTCTGTCTTCACAGGGCATTCTCGTCTTCTTACAGGGCCATGCCCGTCTCTGCTGTGCTGCAAAGCGACTCAGTCACACACACATATGCATTCCTTGTTCTCTCCCTGAGAAGGAAGTCTGAGTGGCCAATAAACATAAAAGATGTTCAGCCTCACTCTTGAGTCAGGTCTGCTGACACCTGTCATTTTTTGGTCATACCGCACGTGAACCTGCTTTTCCATGTTGGAAGAATTCCTTCCTTTTTGAGTCCCCTGACACTCCTAGAGGTGAAATGTCAGACACTCAGTCCCAGCGGCGCCCAGCCAGGCTGACGTGAAGCTGGGGTCCGGAGGCAGAGCGGCCTCCGCGACGGTGATAACTCACGGCAGCCACGCGCCTGCACCCCACATCAAGGGGGCTGGGGGCTGGGGGCTTCCACCAGCATCAGGGGCTGGCGTGCAGCTCTGACATCTGGGACCCAGCATTGTCTTCACCGCCCATTCTTGGCCGGGTCCGCACATTTCTGGGCTGCTCAGCTTTGAGCCTGGTTTCCCAGCCCTCCTGGAGATTTTATCTACTTTTAATAACTTCCTTTTCTGCTTAAATCAGAAATCCACTTACATCAGGGAAATGCAAATTCGAACAGCAGTGAGATAGATACCCTTTCATGAACAGGAGATGAAGAGAAACAGAAATACTCCTACACTGCTGGAGGAGTGTGAATGCTGTGGAGGACAAGCTGCTAATGTCTAATAAGTTGGAATGCAGATGTCTCGTGACTCGGAAATCCCCCGTCTGGTCGTGTCCTCTGATCTACGGCCGGGGGCGACAAGTACAAGTCTCGTCACTGCAGCACTGTGCGAGACACACAGACAGCAGCCTACTTGGAGATCAGTGGGCGCGAGTGATACGCCGCGGCGCATTCACACAGTGGGTGGGCCAGAACAGCGCGTGCCAAGGTGAGCACAGCTCTCAGACACCGTTCTGGCTGAAAGAGTACCCTGCAGAAGGAGATGCATAGCCTACCACTGGTGTACCTTTAAAGACACAGTAGGCAAACGCGGACTAATGTGGGTAAAACAGGAAACCTGCGTAGGACAGGTGAGTTGTATCACAGTCTTTGTGACCCCATGGACTACACAGTCCATGAATTCTCCAGGCCAGAACACTGGACTAGGTAGCCTTCCCTTCTCTGGGGGATCTTCCCCACCTAGGGATGGAACCCAGGTCTCCTGCATTACAGCTGAGCCACCAGGGAAGCCCAAGAATACTGGAGCGGGTGGCCGATCCGTTCTCCAGGGGATTTGCCAAATGCAGGAATCAAACCGGGGTCTCCTGCACTGCAGGCGGATTTTTTATCAACTGAGCCACCAGGGAAGCCCTTTCACTTCACTGCTGCCTGGTTGGGATGCTTTGTGGTAATTTTGCATCATTAGGGGAAATTAGGCAAATTATTTTATTTCTTACAACTGTCTGTGAATCTACAGTTAAATAAGTAAAAATTTTGTTGAAAGATACCAAACAATGTATGTATTACTTACAGATACATGATGGCTTCTTCTGGGCAGGGTGGGGGTATGTGGAGAAGATGCAGTTTAGGAGAGATAGAAAGGGGCTCTGAATCTTTTTCTTTCCCCCTTAGAAAGAAAACCCTTCAGGCAAATATGGCAAAATGTTAACATTTAAAAATCTGGATGTAAGTGAATGGGTATGTATATGTTACTCTGTACTTTGAGTTAAAAAATGCTGAAAAGATTAAATGAGACAGTGTTTATAAAGTATCTAAGGCAGTGCCTGGCTCCTAGTGGGTGCTCAATAAATCCTAGTCCTCTAGGTAATTAGATACCAGGAGCTAGGGAGGGGAAGGTTTGGCCTGGCTCCAGAGAAGTATCATTTCCTTCTGCTCTCCACTCATCCCCCCACTCTTCCCTCCTGCTGAGGGATACAGCATCACAAGCTCTGCTTGTCTTCATGAAGGACCCCGGTGAAGGCATCTGTCTCTGAAACAGGGAGGCTCTTCTCATCTGCTGTTCGGTTGCTAAGTCGTGTCTGACTCTGCCACCCCACAGACGGCAGCACGGCAGGCAGCCGAGTGGAGCACAGCCTCTGAGACGGGGAGGCTGGCTGAGCCGCCCCCATGCCCGTGGGGATGCCAGCATCCCCGCCTGGGGGCTGTCCCAGGGACCAAGTGAGCACCCATGACAGTGCCTGGCAGCTGGCGTCAGCTACCCCAGGACCAACCAGGACCCAGGCAGAGGCGCTGCCCACTCCAGGGACCCCACGACCTTGTTTCAAAGTCGGGGTTTTTGACCCGGGTCACAGCTAGGAAGTGGCTCGGATGCGATGAATAACTCGCCCAGGGTCTCCAGAGCTAAAGGCGGACTCTTGACTGAGCTCCCTTTGAAGAAGCTGAATTAGCCTTGGGTGAAGGCAGAGGTAGGTTGGATCAGGGGAGAAGGGGAGAGGTCTGGGGGATTTGGGCCAGATTAGACCCTCCTGTTCCATCTTACAGCCCTGTTCAGATACAACATCCTAGAGAAACGACTGCAAAACTCATCTTTGGGCTTTCCACGTGGTGAGAGTAAGGGAAGAGAGAAAATGCAGCCCCATTTCATGGACCGAAAAGGGCGGGCTGAGGGCGCCACCTGCAGGCGACTTGTTTCTCTGCCGACTCACGTTTTTCCCGAGATCCTAGGAATCACTTCCTCCGGTGGGAGCATCAATAGCGCCAGTCCTTCCCACGCAGCCCCCGCTTCTGGCTTCCCAGGTCTCAGCACAAATGCGTCCCCTTCTGAGGCACCCCCAGTCTGGTGCTGCCTTCATCCTGCCCCACCAGCTTCTGTTTCTCTCCACGGCCACTCTCCACTCTCCAGCTTTCCACCGTCTCCCAATCAGAGCAGCAGCTCCGTCAGAGTGGAGGCCTTAACTTGGCGACTCCAGTAGGCCTGGCTCTCAGCGAACTCGTACTGAATTCATTGCGTACAGTCTGATATTTATTCTTCCTATGCATATACTAACATTTACTTAATGTTTTTCAATTTTTATTTTTTGGTTGCACCTGATGGCATGTGGCATCTTAGTCATCCCAACCAAGGATCAAACTAGCGCCCCCTGCATTGAAACCACAGACTCTTAACTACTGGACTGCCAGGGACATCCCTACTTATTTAATATTTAAAAAAACAGAAATGGAATATTGCACATATGATTTTGCTACTTGATGTTTTCCTTTAACAAAACGCTTTTGATTGACTATAAAACCCTTATGAGAGGGTGGTTTAACCAGCCTAGCTCCACTCACTCATTCATTCATCCACCCATATTTAGGGAGCATGTACCCCCACACTGTCCAACACAGCGCACACTAGCACAGGGCACTGTTGAGCACTTGACAGGCAGCTAGTGTACCTGGCATCATCGACTCAATGGACACGAATTTGAGCAAACTCCAGGAAATCGTGGAGGATGGAGTGCTAGAGTCCATGTGGTCCCAAAGAATCAGACACGACTTAGCAACTGAACAAAAACAACATGAGTACCTAGGGAACCAAATTTTTCATTTTATTTCCTTTAAATTAATTGAAATTTAAAAGCCATCCTCATTCAGCTATGGGAAAACTTTCAAGTGTGTTTGGAACAATTTGGGTATATGGATCTACTTTTTCTATTGTAAATTTTATGAAATCAAAATACGGATCAAGTATTTTGCTGAAAATTTAGTGATCAGATTGAGAAGTGCTATAAGTAAAGTATGTGTTGGACTGCCAGGACTTCAAATGGGAAAGAAAGAAAGAAAGTGAAGTCGCTCAGTTGTGTCCGACTCTTTGCCACCCCATGAACTGTAGCCTACCAGGCTCCTCTGTCCATGGGATCCTCTAGGCAAGAGTACTGGAGTGGGTTGCCATTTCCTTCTCCAGGGGATCTTTCCAATCTAGGGATCGAACGCGGGTCTCCCGCATTGCAGGCAGTCGCTTTACCCTCTGAGCCACCAGGGAAGCTGGAAAATGGAAAAATGAATGTAAAAAGTCTCAATGATTTTAATATTGATTATATGTTAAAGAAATAATATTTTAATACATTGGGTTAAATGAAACACATTATTAAAATTGACTTTACCTATTCTTTTTACACTGAAGAATTGATGCTTTTAAACTGTGGTATTGGAGGAGACTCTTGAAGTCCCTTGGACTGCAAGGAGATCCAACCAGTCCATCCTAAAGGAAATCAGTCCTGAATATTCACTGGAAGGACTGATGCTGAAGCTGAAATTCCAATCCTTTGGCCACCTGATGTGAAGAACTGACTCATTGGAAAAGATCCTGATGCTGGGAAAGATTGAAGGCAGGAGGAGAAGGGGATGGGAGAGGATGAGATGGTTGGATGGCATCACTGACTCCATGCACATGAGTTTGAGCAAGCTCCAGGAGTTGGTGATGGACAGGAAAGCCTGGTGTGCTGCAGTCCATAGGGTCGCAAAAATTTGGACACGACTGAGCGACTGAACTGAACGGATCCTTTTTACACCTCTCAGGTGGTCACTGGACAGTTCTAAAATTACATACATGGTTCACATTATACTTTTGCTGGACAGTGTGCTGGCCACTACTGTGCACTGGGAGTGTTGCTCAAAATGAAGCTTCACAGAAAGGTCAACGTTACTATTAAGATTTCTCTACATCAGGGGTCCCCAACCTCTAGGATCTAATACCTGATGATCTGAGGTGGAGCCTGTGTAATAATAGATAGAAAGTGCACAATAAGTGTAATGCACTTGAATCATCCTGAAACCATCCTCATGTCCTCCCCAGTCTGTGGGAAAACTGTCTTCCATGAAACCAGTCCCAGGTGCCAAAAAGGTTGAGGACTGCGGCCCTATATCTATGTCCAGCCAAGATTCAGTTCAGCCAGGTCCAGTCGCTCAGTCGTGTCCGACTCATTGTAACCCCATGGACTGCAGCACGCCAGGCTTCCCTGTCCATCACCAACTCCCGGAGCCTACTCAAACTCATGTTCATCACGTCAGTAATGCCATCCAACCATCTCATGCTCTGTCGTCCCCTTCTCCTCCCGCCTTCAATCTTTTCCAGCATCAGGTCTTTTCCAATGAGTCGGTTCTTCACATCAGGTGGCTAAAGGATTGGAGTTTCAGCTTCAGTCCAATGCATATTCAGGACTGATCTCCTTTAGGATGGACTGGTTGGATCTCCTTGCAGTCCAGGGGACTCTAAAGAGTCTTCTCCAACACCACAGCTCAAAAGCATCAATTCTTCGGTGCTCAGCTTTCTTTATAGTCCAACTCTCACATCCATACATGACCACTGGAAAAACCATAGCTTTGACTAGACGGACCTTTGTTGGTAAAGTAACATCTGTGCTTTTTAATATGCTGTCTAGGCTGGTCATAGTTTTTCTTCCAAGGAGCAAACGTCTTTCAATTTCACCCAATATTATCACATTATTTATTAACTCATTCATTCCTTCAATCATTCATTCACTCAACAGACATTTGCAAACGCTGTGTCAAGCCCTAGAGCTCCTAGAAAAAACTCGCCATGCCTGTTCCCAATCTTCCCCAAGTTTAGGAGGTTTCCCATCTCTTGTTCACTGCTGTTCACATCTTACTGACATGCTCCATAACTTGCAGTCTTTTATATGTTTGAGAGTAAGTTGCACTTCTGGGAGTATTTCCCGGGAACAAGGCTGTTCTCTTACATTACCTTAGTACAGCACCCTGAGGACCACAATTTGAGAACCACAGGGGTGGCAGCCATCTGAGATTCTGCCCACTGAGGTTCTGTTCCTTCTAACTCAATAGAAAAATCACAAAGAAAATGCAAATCTGTTCTCAAAGCCCAGTTTCTCTCCCAAATGTATGTATACACACAGAGCAATTTTGCAAATAGAAACTCGGATGGCATCCTGCTGCTTCTCAATTTTCCCTCCTCAGTCACTAGCTTTGTTTTTATTTTCTTTTCCCAGCACTTAGATTCCTTCTCCCCCAAATCAGTTGTGCCTGGGTTGGGGACAGAGAGGGGCTGACCTGCAGAGGGGCGAGAGGAAACTTTGGAGGATGAAAAGCTCTGTGTCCTGACCGGGCCACGGTTTCCTAGATACAAAGCGCCTCCAGCCGTGCACCTGAGGCAGTGTGCACATTCAGGGTTCGGCCAGCACACAGCACGTCCTCGTCATCGGGGCTCCCTGCCTTGAAGCACTTCAAACATGGCAGTGGGGCTGCCGTCCACACGAGACCAATGAGCAGACCCCTCCTTGCCTCACCTCCCTTTTTTCTAAAAAAATTTATTTTATAGAGTATTTATTTTTATTTCAGCCACACCCACGTGGCATCCAGGATCTTAGTTCCCTGACCAGGGATTGTACCGAGGCCCCCTGCGTTGGGAGCACAGAATCTTAACTACCGGACCACCAGGGAAGTCCTTTCATTTCCCTTTTTTATTTGTCTCCCTTCCACCTCGTGTCAGAAGAACAAGGCATCAGTCATTCCCCACGTGGACCACCGACAGGAATAACCACGATGGGTGCCACCCCGCGTGTTCCCTAAGGCCTCGTCGTCTGAGTGCGTCTGGTTTCCTCAGGTCAGCTTTCCGCGGCCCGGAGCAGGGGTGCCTCTCACCTGGGCCCCCTGGTCATGTGAGAGCAGGCTGGCTGGACAAGTGTGTGCCAAGTCAGGCCATCAGAGCTAATCAGCACCACCGCTTCCCGGGCACTTACTGTGTGCTGCATACAGTACGTTACACGGTAAGAGAGCAAATCTGATGTGCAGCTGTCTCGTATTTTCCTTTTTCTCAACCCCAATACGTCTGACAACTGGCCTCCGCTCACCTGACCAAGAAGAAATTCAGTTTCACATTTTTTTAATGGTTTGTTTTTCTGGGGCGGTCCTTCAGGCTGTCAAGTTTGGGCCACAGAGCTGGCAAAGCCGCCCAGGCTGGCCAATGGCTAGGAGGTAAGGTGGGCAGTCTAGGCCTCAGGTCACACCACTACCATCCAATCCCTCCAGCCCAACAGGGTTCTTGAAATTCGGCTTAGGCTGCGGGTGACAACAAAGATGTCCAAAACCCACGAACCTTCCTGCTGGGGATCCTGCCACCCTGAGACCTCCAGCAGGCATATGGAGTCTCTGCCACTTCATCCACTGCCCTCCAGGAGCCAGGCACAACCCAGCTCTGAACCTCCTGCTGAAAACCAGAGGGGACCTCCACCCTTCAGAACCAGGGTGCAGTTGTTCAGCCACTCAGCTGTGGCCAACTCTTCCTGACCCCATGGACCGCAGCATGCCAGGTTCCTCAGTCTTCCACTATCTCCCGGAGTCTGCTCAAGTTCATGTCCCTTGAGTTGGTGATGCTGTCTAACCATCTCATCCTCTGCCACCCCCTTCTCTTTTTGTCTTCAATCTTTCCCAGCATCTGAGTCTTTTCCAGTGAGAACAAGGTTAGCCCTCTTGAAAATACTTCTCACTGTTTTAAGATAAATCTACAGATAAATAAGGAAGACAGAGGGCAAAGGAACCTGGCATGCTGCAGTCCGTGGGGTCGCCAAGAGTCAGACAAACTTAGGGACTGAAGAACAATAACAACAGATAAATAAAGGCATAAGTCATCCACCTAATCTCACTGGAACTTCTCTCAAGCCTACGAGGCAAATATTATTGTTATTCCCACTTCTAAGATAAGGAAACTGAAGCTTAGAAATGATGAATAAATGGCCTAAGGTCATCTAACAAGGCAGGCAGCTTAGACCTAGCCCAGGTCTCTCCTTCTCTCCCAAGCCCCAGGCTTCCCAAAGTGGGTGAGAACATGGCAGAACATTTTCCCTTTTGATAGTTACCTAGTCAGGTTCAGTTCAGTCACTCAGTCGTGTCCGACTCTTTGCGACCCGATGGACTGCAGCACGCCAGGCCTCCCTATACATAATCAACTCCCGGAGTTCAGTCAAACTCATGTCCATTGAATCGGTGATGTCATCCAACCATCTCATCCTCTGTCATCCCCTTCTCCTAATGTAATTGAAATAAAACTAGCTGTCCAACTCATGATTTCAATGGGAACTCTAAATTTGACCTTAAAATGCTTTTAAGTTTAAAAAATAGGTTTTTGATGTGTTGGAATAACGTTCTAGGCCCAAGTTGGAGCTGCTCTGGTCAAAAGTGCCATTATGGTAAACCAAAGGTGGATAAGCGGTAACTGTAATTGCTCTGCTGGCCAGAAACACAATGTATACAGTTGGCTGACACCCTGCCCCCCAAAATACACTTGGCTCACACCCCCCCACCCCGCTCTAGACTTATTTCCTTATTCCTTCTCACCCTAAACAACAAAGCAACAAAGACACAGCACAGTCAAAACTAAATAAATAACGATTTTAAAAGAGGAAAAAGAAAAAAGTTGGAAGTTTGTTATATTAGTACCAGACAAAGTAAACTGGAGAGCAGGGGATATTATCAGGAATAAAAAGAAGTATTTAAAAAGGCAAGGTGGCCAATTCATTAAGAAGACAAAGCAGCCCTAAACGGACGTGTACACGATACAGACCCTCAAGGTACATGAAAGAAGCAAAAAAATGGAAAGAGACAAATCCATCATTAGAGCTGGAAGTTTCCAACATGTGCCTCTCAGCAACTGACAGGACACAGGGGCAGAAAATCAGTAAAGTTTCAAAGATTGGAGCAATGCCCGGGACCCACTGGGTCTCGGTGATGTTTCCTAAACACGCACCCACAGCAGCAGTTCAAGGAACATGCACCAAGGGAGTCCACATTCTTGGCCATAGAGCTCAACAAGTTTTCAAAAGGTCTGAAATCATACAAAGTATGTTTTCTGGGGAATTCCCCTGGTTAGGGAATTCCAGGGGTTAGGACTCAGCGCTCTCCCTGCAGAGGGCCCGAGTTTGATCCCTGGTTGGGAAACCTAGATCACAGAAGCAGCATGGCCAAAATAAAAAGCAAAAAGCAAAGTCTGTTCTCTGCTCACAACGTAACTAAACCAGAAGCCAACTTTGCAGACATAGCTGAAAAATTCTCAAATGGCTGCACAATAAGACCACATTTCCAAACAAACTACAGATCGGAGAAGAAATCATAATGGAAATTAGAAAACATTTTCAACAGAGAACACAACATATTATAATTTGTGGGATGTAACTAAAGTAGTGCTTAGAGGGAAAATTACAGCTTTAAATTCAGATGCTATCATCCTGGTCCCTCCAATTCACAGTCCCCCACCGACCTCTCACCAACGTTTCAGGATCACTCCTTGGATGGTTATTTCATAAGGTTTGCAAACTGTTGCTTCTCTAATTTTATTGAACCTTCTGCATGTATTGGCTAGAATTATTTTATAAGTAAGAGCTTCCCCTCATCAACTGTTTGCTTACCTTGAAATATAAAGATAAAATTTAAAAGGCAAGGTAAACTGTATTGCTTCAGTCTTTTATCTATTTTCAGAATGAGACAATGCCCCAGCAATATTCACCTGTGAGCAACGGGATTTATAAAACACAGCATTACGAACAAATGAACTTAAACATGTCAAACATATACAGCTTTTTATTCCTCTTGAGGCTCCAACTGTTCCAGCAGGGGGCCTCTTGAAGTCCTCCCCACCCCTTCCCAACCACTTATTATAAAAATTTTCCAGCATACAGAAATGCAGAACGAATGTCCCAGTGAGCAGTCACGTGTCTGCCACCCAGACGGCATGGCCAACGCTCTTCCTGACCGCCGCCACCGCTCAGTTTCATCAAACCCTTTGCAGGTGGACGTGTATCCGTCCAGGCTTTTTTCTACATGTTTCACATGTTTATCTAATGTATTAGTCAGTGCAGGCTGCCATAACAAAATACCACAGCCCGGAAGGCTTAAAACAACACATTTATTTCTCACCGTTCCGGAGGCTGGACGTCCAAGATCAAGGTGCTGGCAGGTTTGGAGTCTCCTGAGCCCTCTCTCAAGAACTGGTCTGGGGCTGCAGCCAGCGAGGTTGGACTGGGGACGGAGGGCCGCTTTCATCTCAGGGGTCTGGCAACTGGGTGCTGATGGTGGCCAGGGACCGAAATTCCTCCACACGGGGTGCCTCCACAGAGCGGGCTCCTCCACAGGCTGCTTGGGTGCCCTGAGGGAAAGGTGGCTAGCTTCTTTCAGATCCAGAGACCCGAGAGAGAGCGAGCCAGGTGGAAGCTTATCATTTTCAGGATCTACACTTGGCAGTCACATGGCGCCACTTCTGCCACAACGTGTTTGTCAGAACTGAGCGATTAGGGGCACCCACACTTAAGGAGACCAGGGTTTGGCTCCTCCTTCTTAAAAACTTTCTGGCTGCACTTCATGGCATGTAGGACTTAGCTCCCCAACCAGGGATGGAACCCGCACACCCAGCAGTTGAAGTGTCGAGTCTTAACAATTGGACGGCCAGGGAGATTCCCTAGCTTCCCCTTTTGAAAGGGGTGCCAAAGGATTTCTGACTCTATGACAGATTTACTTTTAGCTTCACTCCTGTGGTGTTTGACTCCTGACTGTTGCCCCCCATGGCACTGGGACTTTGAGACAAGAACCGCAATGCCTCCTCCCTGCTGTACCCCCCACACAGAGTGCCTCCCACTCTGGCTCTGATACACGCCGAACTTTCCCCTCAGCACTCCTCAAATTCTGGAGGGTGGAGGAACTACAGATGATCTTGCTGCTCTTCTTGCTAGAACACTGCGGGATGTACTTTGAAAATACACTTTTTTTTTTTGCATCATGAGCACATTCAAAAGTTTACCTGCAGGATAAGCTACGAGTCCCTCCCCTGGAAAATAGTAATGAGTGGCTACTTACAATACCTGCACACCAGAGAAGTCTTCCCTAAGAAACATGTAGCTGCCCTGCTAAGGTCAGCTGTTTTCAAGCGCTCTGTGACTATCCACTTATTAAGGGGCTTCCCAGGTGGCTCAGTGGTAAAGAATCTGCCTGCCAATGCAGAAGATGCAAGAGAGGAGGGTTCCATCTCTGGGTGGGGTAGATCCCCTGGAGGAGGAAATGGCAACCCACTCCAGTATTCTTGCCTGAAAAATCGTACGGACAGAGGAGCCTGGTGGGCTACAGTCCATAGGGTAACAAAGACCTGGACACGACTGACCACACACACATTCACTTATTATTCATTGCTTTGTCACCCATAGCACATTCTAGAAGAAAAGCACTGGCAGAGCCCAGCAACCGGTGAAAACTGTGGAAGAAACCAGAAATTAGGAGGGTAACTCTGACGGCCAGGAAAAGTTAGTTTGCCTTTTGAAGCCCGTCCCTGCCTGCACCTCATTTCACAGGTGAGGAGACCGAGGCAGAGAGGCCGTGGGGCCTGCCCACAGCTACAAAAGCTGAAAGGAAGACAGGGAGCATTCGAACGCACAGGTAGGCAACCTGAGAACGCTGCTTCTTTTCTCTTTTCCTGTCAGCTGAGGTAAAATACACCCAGCACTCCGTTTACAGTGTTATCCATTTTTCAGAGCAGAGTTCAGAGGCAGGAAGCGCGTTCGGCAGCCGGCACCCTATCCGTCTTCCCAAACTGTCCTAAACTCCCGTCCCGCCTGCCGCCGCAGCACCGCCTTCTTTCTTAGAACTAAAACATTTACACTGAGCGGAGGCCCGCGCGCTCCGCAAAATCGAAAAGACAGAGATGCAAACACGGTATACCTGCCAGAGTCTCCGCGGCCCTGCGCCTCGGGTAACTCAGCACCTGGCCGCGCAGGCCCCGCCCTCTAGCCCCGCCCCGCGGAGACCCCGCCCGTTACGATATGGTCCCGCCCCGCACCGCGCCTGGTCCCGCCCCGCACCGTGGCCGCGCTCTCGCGCGCGTCAGGGGGCGGAGGCTCGCGCGGGTCGAACCATGGTGACCATCAGAATGGGGAAGGGCGGAATTACAGCCGCCGCGGTGAACGTGGGTGTGAGGGATCAAAGCAGCGCTCGTTCATTTTTGTGTTGCGCCATGCGGTCGTCCCTGTAGCAGCCTGGGCCTTCTCTGGCTCGCCAAGTATTCCTTCTATCTTTTGGAACCGCCCATTCTTTTGCCCAGTCAGTAGACGCGTCTAAAAGCCGACGTGTAGAGGTGGAACTTGGTAATGTAAGTTGAACTGTTTGGCGAAAGGCCAAGATATCCCAACCAAAGTACTTTGTGTTAGCGTTCATGCTGGCATCAGTGTCTAGGCGAAGGGCCCTTTCGCGCTCCGCGCACTGGGCGGACGCCTGGTGCCTCCCTGCGGCGTCACAGGTGGTCTTTCCCCACCGCACGGCCTGATGGGAGGAGGACGCGGTGCTGCCATGTTGGACGGAACCACCCGCTGTCTGAGGTGGGGTGGCTTGGTTCTCAAGCCGCCTGTAGACTGACCGACACAAGGGTGCTGCTCAGCCTGGGACCGGCGCTTGTGGCGGGGGAGCCGCCGCAATCCCCGGCGGACACAGTTCCACCCTGTGAGCTCCTCCGGGCGCGCGGGACGGCCTCAGGCCGCGGGCGCCCCCCCGTGCCCGTGGGCGGCCCCGCCGCACGCACATGGCCGGGAGGTAGGCGCGCGGTGCGGCCTGGGAGAGTCGGAAGCGCGGCGAGACCGGGCGAGGCGGCAGCGGAGGGCCATGCAGGACGCGGAGAACGTGGCGGCGCCTGAGGCGGCCGAGCAGCGCGCCGAGCCCGGGCCGGAGCAGCCAGCCGCCGAGCCGTCGCCGGGGGCAGAGGTGGCGCGGCCCGGCGTGCAGGAGGCGGCGGGCGGCGAGGACGCGGAGGCGGAGGCCGGGCCGGGGCCTGAGGGGCCGGCAGAGCCTGCGGCCGACGGGGAGGAGAAGGCTGACGCGACCCCCGGCGCCACCCCGCCGCCGCCCGAGGAGTTCCCTGCCCCGCTCGCAGGCGAAGGCCCGGCGGAGCAGGCGCAGGACGCGGCGGCCGAGGCCGGGTCCGAGGGGGCGGGCGGGGAGCCGGACGGTGCGGCGGAGGACGGCGGCGCGGACGAGCCCTCCTTCAGCGACCCCGAGGACTTCGTGGACGACGTGAGCGAGGAAGGTGAGGCGGCGGGGCTGCGCCGCACCGAGGTTCCCGGTCCCACGCCTGACTCCCCGCACCTGGGGAAGGCTTCCGTGAGCGCCTGGATCGCCGTCTTTTCTCCGAAAGGAGGGGAGCAGGGGGAGACAATTTGGCGAGCCAGACACTGGCACTGCAGCCGGGAGTTTGGAGGGCGGCGAGGGTCGGCGGCGGGCCCGCAGCAGCTGTGACCGAGTGTGCAGCGGTGTGGTCATTAGGGCCCGGCAGGACGCTCCACGTGCTGCACAGTCCTGGGTGACAGCGCTTCCTCCGAGGTCTGGGTGCCCCGAGTGACCCGCCAGACCTGCCTGTCAGAGGCCTGAAACTGACTCGGTGCCGTGTCCGTAGGGGTGGACGGACGCTGTCTCAGGAGTGGGCAGAGCGGAGTGGTCAGACTGGATTCTTTTGCCCCGGCTGCCCCACAGGAGTGTCTGTCCTCAGAGGGACAGTCCCAGGCAGACTTGCCAGATACCTGTTCCCATCTCTTTTCCTAAATCTGTAGGCATGCTACCGTCCTTCTGTTAGCAATGATGTTCTTGAATTGTAGTATATTATAACTTTGGTTCTGCCTTGGTTCCGACTAACAGGCATTTTTTCTGCTTTTTGCCTGAGAGAGCCTGTTTCCTAAGGTGACTTCTGATGATGCCTGATCTCATTTGTTTTTGTTTTTGCGTTGTTTGTTGTTAAGCCATTGTGACTCTTCAGGCTGGGAGCACATCAATGGATTCCTCTGCATATTGGCCACTTTATTAAAATGGAATAATGAGTAAAACACCATTGAAAAAGCTGATGAGACACCAGAAAAATAAGATGTTACCACACAGAGATAGAAAGATTGGCGGGGGAGCATGTCTCATCACTGAGATTGAGTCAGAATCATAAAGAATTTCACATAAAATGAGAAAGTTTAGAGAACATAAGAGTTGTTTGACTTAGAAACATAGTTTATTTTAAAATTCTTTATCAAGTGCTTCTTTTTTTTCATCCAGTTATATTGAGAGGTAACTGATAACACAGCACTGTATAGGTTTGGGATGTACCCCATAAAGACTTATTTGAAACAGAAGTTTAAAGGTTATTGTCCGCATTGTCTTACACTTTGTTTCATGAGACAAAAGACATTTCAGCATGAAAAGCAGGAAAGGCTGCACTTTCCTGTTCATGAGGACTTGGGAGCTGCTGACCCAGTCAAAGCCCCTCACCCATTCACCTCTAACAGAATGTGTTTCCTGGGGAGTTGGTTGCTGAGAATCCACAGAGTCGGTGTTGCTTGGTAGCCCACCCCTCCTCATTACGCCCCCCCAGCTTAGACCACTGTTCTTTTTTACTGGCCCAGTTTTTCTTATATTTTAAAATCTTAAGTTTGGTTTTAAAGCTCATTTTGAGTCCTTCGGTATTCACTTTTTTTTTTAAGTATTATTTGAACACACCTAATCACACAGGATTTCTGGATTGTGACTTATGGTGTGACAGAGGATGCTGACATGAGCACAGGCCAGCCAAGCCAGGTGGCTGCTGGGAGGGCTTCTGGAAGCCCTTGTGATCCTGATACTTCTTCAGAGGGGCCTGTGAGGCTCCTGGTCCTAAGGAGCTAAAATCAAGCAAGCTGTCGGTCTTCTTGAGGCCAGTGGTTGTAGTCAGTAGTTCATGTGTTTTCTGTTTGGTGAGAACTGTCCTATAGGGTCAGAGTGATGCTCAAGGTACCGATTCTTGTGAAAATGGACTGAGTGTCATGACGAGCCCTCCTGCACGTTCCACAGCTCTGGTGCCTGTGTCTGCCCCCCCCCCCCCCCCCCCCCGACAGATGAACTGTCACACAGTTGCATCTTAATCACAGCGTCTTTTGTCCTTGGTGCTCAACGAGGCAAACATGTGGTAGAGGTTCTGACCAAATGTCTTTGGTACTTAAGTCTTGAGACGTGCATTTTTTGTATTTCTTCTGGAGTCAGATTGGAAGTCCATGAGCCAAGAGTAACCAGATGCGTGGGCCGTGATGAGAAGGAAGTGTGTTCCTGTAGTTACTATGATCATTCCCTTACTGTGTATGGGCGGGTTCTTGTAAAGCTAGACACTTCAAGATTGTGGGAAGGAGTCCACAGTTTGTATAAAAGCTGAGCTTCTTACTGTAAACCTTGTAAATTCAGATCAGGCTTAACAGGTGATGTAAAAGTTTGGTAAGTCAGCTTTAAAAGTCACCCAAGCATCTGAGTCCAGTCTCTGTAGGGAAGATACCCTAATCTGCCTCTTTCCTTCTGTTTCCTCTTTGTTTGGTCACAATTTTAGCTTCATTGAAATTTAAATGGCAGTTCTTTTATCTAAGGCAACATTTCCAATATCATTCATAAAGGTGTTGAAATTCATCAGAGGTAGTTTATAACAGGACTTGCTTCTGGAAATTACTCTTTTTCCTTTTTTTTTTTTCTTTTTCCTTTTTTAAAGACTTTTTATTATTGAAAATTTCAAGCACTAAAGTGGAGAAATTTCACCTCAACTTTTTTTTTTCCCACCTCAACTTTTGAAAATAAAATACAACAAAGAATATTTTCTGACATGTGTCCTATATAATGTTGAAAAACTTAAAAAACTAGTCATAATTAGGTTCTAGAACACATAGATACACAGATAATAAGCCTTTGTTCTTCAGCTGTTGTTTAAAAATTACCTTGGACATTCATTTTGCCTGTACAGACAGTCCTGAAATTGTGATGGTTTGAATTACAATGGTTCAAAAATGGGTTTATTGGGAAGTAACCCCATTATAAGTCGAGGAAGATCTGTGTTACTGAGAGCACTTAAGATTTGGGTTCTGTGATTTTAATTTCTGTTCTGTCACGTGAACAGAATGCATTTTGAGCTTTTGCATGAAGTTATGAAAATACTAGTTGACGTTTCTTGCTATGTTCCAAGCACTGTTCTAAGTGTTTACAATCTAATGTCTAAATGACTGGTGTCTCCCGGTGATAATACCGCCAGGTATTTTGTCCAGCTGGAGACACCGCAACCTATAAGACGCATCACTTGCATGCCTTCATGAGCTTCTGTAGTCTCTAGTTGCCTGGTTTAAGTGCCAGTCTCTGTCCCATGCTGTCTTCAAACAAGGCTGCTTTACGTGAAGAACCTCGGGTGATGAGTTTGTAAGAGAGGTAGGTCGGAGAAGGCTTACCACAAGTGTTCCTCAGCTCACTTTGTTTTTGTTTTTTTTCTGGTAAAAGTCCATCCTCTTTGCCTCTTCACTTTTAAAGGCTTTTTTTGTTGTTGTTGTTGTTAAAGGCTTTTTAAAAAATTCATTTGGGGATAGAGTGAAAAGTTTTTTAAAATTTTTTAAAAATTCATTTAATATTGCCTATTATTGACATATTTTGACTGTTAGGGGGCGTGCAAAGAGTTACAGTCCTCCCAATTATTTCAAGTTTAAATTTTTAGTCAAGCTAGGGCTGTAATATCTAAATGTTCGGAGCAAAAGCTTTCAGATTAATTATGCATCTTTTACTTTTTGGAGATCTGTTCAGTGTGTTAACCTGGTGCATTAACTTGGTGAGACAAAGTCACTCGGCACACCTTCCCCTCCTGCAGAGTTGCTGGGGGACGTGCTCAAAGACCGGCCGCAGGAAGCAGACGGGATTGACTCGGTGATTGTGGTCGACAACGTGCCTCAGGTGGGGCCCGACCGCCTGGAGAAACTCAAAAACGTCATCCATAAGATCTTCTCCAAGTTTGGGAAAATCACAAACGATTTTTATCCAGAGGAGGACGGAAGGACCAAAGGGTGAGTGATGTCCTCCAGCACGGACGTGTGGTTTGTGTTTTCTTGGCAGCTGACACCGTGAAGGCGATGGTGCAATGGTGCGCTGGGGACTCCGGTGGATGGGCAAGTGTGCTGAGGCGGCCCTCAGCTGGCAGGGCCTCGGGGCAGGGACCGTCAATGGGAGGGAAAAGGACATGGGCATCTGGTTCTAGTTGGGTTTTGTGAGTCAGCTGCTGAGCTGCTGGAACATCGGAGCTCGGTCTCTTCTGTCCTTGAATAGTGATTGATGCGAGGTAGATCCAGGCAAATCTAGGGGTTGGCAGGACTTCAGGAACATCTGACGTATGGTATTTTGATTCTAAAATATGCTTTTCTCCCACATTTTAACATCTGAAATGGGGGTACTTGTTAGAGTCTAAAGGAAAGCATTGTGTCATTGTTCAGTTGGTAACTTTTTTGTGGTATTACCTGAAATATCGGGTCTTTTAAAAACAATAGCATGAGGTATGTGTCCTACGGTTTGCTTTTTAAATTCAATATTAGATTTTCTGTGTTGGTAAATGTGATTCTGATTGCTTCCTTGTAAACGCTGTGGTGCTCCGTCGTGGGACAGTTTATCAGTTTTCCTGTCCACAGACTGTTTGAGCAGCAGTTGGGAAGCCTGTCCTCTTCTGGGTACAGGAGAGAGTGTGCCTGCATAGTGGCCCGTCTGCAGCGCCTCTGGGCGATCCCCAGAGACACCCGCGTGGTCGTTCCCAGCTTGTGCTCAGCCGGCAGCAATCAAAGTTCTGCTGGTTGTGCCACACACTTGTCAGACTTTCTCCATTAAAATTTCATAAAAACATCAGCCTCTGAGTATGGGCAAAATCATCTTTTATGGGACAGGAATGAGAAAGTAGTATAAACTTCATTTTTTAATTTCAGATTTTAAATACTGCCTAGAATAGATTTAATTTCTTGGAAAATTGATCACACACAAGTAATATTTCATACATTTTCTGTTTGAGAAAGGTGGGAGGATAACCTTTTTTGGAGCAGTTGCATGCGCGATTTTATTAAAATGAAACATTCTCTGAGAGCCTTTGTGATTTTGCCTATAATACACAGTATCAGAATATTCTAGTTTTTTTTATTCTTGTTTTTTATAGACAGCTTTGTTGAAAGATACTTGACACACAGTCAAGTCAGAGAGTTTTAAAGTGTACAATTTCGTAAGTTTTGATGAACATGTACATCCATAAAATGGTTACCATAGTCAGGGTAGTGAGCATTTTGGTTAATTTTAGAGGCATTGGCTCTTGTGTTGGGATTCTGTTCATGTTTGTAGCTGCTCTGCTAGGGACCTGACTGCTTCCAGGACGTGGCAGGCAAACGGGTCATGGATGCTCGTGGTGCGTACAAGCCCTGCGGGGGCCTGGGTGTGTGGAGGATGACCTGCCTGTTCTTTGGGTCTGCACTCTTGTGAGTTGCCCTCTCCCTCGATTCAGGTATATTTTCCTGGAATACGCATCCCCTGCCCACGCGTTGGACGCTGTGAAAAATGCTGATGGCTACAAGCTCGACAAGCAGCACACGTTCAGAGTCAACCTCTTCACCGATTTTGACAAGTAAGTTCTGACTCAGCCCAGGAGATCCTAGACATCTTCCTGAGCATGCACGGTCAGGCCTTTCTGCCCCAGGAGGCCGGGGGGGTACTTAGTGGCCTTTCAGGAGGCTGCACTCTTCCATCAGACAGTGCAGGGTCGTTTGACATCCCCGGCCAGCCGCTCCGCCCCCGCCCCCCCAGCACCTCCTCACCAGTAATGACTGAGCAAAGCCTGTCCTTCTTGGGGAGGGGCGGGTGCAGTACTACCTGGCCGAGGACCACTCACCCTTGTGGTCATCTGAATATCACTGACCTTCTAGGTACATGACCATCAGTGATGAATGGGACATCCCAGAGAAGCAACCTTTCAAAGACCTGGTATGTTGCATAAAATCTCTATGTAATTACAAGAAATGGTGGCTCTTGACTTGAAGCGGTGACTTCCTTAGGAATTAACGATGCTGAGTGAATTCGTCATATTGTTAAGTGTGACAGTTATGAATATAATTTTTATTTGGCTAAAATTAAGGAAACGTATTCCATCCCTTGCGCTTGACTCCTTTAGGGAAACCTGCGCTACTGGCTTGAAGAGGCAGAGTGCAGAGATCAGTACAGTGTGATCTTCGAGAGCGGGGACCGCACTTCCATATTCTGGAATGATGTGAAGGACCCGGTCTCCATCGAGGAGAGAGCGGTGGGTATTTGCTGCCAGGCAGGGACTCACTGCTAGGTTTCCTTAACAAAGAAGGGTGTGGTGGGAATTCCCTGGCGGTCCAGTGGTTAGGACTCTGCACTTTCACTGCCACGGGCCTGGATTTGATCCCTGATTAGGGAACCGAGATCCCACAAGCCACGTGGTATGGCCAGAAAGAGAAAGAGAGCTTGGTACATGAGCAGGTGAAGTGTCATGTGCTTTGAGGTTACCCCTCTTGACAGCAACTTTTATTCTTCCAGCTTTGAAACAAATCCTACGAAGTGAATAGGCTTTTTGTATTTTTAGTTAAAAGTTTGGGAACTCAATTCATCATAGACTTTGGAGTCTTTGTGTTTAGTTTTTTTGTTGTGTTAACGTTGGCACTGGTTTTTTCCACAGCGATGGACAGAGACATATGTGCGTTGGTCTCCTAAGGGAACCTACCTGGCCACCTTTCACCAGCGAGGCATTGCTCTGTGGGGGGGAGAGAAATTCAAACAGATTCAGAGATTCAGCCACCAAGGGGTTCAGCTTATAGATTTCTCACCTTGTGAAAGGTAAGCCGTTATAAAATGGCAAATGGGATGCTGCCAGCCCTCTGTAGGTGCTTTTCTAAAGCTTTATTTTGCAATAATTGCCTCTGTAAAGTAGAAGCGTCACAAGAGAGCACAGAGGGTTCCTGTGTGCTCTTTACTGTGGTGGGTCATATTTTGTTGCATGTGCTTTATTACTTCCTCTCTCTACACATGTGTGTAAACCCCGTCGTCTAACAAGGGCCTTAAGCACCCGCTGCCGTCGGTATCCACTGCAGGGCCCAGACCAGTTCCCTTTGGGTGCTGCTCATGACCCCTGGTGCTCTTTACCTGATGAGTCCAAGGAAAAGAAAGTGTGAGCACTCCACACCACCCCTCCCGCTAGTGCACACAGCGGACTTTTGTTGGGAACCCACTGGATCTTTCCTTGTTCTGCTTTTATCAGAGGAACATCTTAAGGTGACCCTTGGAGCACGCTGCTGTGCCAGGCAGGCCTGAGTGGCATGTGCCACAGTGCTTCTGCCCTGTATCTGGAGTGGGCTCTCTGGACGGGATGACGTTTTTGGGGAGCCTGGAGGGCTGGAGAAGGTGCTGGTTGCACGAGTCTTGAGTGCTTGTCCTAGGAGTCTCCCTCCCTTGTGCCTGGAGCCACGTTTGGGAGCAGAAGCCCGTCACGCCCCCTGTGGCTGGTTCCTGGGGTGCCCTCACAGGAGAGGCGGCGGGGTGCAGGGGCTGACGCTGTGCCCTCTGCTGCAGGTACCTGGTGACCTTCAGCCCCCTGATGGACACTCAGGATGACCCCCAGGCCATCATCATCTGGGACATCCTCACCGGGCAGAAGAAGAGAGGCTTCCACTGTGAGAGCTCAGCCCACTGGCCCATCTTTAAGTAAGTGGCCCCGGGTAGCCACGGTGGCCTCTGTGCCCCTGTCTTCATCGGCCAGCTTGGCACTTCTTTTTTTTTTCCTCAGGTGGAGCCACGATGGTAAATTTTTTGCCAGAATGACACTTGATACTCTCAGTATCTATGAAACTCCTGTAAGTGGCTTATTTGATTACCTGACTTGAGCTGCCCTGTCAGGAGCTGTTCCGGGCGCAGAGCTTTCCTTAGTGTGTGGGTGGCCGAGAGGAGAGAGGGTGGTCTTCCGGTGTCTGCCTTTCGGGTTCTCGGGCCCTGGTTCGGGTCTTCTGCTGCCACGGGGAGCTGGGATGGGAGTGGTTGGAACAGCCCTGGGAGGGTGTGCTGTGTGGGTGATCGTGTCCCAGTTGGTCTGTCGCCCTGTGCCGACACTGCTCCCTCAACAAGCTCACGCTGCAAAGAATTGTATGTGCTGTTGAGACGGTGGTCTGATTTGACGCTGTTGTGACCTCATTTTTTCCACAGTCTATGGGTCTATTGGACAAGAAGAGCTTGAAGATCTCTGGCATAAAGTAAGTGACTCTCTCAGCACAGGCTGGGGTGGGAGTGGGGATTAACTCCCTCCTTTAGCACCTGGCTCCTATACCCTTGGAGAAAATGCTAGTGCCAGTCAGGGGCATAGGGATGCCACCGCAGGCTCGTGCCTGCTGCTGTGGGCTGCTCGTTGGTGGCCACGTCAGCGTTCTCCGCTCCTGCTCGTAGGGACGTCTCGAGGGCTGCTTCCTTTCACGTTCCCGCCTGGGGATGGGAGACTTGGGGGCACAGTCTTTGAGGAAGAGAAGTCTCCTCTTTGTCGGGAGTCTCCATGTCAGTCTGATGGTGCGTGCCATGGGTTTGCTTGGCCTCTGAGCTGTGACTGGTTTCGTCTGTCAGAGAGGAGGCACGTCTTTATCCGCCTGAAATCTCTGGGGGCAGTGAAATAGCAGTGCAGGGGATGTGCACATTTCTTACTGTTCTATTATATTTATGTATTGGGCAAAAGTATGGCTTATAATTAAAACTGGGCGTTAACTCTCAGTAAAAGCAAAAGTGAATATGCTCTGCATGGACAGGAACTCGTGAATTGTTTGTTAATGGCACTTTTAAAATGTTGCTGTGTAGAGAATTGCCCCTACTTCTTCCTTCACTTATATTTTTTGATCTGAGGTGTTCTCCCTTTGACCTCTTAATGAATGTTCAGAAATCACATAGATGGTCCATCAATCTAAAGTTTATTTTACTTGGCTCGTGGTTAAGAGCATGAGTGGGGTTTCAGAGCCGGGGCTTCAGTCCTGTGACCCCCATGTTGGTGGGTCATGGTGTTATCAGCGCCTCTCTGCTCACTGGCCCAGTGAGTCTGCCAAAGCCCCCGGTGGTCCTGGGGACAGAACAGGCTGCCCAGGAAGCCCAGAGCAGGCCTCTGGAGGTGGGCACTCGGTGGTATTGGCTCCCATGCTGTCCTGGGAGGTGAATGTGCCAGGGCCCCGCTTTACACAGTGAGTGAGCTCTTTCATTCTCTGTGCCTTCCTCATCACGGCTCAGCCGGTCCTGGTAAGCATTTTATTTTCTTCTTCTGCAGAGATTTTTCTTGGTCCCCCGGTGGTAACATAATAGCCTTTTGGGTACCTGAAGATAAAGATATTCCAGCCAGGGTAACCCTGATGCAGCTGCCTACCAGACAAGAGATCAGAGTTAGAAACCTATTTAACGTTGTGGATTGCAAGCTGCATTGGCAGAAAAATGGAGATTACTTGTGTGTTAAAGTAGACAGGACTCCAAAAGGCACCCAGGTGAGTGGACACCAGTGGGCGGGGTCATGCCGCCTACTCAGCGCTGTTTGGGGGTGGGGGGAGTGTGGCTGTGTTGGTGGATTTTTGGTTCAAACTTCAGACTTTTTTCAGGCCCACCTGGCACCAAAAGTTAGCTGTTGCATCATGGCTGGAACTGTCATCATATTCCAGCAGAGGAGTATAATTCTTTCCTATAAACTGAGTGGGTGATGCATCACTTAGTTGAGATAGGTCAGAGCTCACAAGAGAACACAGGGAGATCTCCTCCAGGCACCCACCTTCCTTCTCTGTAGGTGTTAAAACAACACACTGTTTTCTTTAGGTTTTTCTTTGGAAACACAGAGTAGCATGCTTGACACAGTTCTGCATCCAGACTTTGTTTGTATCACTTAACATTTGTTTATACACAAACTCGTGGTTTTTTTTCCTTCTAACGGAAATATTTTTTTCACAAAAAGTTTTTGAGGTATGCAGTCACGTAGCAGTCATGCAGCAGTCACCACTGTCTTAACTCCAGAACATTTCCATCTCCCTCGAAAGAAACTCCTCACGCAGCAGCCGTCACCCCATTCCTGACACCCTCTCACCTGCTTTCCCGCTTCCTGTCTCTGGGCATCCCGGTTCTGGACATTTCTCAGGAACGGAGTCATGCTCTGTGGCCTTCCGTTATCTGGCTTCCTTCACTGAGCGAGGGGTGCAGGCTTGTCCCTCATCGTTTTTTATGGTTGAGCAGTGTGTACTGTGTTGTATCGTGTTTGCCCATTTATCCTTTGGTGGGCCTGTGGGTTGTCTCCATCCTTTGGCTATTACGGATAATGCAGCTTTTTACATGAACCTGGACGTTCCATTGTTTTGAAATAATAGTTGGATCAGTCCCAGTTGGTGGGCCTTTGGGGTGCTACAGAAGGTTTGCAGAGAAGCCACAGTACGGATCCCTGGGCCTGTCTGCTGGACAGACCTTAGGGCAGGCCTTGAAGTAGGGTCTGGGTTGAGGCCGTGGGGTCCGTTTCTTCTCCAGACATTGTACCAGTCTCTGCCTTCATCAGCGTTTGAGAGCTGTTGTTTTCACCATTTCAGTCACTGCCGATTTTCATTTCTCTACCAGGTGTATACGTTTAATCCTTCATTAAATTCTTAAGTTGTCCTTTAAGTCTGCGTCATGCTTTTAGTTTTCAGAATGTCACCCCTTCTTTTTTCTTTTAAACAGGGTGTTGTCACAAATTTTGAAATATTCCGAATGAGAGAAAAACAGGTGCCTGTTGATGTGGTCGAGATGAAAGGCAAGTGCCACTGTCCTGTCCTTTGGTTGAGTGGCTCCCAAGCCGTCCCACCTACTCATACGCTTCCCTGGGAGTTCACGGCCTGGGCAGGCTGGCCGAGGTCAGGCGTCTGTCTATATGTTATAAAGCATACGTTGGTTCACGGTTTCTTTGTCCTTCCCAGCTTCAGTCTCTTAGCCTTTCCAGTTGCCAAGTGAAGAGACGCCCCCTTTTTTTTCATTCATACCATGTGATCTGCTTACGTAGCAGAGGGACTACAGGTTCAAGCCGTTTCACGCTTAGGAGGGTGAAGAGCAGGTTTTCACCACACACCCAGCAACGCAGCTGAAGGGCTTGTCCTCTTATCTATGAAAGTGCTCAGTTTAGTAGTGGTGTTTTGGTTTTTTGGACTCCTGAAAACTTGAGACACTGTTCCCGCCGTTAGGTGGACCATTTAGCCTATATCCTGTTTTGCTGGGTTGAGGAGGACGGGAAGGCACAGCCTGGTAGAGGGCGTGACCCCGTCCAGTGCTGTGAGGAGAGTGGGGGCTCACCCCAGCCGCCCTGCCCCCTGTGGCAGGGGTCGGGGTACAGGGGGCGCCTGCCGGCCGTGGCGGCTCCACAGGGCTCAGCCTGCTGTCTTTGTGCTGTGCTGCTTGTGGGCCTTTTAATGAACTGAAGAATCTGGAGCGTCTCTGGTTGAACAGCCTTAACTGAAAATGATGTTCTGTGACCAAGGAGCTCACCCTTTTTTCCTGGCCTTAGAAACCATCATCGCCTTCGCCTGGGAACCAAACGGAAGTAAGTTCGCTGTGCTGCATGGGGAGGCGCCCCGGATATCCGTTTCCTTCTACCATGTGAAGAGCAATGGGAAGATTGAGCTTATTAGTAAGTGCCGCCTGTGCCTGTCTCAGAGTAGCTGAACGGGAGCCCAGGGTCAGAGCTTGGTTACTGCTCCTGGGAGAGTGCTTGGCTGGACAGAGGGTCGTGTGGGCTGGTGCTGATGGTGGCGCCGAGGGAGTTTGTCGCAAAGGACGGGCCTTCTGCGCACTCCTGAGCAGCGGTGTCTGTGGGAGCATCACTTTGTGGTGTCGTCAACTGGTGGTCACAAGACTGAGTGTTATTAGTTTCTTTGTCATGAAAGGAAATTTGGACAACTGAAGACTTCATGGCCTCCTGTTGTAAAGTCGGTTATGATACAGCAAGCATCCAAATGCTTCTGCTTTCCAGGCCCCCTGCAACCCTGCCTGCCCTTGCAGGGTCAGCCTGCAGGTCACCACACTGTGCTGGGGACTGCCGAGCTGATCGGCTCGCGGAGATGCTTTCCCTTGGTCTTGGTCTGAGAATCCTGCCCCTCCCTATTAGGGTGGTGCTGTCCCCCTCCCCACCCTGCTCCTCCCTCCTGAGTAAAGAGATGAGGACCAGGCTCCACCCCTTCAGGACTGAGCAATTAGCATTGGGAGAGATGGTGGGATTAGCTTCTTTCAGTTAAAAAATGTTTGAGTCAGTAGAACGGATTTCTAGGCTTTTGGGGTCATGCATCTCTGTGAGAATATGATGGAAGCTGGACTCCTTACCCTGGTGTCGAGTTCCCCTGGTAGCACAGCCTGAGTGGCGTGCTTTGTCTGATTACTCTGTCAGGCGCAGTGTTGTGTCATTTAAAGTACTGCAGTTTGAGAACCCCTCCAGGCCCCCCAACAATGCAGGTGCAGCACCTTGGAGTCTGGTGTGCACACCCATGGGGTGTCCCCAACTCGGCTGCATGCTGACCTCTGACCCTCTCCTTTCAGAGATGTTCGACAAGCAGCAGGCCAATACCATCTTCTGGAGCCCCCAAGGACAGTTCGTCGTGCTGGCTGGCCTGCGGAGGTGGGTTCTGCTGCGTGCGGAGGTGGGTTTGCCCTGTGCGGGGCTGCGGGCTGGGGGAGACCGTGACCCAGGCCTGGACTCCGGCCCCGAAGGTTGCTCTGCTGCCTCCCTGAGAGTGTGGGGACAGGTCCTCCCACAGGGCGTCCCAACCTGGGTGAATCGTGCGGTGTCTCCATCCTGCTGCCCAGACGTGGCCAGGACCAGGCCCCTTGCAGACGCTTCCACCAGGGACTGAGGACACAGGCCCTCCTCCTGGTGACCCAGTTCCCCGATGTGAGCGCCGCGTGTCTGTGTGGGAAGGGTGTTTGGTCAGGCTGGGAGCCCACGAGCACCTGGATGTTCACCCCCTTGCTCCCCACCTGGTTGTTCGGCAGGCCGTGCAGAACCTGTGACAAGCGTGCAGTGTCTCCTGTGGGCCCGCGGGGCTCCCCGCCTCACTGGGCGCCTCTTGCTGTGGTTTGGCGGCTTGGCCTCTGCCAGCCTTTCCTCCAGGAGCAATCACAGCAGACACTGCGGTGCTTGTGTGCCCTGGGCTTCGTCTGTGTCACTGTGATCACTTCCCTGTCCACAATCAGGCGGGACACCCAGCTTCCCAGTCCAAGCCTGCTCACCCTGAGCCAAGGGCGGGCGCAGACGCGGCTCTCAGTGACTCCAGCTGTGCTGTTTCCCCAGTATGAACGGCGCCTTGGCGTTTGTTGACACTTCAGACTGCACAGTCATGAACATCGCAGAGCACTACATGGCCTCTGACGTGGAGTGGGACCCCACTGGGCGCTATGTCGTCACCTCCGTGTCCTGGTGGAGCCACAAGGTACGGGGACCTAAGCGCCCTGCTTGTTCCTGCCTCAGGGCCCGTGCACTCACGCCAGGGCTGTAGCTCTGTGGGTGGCGGAGCGTCTTGCCGTTACGGGTCCCCAGCCCTCGTCCACAGAGGCTCCCCCAGCCTGGTCCCTGCATCCTCTCTGCCTCCCCTGTGTTCTCATCGTGACCCCGCTCAACAGCATGAACTCGCCTCAGCCATTGTTAGCCATTCATTGTCCTCTCTTCCTGCCGGCTTGAGACATTTCGAGGACGGGCCATTTCTCCTGAGCTACATCCCTAGCATCTGAAACTGCCGCACATTGTCAGCCTTCAGTCAGGATTTGCTGACCGAACTGGCATGTGAGAAAATATGTCATTTCTGTTTTTAACTTCCTGAAAAGATCATCCTCTCTGTCTTCAGCGAAAGATCCGAGGGTGTATTGGTGGGGGTAGATGCAGGACTCAGTGCTTGCAGAACTGCTGTGAAGTCTGCCAGGCAGGGGGCTTCTTGGCCTGGGGCCTCCCTGGAAGGGTGGAAGCCGTGTGTGCACTGGCACTTTCCTGGGAGAGGACTTGCTTCCTCTGGGTCTTGGGAGAGTCAGGGCCTGAGAAGTTTGTGTCTGTACAAGTCACAGTCTATACTATCTTTTTTATAAGCCCAGTATTCCCATTGCTGGTAAAATTTGCTGAAGATCCTTCTTTATATTTAATAATTATTTTTACTGATTGAAGTGTTCACAGTTGAACCAGCTGACACACGTTTACCAGTCGAGACAGAGTGATTGTGTTTAGTGAAGTTTTAGGAGCAAGAGCTTTGCAAATGTTGCTGGAAGCAGTGTCTTGAATGCCGTCCTTGTGTTCAGGTCAGGGTATGTTGGCCGTGCCCAGGCCTGTTGTTTAGAGGTCCCCTCACCAAGGCCCGCCCTGACACTAAATCCTCTGAGTGTGCTGACCACTCTGTTTACTGCCCCCCGAGTAGTAGCGGGAGTCCACCAGGATGTAGGCACTACCTCCTTCGTCAAGAAGGTCTTGGTACAGAAGAGATGCCTGCTGAGCGGTGGTGGCGGACTGTCCTCAGTGTTCCGGCACAAGTGCTCTGCTGGTGCTGTTCTGGCTGCTGCACGCACTGCACTGTCCCACCAAGTGCATCCTCTTAGCTGTCCTCCCCTGCTCACGGTGTCCCCCAGTGCCATCAATACTGGCAAATGATTGGTTCTCAGACATTTGTTGAGTGACATGGTGAATTTTGCCAGGTCTGTTGACAGGATTCAGGGTCTGTCCTGGGGTCATCTGGTGGGGTGGGCAGCTAGCGAGGCTCTGCTCTCTTCCAGGTGGACAATGCCTACTGGCTGTGGACCTTCCAAGGCCGCCTTCTGCAGAAGAACAGCAAGGACCGCTTCTGCCAGCTGCTCTGGAGGCCTCGGCCCCCCACGCTCCTGAGCCAGGATCAGATCAAGGTCTGGTTTTCCTCATCAGCTGCAGGGACGTGGCAGTGACTGGCCTGAAGAGAAGAAGGTTTTCCTTCCTGATACTGTCAGGGTGATAATGAGTGAGGAATGGAGGTGTCGCTTTCACAGCAGACCCTTTGAGGAGATGCAGAGCAGTGAGAACCAAAAGGAAGAGGGTAGTTTCAGCAGAGGAAACAGATTTCGGTTGTGAGACCACATCAAAACCGTTGTAGGAAGTTTCTGGAAATGGAGGGGCGGGTGAAGGGTGATGGGCTGCTGGAAAGTCCTGGTGAGACTGTAAGACCTGGGATTTACCTAACTGGTGGGACAGCTCTTCTGAGGGGTGAGTGTATATCCCGGGGAAGGAAGGCTGCCGGTGGGAAACGTGGAGGCCAGCGCCATGTTGAGCACTCAGGTGGCCGTGCTCTGCTGACCATTGATGCTGCAGCCGTGAGGAGCGTGTCTGTGGCTCTTGGCTTTGAATATGCTGATCCTGAGGGAATTGTCTTTGTTTCAGCAAATTAAAAAGGATCTGAAGAAATACTCCAAAATCTTTGAACAGAAGGATCGTTTGAGCCAGTCCAAAGCCTCAAAGGTTAGCCCTGTCCCCAGGCATGAGGGAAGCGCCCAGACAGTCCCTGTTGCCTCATGGCAGAGGCCAACACCAGGCAGAGGGACAGACCCCAGGGTTGGCTTCCGTCCACGGGAGGGCGTGGCGGAGGGGCCGCTAGAGGAAGCTGAGGGCGAGCAGATATGGCTGGTGTGCCCACCCCACTGTCTCTAGTGGAGCCCTACGCCATCCTGTCCGTCAGGCTGGGCACCCCTGACCATGTTTCATTCCCACTTGGTTGAGCAAAGTGAAGACAGTGGTGTGTGGTAAGTGATCGTCCTGTAAGTTGTTCCCAATTTTGCACACAGGAATTAGTGGAGAGAAGACGAACCATGATGGAAGATTTCCGGAAATACCGGAAAATGGCTCAAGAGCTCTATATGGAGCAGAAAAATGCACGGCTAGAATTACGAGGAGGTAACTTTGTTAGCCAAAGACACACCTTTTATAGCATATAGTTAAAATATTTTTCCCCTTTTGGATCTTTTCCCAGATTTTTTGGAAAACATCAAGTGTTGCCTGAATTTAAAAGAACCTTTTTTTTTGGCCGCAGCTTGTGGCTTGTGGGGTCTTAGCACTCTGACAAGGGATTGCCCCTGGGTTCCAGCGGTCAGAGGGGGAGTCCTAACCACTGGACCCCCAGGGAAGTCCTCTTAAAAGGATCATAAACAGAGTCTTTAAAAGATTCCTGACAGAACTGAGTTTCCTTGCGGTTTTCACACTGGCCTGTGGTGGGGAGTGGGGTGGGGGTGGCGTCTTTCAGATTTGTGCCCCACACATACATGGCGTGACCGGCAAACCCCCCACAGGTGTGGACACTGACGAGCTGGACAGCAACGTGGACGACTGGGAGGAGGAGACCATCGAGTTTTTTGTCACTGAAGAGATTATTCCCCTTGGAAATCAGGAGTGATCCGAGAGCACTGTGGTAAGACGGGACAGGGAGCTGTTGGCGTCCTGTCTAGTAAGCGAGGAGGTGGCGAGTGAAGCCCCGTTTCCTGTATCCAGCGTTAGCCACATCCTTGCCTGTGAGCCATGAGGAGTCCGGGGAGACTCTGGTGTCCGCACTCTGGGCCTTGAACTCCACGTTTAGGGAGCAATGTTCCTCTGAAACCCAGTAGGACTTGGCTGTGGCCACGAAGAGGGCCAAGGGAGGCTTTGCTGGGAGAAGACAGGGGTGCCCATCAGACGGGCGGCCACACCAGCCGCAGCGCCTGTTCAGTCAGTCCCCGCTTGGTCTGGACAAGAGCCTCCAAAATCCTGTCCGCTGTGGCTTGAACGTATACTTCAGTGACAGAGGACCTGGGGCTCTGCCCTCAGAGCTGACCATGTGTCTGGGGGCGGGACAGGGCTGTCTGGCTGTGTGGTCCCCGTGGCAGAGAGCGCGGGCGTGGAGGCTACCCTGTCCAGGTGGCCCCCGTCAGCAGGCATCGGACTGGAGCGTCCCTCCACCTGCTGCTCCCAGGGTTGGGGCCGCCGCCGCCCGGCCTGCCACCGGCCCTCGTTCAGGACGGAGGGTGAGCCGTGTCCCTTGTTGCAGTGTCGCCGTGTGCTGTGCTGGAACCAAGCTCATCCTTTTGCAGAAAGCCTGCACATCCTGAATTTCTACCTGTGCTTCTGTCGCTCGGACCGAGGCCGCGCCTGGAAGTCGCCATCTCCACACGTCGCTGTGCCTTTCAGCCCCGGGTGCCCGCCGCAGCGGAGGCGTGATGGCGCTGCCCCTTGGGGATCTCTCGCACTGCAAATGGCGCCCTGCCTCCCGCGGTCGGCGCCTGCACAGCCACGCGGGCCCCTTGGGCTCCCTGGCCGCCAGCAGGGGAGCCACTCGGGGTGGTGCGCCCCCTGCCATTCAGGTTGTGACAGGTTCTCTCAACAGGCTGAACGCGGAAATAAAGCAAACGTGTATGAAAAAGCTGTCTTTCTCCTCTTTGAATGTAGATAGCGGCCTTGACCTTGGTGCCTCTTCCGTCTGCCGCAGTAGCAGCCGCCTTGGGCTCGTTGTGTCCAGACTGCACTCAAGAGGCGCGGAGGGGTCGTCAGCCTCCCTCGGGGTCCCCTCCTTTTCAGCTGAGCTCTGAGAAGTGATGCGTCAGCCCAGACACGGTTTCTTCTTTCTGTTTTGTTTCCTGCACTTCCCAG
Organism: Muntiacus reevesi; assembly: GCF_963930625.1. Taxonomy (NCBI): domain Eukaryota; kingdom Metazoa; phylum Chordata; class Mammalia; order Artiodactyla; family Cervidae; genus Muntiacus; species Muntiacus reevesi. The sequence continues at coordinate 174,959,367 of NC_089250.1, forward strand.
TTCACCTGATGAGAAAGAACCCTTTAGCCTTTTGCTCAGTCACACAGGTTTGAAGACTTACACTGACAGTTGTCACCTGTCTGAATATTTAACCCTCCCCTCCCGGGAGGGGCTGAGCAAACCCATGTACCTCGGCCCGTCTTCACCGCAGCGTCGCGCTGTCCTCCGTGCCTTGTGAAACGGCAGTTCTTCCACGTCTGTCTTTCTCCCAGAACCTGAAGTTTAGTTTAAAAGGCAGTGACGCCTGGAGCTCACAGCCATGACCCGTACTGTGTACAGACCTAAGACACCCGGTGGGGCGAGGCACAGGCAGCCATCGGCCCTGTGGCTCAGCTGGCTGGCGCGGAGTGGTCCCTGACCCGCCGGCTCCCCCGGGAGCGCCGGGCCTCCCCCTGCGGGCCAGGCGCTCCAGGCTCCTTCTCACCCCTTCAGAATCACGGCAGTTCTTGGTACCTGTCCTGTTCCTCAGACTTCACTGTGTCGAGACCCACGTTTTCTAATTTCATGGCCCTAGGAAGGAACAAGCACATGGTTCTATCATATTAACAGATTTTTAACAGAGCTTTTAAAAAACTAACTTCTCACTGTTTTAAACTGGCTAGTTGTAACTTTTACATAGTTTGTGAATAAAAATTTCTTAAGCACTTGTGTTTGCGTTCTTTCTTTTGTAGAACTAACTGGGTGTCCTGGGGCTGGCCCTTCGTGGAGCAATTTCCTGACCCACCCAGTGGGGTCAGTGGGGACGGCAGGGTCCCCAGCGTGTGGCTTGGGCCCCAGGTAGGCTCTGGGCTCCTGGCCACCTGCACAGGCCTTGTCTCTGTCGTGCTGCGGGGCAGTCGGGGTGTGAGGGATTTGCCTTCATGGGGGAACCCAGTGACGACTCCAGCAAGTTCCCAGGGGGTCAGAGGCTGGACCTTCGTTGGGGGTGGAGGTGGGGAGGGGGCAGGGGAGCATGGATGTTAGGGGGGCTCGTTCACATGGCCAAGAAGTCCTGGAGCCCAGCGTTGACCTGGATGCGACCAGCACAGCCTTGCCCCTAGACAGCAGATGGTCCATGCTGCTGGGCCAGCCAAACGGAGCCAGGCAACCCTGCGGTCATCCAACCCCAGGCCCAGCCCCGCACGTGGAGGGGCCCTGGGCCCCTCCCACCCTGAAGTCAGAGTTCTCAGACCTCGGTTCGCGGATCTGGCCCCCGCGGTCTGTATGGAAATGCAGCAGTTGTTTCACCAGCGCGCGCTCTCCACTGCTGCCATAACCTGGCACGCTGCCGAGCAGCGCCACCTGTCAGGCACGGTTCACAGCGCAGTGACTTCCCTGGAGACCGCAGTGGAAAAGTTGGGCGCGGCATTTAAGGAGTAAATACGCCTGAGGGTTAAGGGGAGCGGGGCCCTGGGTGTGTGCAGACAAGCAGTGTGGGAAAGGGGCTTAAAAACCACATCCTAATAAGAAGCTGCAGGTACGTTTCAAGGTTGCCGTGGACATGCCTCCGGCAGGAAGTATTCCTAGGGGACTATTTCATCGAACGTGTGCCCCTTTGGTGGAACAGCTCCGGTGCTAAGCCTGGTGGGCTCTCAGGCAGACACACCACAGGAAGCCCATGGTGTCCGACACAGGGGCGCCCCCCGAAGAACCACGTAGGCGGTCCCCCGAGCTGCTGAGACACTCAGGGACGAGCTGGGCCCCAGGGACCCTGATGATGTCACATATGGGGCGGGGCTAACAGGTCTCCCGCCAGGATAGCAGGGAGAAGGCAGCTCCTGTCCGCAGCCAGCCATGCCCTCGCGCCCTGCTGCCGGCCCCTCCCCGGCCCGGGGCAGCCCAGCCATGAGGCAGGTGGAGCCGAAGGACCAGCAGCTCACGGTGAGCATTCCCCCGCGTGCCGGGACAGCCCTCCGGCTGCCTCCTCCTGACCCGCTGTCATCAGCCCGGCCCCCTATCTGCTCAGCCCTGCTCTGTCCCTGCTCTGCTTAGCCGTCCCTCATGAGGACCTGGTGACCCCCCTGCTCCTCAGCCCGAGTTTCCAGCATCCCTTCACTCTTGCCCTCTGAACCTCACTCCCCAGGGAGCTCAGGGCCTGGACTATGACCCCCAGATGGAGTGGGGTGGATGCCCCCTACACCTGGCCCCATCAGGGCCCCAGAGGCCTGACCACCGTCCCCTAGGTGACGGGCAGGCTCAGTCCATTAGACAGTGGGGTGAGTGGAGGCCAGGGGTGCGCTGGCCTGCAGGCTCAGCGCAGAGGAACCCTGTCATGTCCCGGTCCCGGGTCTGGGAGAAGCACAGCTCCCATTTCTACCAGGAGGGACTTTCCCATCTCACAGACGAGAAAGCAGAGGCCCAGGAGCAAGGTGCTGGCTTGCTGGGGGCCCACGGCTCATGACCAAGGAAGATCTGGGGCCTGGGTCAGCAAGATCCCAGGGGGTCTCCTGTAGGACCCCCTCACAGCCCAGCTGGAGGGGGGTGGGGGGCAGAGAAAGGTGGGAGGCAGAGCCCAGGGCTTTTCTACTTAGAAAACCAATTCTTGCTCTGAAAGTGCTCACAGCCTGCAAGAAGGTCCCTTGGGTGAAGAAGCCAGGGTGAGGTGTGAGACTGTCTGTGCCTCAGTCTCCCCAGTTCAGACTAAGGAGGGTCACCTGACCACAGTGCTCCTCTGGGCACCATCGTGAGCCGTGGACGAGGAAGTCAGCACCTGGTGGGGTTCCGCGGCCTTAACTGCTTCACCGGGAGTGGGAGGCTCACCCGAGGTGGCGGTGGGCGCTGGGCCGGGGACTCTGTGGCCTGGAAGGACGGGGCGCTCCCTCCCTGGGTCCCTGGAAGGCAGCTGAAGCGGTGTCCTGCCCACAGGTGGCTCTGCGGATCCGCCCGCTCAACGACACAGAACTGGAGGAAGGGGCCGCCGTCATCGCCCACAAGGTGGGGGACCAGGTGAGGCCGTCGCAGGGCTGCAGAGCGGGACCCCCACCCCCGCACGCGGTCTCCCACCTCGGGCCCCCTCTCCCGTCCACTCATTCACTCCTTCCACCCTCCCTCCCAGAAAAGTTCACATCAGAGCTCACGGTGGCCCCGGGTGCTCCACACACGGGTGGAGCCAAGGGGGACTCGAGGGCCTGTTTCCCCCACACCCCCGCCCCGCTGACCCCACCACCTCAACTCCCTTCCTACCTGGGAGGGGGGAACGGAGCAGGGCGTCAAGCAAGAGATAACAATCCAAGGTCGGGGAGCTGAGTGCACAGAGAACAAAGCAGCCAGAGGTGGCCGCGAGCAGCCTCTCTGAGTGGCGTGGAGGTGGGAGAGGCCGGTGGTCCAGGGAGGGGCGGTCCAGAGGCCGCTCCAGGCCCAAACGCGGGAGCACGCAGAGACAGGCAGGCGGCGCCGGGACAGGGCAGCAGGGCCTGCGGTTTAGCAGGGGGGCTGCCCGTGCAGCTGTGAAGGGGCCGGGTGACTGACCCCCGCACTGTAGGACGGGTGGCTCACTGGCTGCCAAGTCATCAAGGATTCCCGCTCCTTGGAGACCGGCTCAGAAGCCAAGCTCTCAGCGCGGTTTCGAGGTGCGGGGCCCATGGTCGCCACTAGCCGGAATAAATGCCAAATCCGGGGGAAGAGCAGACTTGGTGCCTAAACTGCATTCCCCCGTCTGCCTTCAGTGGGCAGCTGTTCCGGGACGTTCCCAGGATGAGTTTGCAAAGGAGCCTGGGGGTGGGGCGCGGCACCCGGCTGAGAATGCCCCCCGAGTGGGGGCGCCCAGTCCCAACAGCAGGGAGACGCTGGGGTGACACCGTGGGGAGGAGGCCGGGACGGACGTCTGGGTGTGTAAAGGTGCTGGGGCGGTTCGCAGAGAGGGTGGGATGGCTAGGGCTGAGTTCACGGAGACCTGAAGAGACCGCTGTTAGATTGAGGGGTACACAGTCTTGTAGGAAAGATTTCAGTTGAGCCGTGAAGAGCATGTACACAGTCTTAACAAGGAGACAGTGCAAATGTAACTAAGCTTATGACGGGACTCCCTGGGAGGCGGGACGTGGGGGCCGACTCCGCAGGATGTGGCAGAGATGGACAGATTCCCAGGGCCCGCGCTCTGCAGAGACAGGGCTATTGTGGCCCCAAATTCAGCCGAGAGCCGGGGCAGCGGGGCTGCGGGTCCATAGGCTGACAAGTCCTTACGCTTAAACTGTGCGCACCTCACTGATTAAACCAACGCAAGTGAGGAGGCAGGTGCGGCCCTCAGAATAATTGGAAAGCAAACAATTGGCAGAACCCATAGTAGCTGTCGACGTGGTCTCCCCAGTCCCCAGATCTTGGCACGTCGCCCATCATGGGGACGGACTGACCTCCTCCCAGAGAGCTCTGGCCGTCTCTGGGTGAGACGGGCAGGTGGCCAGGGGGCGGGGCTCTCGGTCCCCATGGTCATGCCCCTAAGACTCCCTGGGTACCCCAGGCCCCGCGCCAGAGTAAACAGCTCATGGGTCTCTAGATGCCCTGCCCCCAGTGCCCAGGGAAGGGCTCTCTTGAACCTCCCTGTCCCCAGGGGCCTTGTACATCTTGCTTTATAATTACGTATTTATGTGAGAAAGGAGGGGCCCTGGGGAGGGGGCACCGAGGAGATCAGAGGGACAGGTGGGCTCCAGAGCTTGGTGGGCCCCGTCCTCCTCCTCTGTGGCACACTCCTCTGTCTCCCCTCTCCTCTGGGGGGCGCAGCACCCTGAGCAAGAGGAAAATGGGCAGGTAAACATCCCCAGGGTTGTGTGCAACGCCACTGGCTCTGAGCTCCACCGTCCATAAAGCCGGTCCCCCACCTGCAGGGCGCGGCTGGGGGCGCTGGGGCTGGCGGGACTCTTCCCTAACCCTCAGCACCCCGTCTGGCTGATCGCCGGTGTCCGGGTGCCATCGGGCAGGGCCTGGCAGACAGGCACTGGGGGGGCGCTGGTGTGTGAGGACTGGAGGCAGCGCCTGGGAGGCCTGGGGGCCTCACGGCCATGGCTTTGGGGTCGCTGCACCCTCACCGGTGGATGGAAGTGGGGAGGCTGCCTGTGGGTGAGCACAGGCACCTGCAGCCCGTCCCAGCCACGGGCCGAGCCCTGGATGCCGCCAAGGGAGAGAGCCAGGCCTGGCTCCTCTGCCCTGATCCAGGAGCCGACCCCCGCCCCTCACGGTTCCTAGATGGTGGTGCTCATGGACCCCAGCGAGGACCTTGAGGACCCGCTGCGCACACACCGGTCCCGGGAGAAGACCTTCATCTTCGACGTTGTGTTCGACCAGCACGCGTCCCAGGTGTCCGCCCCCCACCCCCCACACCCTGCTGGCCCAGGCCCGCCGAGATGTCCTCACGCGGGAGGACTTGGCCAGGTAGCCTCACCTGTGACGTCTCACAGGCCCTCCCTGAAGGACAGAGAGGTTGGTTCCTGGGTCACCCCAGGGGCAGGGGGCAGAAGGCCCCTTCCACAGACGCGGGGCCGCAAGGTGCCCCAGCTCTACCGGTTCTCACTCACCCCTCCATGTCCACGTGCCCATCTCTCCACCCATGCAACCATCCAACAAAGCCGTGTCTGGTCCACACCAGGCTAGAACACATGCCCTGCCCACAGTGGCTCACGCCCCAGCCAGCGGGGCAGGCCCAGCTCTCTGAGCAGACAGGCTTCTTCTGCTCCCGAGACCTTCACGGCATCAAAAGTAGAAGTGACCTGGTGGTTGTCATTTATTGAGCAGCTGTTTCATGTCAAGTGTTGTGCTTAAGTGCTTGACATGCATTGTCTTACAAGCGTCAGGGCAACTCTATAAAGTACATGGTGATAGTATCCCCATTTTTCAGGGAAGGAAGGTAAAGCTTAAGGAGGTCAGCAACTGGCCTGAGGTCACGTGGCTAGAGACCCGTAGAGCCAGGACAAAGTCCTGGACCGTGTAAGTCCAAGGATGGAGGGAAGCGGTACCTTTTGTTTTGGCCTCTGTCCTACCAGGGCTCAGATGCTCTGAGCCGGGTCACTGGCCAGGGATGTTGGAACAGAGGTGCAGAGTGGAGTCTGGGCAGGGGGCGGCACTCAGGGAAGACAGAAGAAGGGGAACTGTCCTTTTTATCCAGTCCAGCCCAACCCCCACACCCCCAAACACCAGCCCTAAAGGTGTCCTTCCTTGAATACCTCTGTGGACAGGGTGCTTACTACCCACACACTCCTATAGCTATGCACTGCTGCCCTGAATTAAATTCCGCCAGCCCGAAACTCACTGCCTGGTCCTGGTTCTGTCCCACGAGAGGAACCATAACGCTCTTCCCAGATTTCCAGCCCTGTCAGTGCTTCCCAGTCCTTGGCACTCTCTGATTTCTCTCAGTTCATACAGAAACCCCGGGAAGGACTCACACCTGTTTGGAACCAAACCCGGCAAGCCTCACGGCGTGCACTATCACTTACGTTCTCATGCTCTGCTCCCTCACCATGGTCTCCTCCGGGGGGCTCGGTGCGGCCAGGCAGTGTGTCTGTGGTCACACAACTGCAGGACTGGGGTGGGGCTCGGGCCCCGTCTGAACTGGCCTCCTCCTCCATGGGGTGCCTGTCCGTGTCCAGGGGGAGCAGGGCCTTTGAGGCACCACACACCCCATGTCTCCAAACAGCCAGGTGCCTGACTTTGTGTTGACTGTCTTCTGTCTGTCTGTCCGCAGGAGGACGTGTACCTGGCCACCACCCAGCAACTAGTGGAAGGCGTGGTTTCTGGATACAACGCAACGGTGTTCGCCTACGGCCCCTCAGGTACCGCCAGGGCACTGGCCTGGGAGGCAGGTCGGTGGCGGTGGGACTCCTCACAGCGTCACAGAGCGCCCCCTTCTTGAGGGCCGGCCGCATGCTGGCCCCTCTGCACCTGGCTCTTTGGTCCTTGCAGCAGCCCCAAAAGACAGGTAGAATGAGCCCCATCACTGATGAGAAAACTGAGCCTCAGACAGGTAGGAATTTGCCTGCGGTCACACAGCAGGTAGGACTGAATCCGAAATTCAGCCCAAGCCAACACTTTGCTGCCTGTGAGAACCACAGGTTCCTTCTCTGCAGTTACCAGTTGGGGTTGGTAAATGCTCATAGAGCTAAGCTGCCTCTCCTCCTGGAAACTAGGTTCATGGAGGGTCAGAGTTAGACAGGCCTTAACCGCCTCCCTGTGCAGGTGGGGAAACTGAGGCACTGAGAAGCCTTGGTCTGAAATCACAGCTTGTTTATTTCATTCATTCATTCAACAAACATTAGGGGGCGCCTGCTATTTGCTGGGCTCCAGGGAAGGGAAAGTGCCAGCTGGCCCTCTCCCACAGAGCCAACAGGTAAGGGGAGGTGACAGATCCCCTGAAGGTAACTGCTTAGAGTTTAACACACACTTTAACGCTCCCGTCATGAGAACAACACAAACATCTTCAAGTGCATTTGGAGAGGACAGCCATCTCCCGGGCCCCCTCCTCTGACACTGTCTGCATTTTTGCTTCATGTTCTCCGCTTTCCCCACCCAGCCATTAATTTTGTTCTTATTTCCAAAATGGAAACCAAGCATGTCAGAGTGGCCGGGGCGGTTTGCAAGATAAAGGTGTGACCAGGCTCTGGGAGGGGCTGAGCCCAGCTCAGGAGCCCTGCCTAGGTGGGCATTTCCCTCCTCTTGAAGGTGCTGGCAAGACCCACACGATGCTAGGCATGGACACGGAGCCCGGGATCTACCTGCAGATGCTCAGTGACCTCTTCCAGGCCATCGAGGAGACCCGTGACAACATGGACTGCAGCGTGTCCATGTCTTATCTCGAGGTGAGCTGCCTACCCCCTTGGCTGCCCTGTCTGCAAAACAGACCTGATTGTGATTGCAAACCCCCGTGTGTCACCCCAAAATCCCCCTGGCCTGTGGGAAACTTCAGGGCATCTGAGACTTCTCTGGAGATGCAAAGTCCCAGGGATAGGTGAAAGCCCCAGTGCCTCCTTTGCACCAAACCTACTGCTGCCAGCGCTTCTGTCTTATCCCAGATTTATAATGAAGTGATCCGGGACCTCCTGAGCCCGTCCTCGGGGTTTCTGGACCTGCGGGAAGATTCTAGGGGCAGTATCCAGATTGCAGGCATCACAGAGGTCTCTACCTCCAACGCCCAGGAGGTGAGGGTCACAGGGCCCACAGAGGGACATGTGGTTCCTCCACGGCAACCACACTCACCAGGCCTCGCAGAGCAGAGCCAGACACACAGCTCCAAGGCGGCTTCTGAGCTAAGGGTGCAGCAAGCTTCTGTGCCATGTCCCCGCTCTGCTAATCTGTGCTCAGGGCAGACTTCACCAATGGATCTCGCACTCTTCCCTCTGCCTTCAGATGGAGGTGGGGGACCCCTTTTCTACACCACTGCAGGCAGTCACAGCCAATCAAGTCTGAAATCCATTTGCCACCCTGATATCAAGGGTTGCTCCCATAAGGAGGGTGAGCTGGAAAGACTTATCCAGCCCTCTGTCTTTCTCTCTCCTCCAGTCTCTCTGGGCAGTCCTTGAGGTGGGTCTGCCACCCATTCAGACCCTTCAGTGGCTCCCAATTGCCTGCAAACAGCACAGACTCCTCGTCCCCCAGTCTTCAGTCGTGCTGGCTTAGGTCTGAGGCCACCCACCCTTAGCACAGTCCCGCATAGGCTCCAGGAACAGGAGAGGAGCCTGCTCACCTATTTGTTAAGCACAGTGGCCATGTCAGTCTCTCTCCACAATGCTCTGTGGTCCTAGCATGCCTGGCACACAGTAGGTACGCAGCAGAGGCTCACTAGCTTAATTTCCACAGCTGCTTGTGCACAAGTGGGTTTCAGTCCATCTGCCAGCTCCAGCAAATCCTACAACTGCCCAGAGCTCGGTATGGAAGAGGGCTCAGTGGGGAAGAGTTGGGTGATCCACTAGTGATGTCTGCCATGGGCAGAGGCTGTGGACGGGGTGATAAACGTGTGAGCGATCTGAAACGTGCCCTTTATGCTGGACTTGCTGACTTGGTTAATTAATCACTTCATGCCGCAAGCCAGAAATGGCCTCTGCTGGACGCGGTTCTGCCACTATCAGCAAACCAGCTGGGGGAAAGCCTCCCGAAGGAGCTCGAGGGGTGCACGCACCCCCGCTTCTCTTGCTCTGGAGGGAGCCTGTGGCCGCCCAGGGGCCCCTGACCGTCTGTCCTCTCCTAACTGTCCTCAGATCATGCAGCTCCTCACCAAAGGCAACCGGCAGCGCACGCAGGAGCCCACGGCCACCAACAAGACGTCGTCCCGCTCGCACGCGGTGCTGCAGGTCACCGTGCGCCGGCGCGGCCGCGGCGCACACCTGGCGGAGGAAGTGCGCGTCGGCAGGCTCTTCATGGTGGACCTGGCGGGCTCGGAGCGGGCGTCCCAGGTTCGCGTCCTCTCCGTCCCCGTCAGGCAGCCCCTCAGGCCGCGGCGTCTCCAGCACCTAGAACAGCGCCCGGCCCAGGGGAGGCGCCCGCCGAGCGTGTGCCAAGCGAATGCGTCCTCGGCAGGCGCAGGGGGCCAGGCCGTCTCGGAGGGTTCCCGCGCGGCAGGGCCTGAGGGCACCAGAGACAAAGATGGGCGACACCCCGGCCGCCCTCGGGGAGCTCACGGCCCCTGGGGGCGGCCGGGAGACAGACGTGCGAGCTGATAATGAAGCACCGGGAGGCCCGAGCTTTGAGATTCGGGGTTACACGGCGGCTGTGGAGCCCAGAGGAAGGGGGTCCTCAGGGCCGAGTCCGAAAGGTCACCAGGAGTTCGGTGGGTGAGAGGAAGCCCCTCAGGCGGAGAGAGCGGTGCCTGCGCTGGGGCTGTCGGGATGTCCACCGGGGCCCCGCCCACTCGCAACCCCCCCACCACAGAGGCCCCGCCCGCCCCGCCCCGAGCCCCGCCCACCCGCTGCGGTCACGCCCAGCACCCGCGCCCCACCCGCCGCACCGCGGTACCTGTTGTGGGAGGTCAGGACTGTTCCAGCCGCTGCCCCAGGGCGGAGCGTTCTTTGAAGGCAGATCCTAGACCAGCGCCAGGAACAGAGACGACGCTTAACGGCGGCCATGTCAGAACAACAGTAATGTTACCAACAAAGGACATTTTATGTCCTTCTAACGCACCAGTCTTTCCTGGTGGCTCAGTGGTAAAAGAATCCGCCTACCAGTGCAGGAGACGCGGGTTCGATCCCTGGGTCAGGAAGATCCACTGGAGAAGGAAATGGAAGCCCACTCCAGTATGCTTGCCTGGAGAATCCCATGGACGGAGAAACCTGGTGGGCTACAGTCCATGGGGTCGCAAAACAGACACAACTCAGCAACTATACAACAACGCACTTAGCACTCATCACCCACATAATCCCCCAACGCCTAGAGGGCAGAAAGCCTCCTGCCCGCTTTACAAATGCAAGGCTGTGACCTGAGGTGGTGTGACTTCACCTACACAAAGGTACTAAATGGATCTGGGCTTTGGGCCTAGAGGGTTTTGGCCCCAATCCTTGCCTTTCACTACTGATATTTGTAGTCCAGTTTGCGGGTCACCTGGGTAAGTTCGATCCCTGGGTCGGGAAGATCCCCTGGAGAAGGGAATGGCAACCCACTCCAGTATTCTTGCCTGGAAAGTCCCATGGATGGAGGAGCCTGGTGGGTTACAGTCCATGGGGTTGCAAAGAGTCGGGCGCGACTATGCAACTTTACTTCACTTTGCGGTCTGTGCTCTGAGTCCTCAGGGCTTATTGACCGTTACCTTGCTTCACTCATTCATTCCTTCATCTGCTCGTCACCTGGCCCGGCCCTGGTGCCTGGGTTACTGAAAGGAGCAGAGCCTGGCCAGCTGGCCCAGAAGCCAACAGAGTCAGTGTATTGTGTTAATACAGAATGGAATTCGAGATCCAGTAAGGCCAAACAGTCAGAAGAGAGCTACCACTGAGAAAATAGTCTGTTACTCACAGTTCCCAAGAGGAGAGGGCATGAGAAGACATGAGTGCCCCACAGGGAGGCACCAGGGTCGGCCAGGAGGCAGAGGGAACAAGGGGAAAACGTGGACAAGATCTTTCTTGTGGTTTCTATGAAGACAGGCTGAGCATGGGCAAGGAGTGGGCTCTGGAGCACAGGGATGCCCCTGGCTGACTGGTACCTGCCCTGAGTGATGAGGGTGAGCAACACCTCCCCACCAGCGGCCTCTCTTCATGCAGACCCAGAACCAAGGCAAGAGGATGAAGGAGGGCGCCCACATCAACCGCTCCCTGCTGGCACTGGGCAACTGCATCAACGCACTCAGCGAAAAGGGTGGCAGCCGGGCGCAGTATGTGAACTTCCGGGACAGCAAACTGACGCGTCTGCTGAAGGTACGAAGGCATGGCTGCAGCATCTGACTGCATCTTTCAGGATTTACCTGGGCCAAAGGGCCCTTCCAGTTATCCCTGAGGGCAGGAAGGAGCCCCTGAGGGCAGGAAAACACTGTAGAAACCACCTCTGCTCTCTGCTCGACTCCCCTCCATCTCTGTGAGTGTAGTCTAACCCATGCTTGCATACTCCCAGGGACATGGAGCTCACTGCCTCACTGAGGCTGCCTGTCCCATGGCAGACAGTCTGACCACGAAAAACTTCATACCACTCATACCAAGCTGAATGCTGTCACCTTCATTCTATGGAAGGCAGGGCAGAGATAGGCAGATAGGCAAAGCTATACATAAGTGGCCCTGTAAGAGTGGCCTCTTGGTCTAATGTGCTCACATCTGAGTGAAAGGCACATGGGGAGGCCTGCCCCAGGTCTTCTCATCCTGAGTGTCACCTCCCCGAGCACTGACTCCTGGGCCAGCTCAGCTGCCCTTCTCGGGCTTTGGAGCGGGAAGCTCAGATGGTCCAGCAGAGCTTGGTACAGGTCGGGGAGGGGTGCATCACCAGGCAGGTGGGGGCCCCCGTCCCGTCATCCCCAGCTGGCACCTTGCCCCGAGCAGGACGCCCTGGGAGGGAACAGCCGGACCGTGATGATCGCCCACATCAGCCCGGCCAGCACACACTTCGAGGAGTCGCGGACCACCCTGCTGTACGCCTACCGGGCCAAGAACATCAAGACGAGGGTGAGCCGCTCGCCCCCACTCCCCTCGCCCCCTCCCTGCCCCATCCCTCTCTTTCACTCTCCCACCTGCTCACTGACTCTACAGCTCTCCCTCTGAGGCTCTGGGGGAGGCGCCCTGATAAAACCATCATCATCATCACCGGAGCTTCTGCTCCCACACAAACCCTGAGCCCAGCAGAGGGGAGGCAGCTATGAAACATGAACCCACACAGACAAATGTACCATTTCCAGTTGTGGTGGGCGCTCTATAAGAGAGCCTCAGGGCGCTGCAAGGAAGAATAACAGAGAAGGCCGGATTCACAGGGGTCTTCACCAAAGAGGACTGGGTCAGGCAGGGGAGCTGAGCTACGGGTGATAAAGAGAGTGTGTCTGTGCAAAGTGGGGGCCGTTGAGCATGTCTGGTTAAAGCGCGAGTGTGTGTGCCCCGTGTGCCCAGGAAGAGGTCGGGACAGCTACCTGTGTCCCGCCGCTCCAGCCCACTCCGCAGTTGCTACAGAGCACGGGGTGGAGCCCATGCAGACAGATAGCCTCTAAGACACATCGTTGGACCAGAAAAGCAAGTTAAAGAATAACAGCTACAGTCTGATGTAACTTATGTAAATGCCCAAAAGCAGAACGTACACCCCCACATTCCCCATGTGCGTCTCTCTAGGTATGTGAACACATATACATATAACGCCACACAGAAAAGGATCTAGAAGGGGCACGCCAAAATGGTAGCAGTGTCTACCCACGGAGAGGGCTTTCAGAAACCTCTTGTTGGACTGGACATATTTTAAATTATGGCAAAATGTACGTAACATAAAATCCACCCCTTTAACCATTTTAAACAGCACAGTTTGGTGGCATTAGGTACATCAGTTTGTTGCACACCCATCACCACTGTCATCTCCAGAACTCATTTCATCTCCCCAAACTGAAGCTCTGTTCCCATTAAATAGTAACCCCCTCCCCCCTCCCCCAACCCGTGACCCCCACCCTCCCCCTTCCTGTGAACCCGACTCCTCCGAGGACCTCACACGTGGGTCCTGCAGTATCTCCCTTCTGGGTCTGGCTTATTTCATTTTTCGTCACGTCCTCAGGGTCCACCCATGTGGTAGCAGGTGTCGGAGCCTTCCCTTTTAAGCCTCCAGCCTTCCTGTTTAAGGCTGAAGAGTGCTGATTTGAGTTTTCCTTGCGAAACGTGCTTGCGTGTTCCCATCGCGTGAAAGGAGTCTCTCCCAGGGCAGCCGCGGGCCCTGACCTTGGTCGCGTCCGGCCACCAGGTCAAGCGTAACCTGCTGAGCGTGTCCTACCACATCGCACAGTACACGGACGTCATCTCTGACCTGCGCGGGCAGATCCAGCGCCTCAAGGCCAAGGTGGAAAGGCAGGAGAGGGAGCGGAGGGGTGAACCTGGCGGCCGGGATGCTCAAGGTAGGGCCAGCACACCTGCACCCCCTGCGAGGGGCTGCCCCGAGCCCACGGCCTCCTCCTGCCTGGCGCTAGGTCCTTGCTGAGCGTCCCACCCCTTAAATCAAATGCTTCATCCACTGGCATTCGGCAGGCCCACTGTGTGGGGCAGCCTCCCCCTCTTGTCTTACTCTGGATCGTTTCTGCCCCGAAGTGGAACCCACACGCAGCAGGCAGCTGCTGTCCAGTCCTTCCTTCTCCCCAAACCGGTTTGATCTCGGAGGCCTCCTTTTGGAGGAGAGCATACCATCGTTTTACTCTAAGATTCATCAGTAAGTTTAAAAGATGCCCTTAAAAAAATACTTGTGATGAAGTTAAGTAGACGGGTGTGTACACACACACTTCTTTTCGTTTATTAAGATAAGCTTTGCCATAGTAAATAGAGGACTTTTGAAAATCAATAAGAACAAAAACAAAGGGCTTCCCAGGTGGTGTAGTGGTAAAGAATCTGCCTGCCGATGCAGGAGATGCAAGGGACTCAGGTTTGATCCCTGGGTCGGGAAGATCTGGAGCAGGAAATGGCAACCCACTCCAGTGTCTTGCCTGGAAAATTCCATTGGGTGGAGGAGCTTGGCAGGCTACAGTCCCTGAAGTCGTAAAGAGGTGGACATAACTGAGCACACACACACACAAGGAAGAACAAACAGCCCAGTTTACAAATACAGGTGAGGAAATGAATAGGCACTGGAGAGAGTCTCTAGTGGCTGTAAACATAGGAAAAAATTCTCAATTGCATTAGGAAACAGACGCAGATTGGAACTGTTTTCACTTATCGGACTGTCTAACATTAAAATGTCAGGTAGTATTAAATGGATGATAAAGGGCAGGAATGTCCACACTAGAGTCTGCTTGTCCTGCCCCTTCTGGTGGGCACTTTGGGCTCTCTAGTCACATAACCCCCTTGCCCACGTGGGTGCCTTTTTCTCTTTGGTAAATTTGGGGCTTTGAGTTTCTGTTGGAGCGAGACAGTGAAGGAAGATTTCAAAGAAGAGGGGCTGTTGACGAGACAGAGCCCCATGGGGCCAGCTGAGGGCTTCAGGGAGTGGTGGCAGTGGTCGATGGGCTGTTGTAGAGAATCTATAAAACCAGGTGATGACTGGGAAACTTGGGCTTGTCTGGAGTCAGGGGTCAACAGGGAGACATGCTGTAAAATAGTTCTCATCCTGCTGGTCTGTTAGTTACCGGGACTCAGCTTGGTGGTCTGAGGAGGTGGGCAGCGTCGCGGAGAGGGTGGGGGGTCTCATGGTGAGGGCATGAGGGGCTTCCCTTGGGTCCTGCTCTGGCGAGCCTAGGGATGCTGTGGGATGCTGATGTCCACGCTCTCCCAGGATCCTTCCTTTACGAGCGTCTCCTAGGATTCTGTGTGGTTTGTTTTAATGACTGCAATGATTTGCTCATCTGAGTGCATCACAATTTATTTCACCAATTCCAGATTGCTTGATGTTCAGGGAAAAGCTACCCCCTAACCACTGCCCTCAAGGTCAGGGGAACCGATCACTTATGACCAGGGTAGAGCTAACTGCTGGAACAAGCAGAGAAAACCGTGGATTAACCACTGCACAACTGCTTGGTAGGACCTGACCATGGGAAACAGAAATAGTTTTGTTCTGTGGAACTCACATTCTAGCAGGAAAAGCAGGTGTTGAACATACCACCAAATTATGGATACACAGGAGACTGCCAAGGAGAAGGCAGGATGTTATCAGAGCAAGTGGCAGACGGACCCAGATTGACAGTCTGGGAGCATTTCCCGGAGAAAGAGAGGTCAAAGCTGAGATGGATAACCTAGCCCCACTCCTGGGATTCCTGAGACTCAAATCCATGCAATCCGAGCCCAAAATAGGCAAATGGAGAGTCTAAATCACTCTAAGTTATCCATCCAAGTATCCATCCATCCATCCATTCATCGCTCATCCATCCATCCATTCATCTGTCATCCACCCATTTATCCATCCACCCATCCATCCACTCATCATCCACCCATCCATCTATCCATCCATCTGTCATCTATCCATCATCTCCCCATCCACCCATCGTCTACCCATCCACCCATCCATTAATCCATCCATCCGTCATCCACCCATCCATGCTTCCATCCATCTATCCAAGCATTCAGCCATCCATTCACCAGCCCATCCACCCATCCAGCCTCCCTGCTTTGTCTACCCTCCATACGCACTGTGTTTAAAGCCCCTCTTTGGGCCAGATCCTACGCTGCTGGGCAAGCATGGATTTGACTCTGGCCTGGATGGCCAGGTGCAGCTGGCTCTCTTCCTGCCCCAGCCACCATCCCTGCCCCCGACGCAGAGGAGGACAGCCGCCTGCAGATGAACAGGATCCGGGCGCAGCTCATCGGGGCCTTCAAGGAGCAGCTGGAGATGCGGCGCAGCCTGGTGGAGCTGGAGAACATCAACATCGAGCTGGACGTGGACACGTCCCGCCACCTGCTGACCATCGCCGAGTGAGCCATCCCCAGGGGGACTTCCACCACAGGCATCCTCCCTTCCTTCATCTCCCTCCCTGTGGCTAAGCTGGGCCAGTGGGAGAGCCTTCCAGGCCGCTTTGGCTTCCTGCTGCAGGCCCAGTCCCAACAGGTTAGGGTCAACCCCATTTTACAGCGAGGATGCTGAGGTCAGACGGAATGTGGAAACTGTGTCCCCTTGCTGGGGTCTTTCTACCGTTCCAGTCTCACTCGCGGTTCACACCTACTGTGAGTGACTGACTGGCTGTGTGGAAAGGGACTGGCCATGCAGGTTTTCATCCAGACCAGGGTCACTGGAGGGCGAGGAGGTGCTGTAATAGCCATCCTGCCGGGGCGATGGTGTCAGTGGGACTTCCCTGGACAACCTGGACACATGTCCACGCGCTGATGGGCCCGGCGCCGTGCCCTGAGTCCGCTTCTTCTCCAGTCCTTCCCATTTCTCCTCCTTATTCTCCCTTCCTGTGTAGTTTCTTAATTAGGCAAACGGCAGGGCAGCTGCACTGGACGGATTCCTCTGTCTCTGCCCTCGCCCCTCCGCGTCCTCCTTCCTCGCAGTTTCCACTCGATCCTCCTTGTAGTTTAGGTTCCATTTCTGGCGCCCTGTGCGCACCTTTGCAGGTGTCGCCTGAGCCGGGTCATCCCAGTCCGTCCTCACAGAGCCCTGGGGGTGCTGTAGTCTCCAAAGTTTACAGCTGAGGAGCTGTGGCAGGGGGCCCATGGTCACCCTGACGGCCCTGGGGTTGGAGGCATGCTGGGCTGGCTGCTGAGTTCTGCACTTGGCGGTCCTGCCACAAATGTTGACTGCTTCTTTACTTCCTTCCAACGTTTCTTAAGACTTCTTGTTTTCCATATGTGTAGAAGGCATCAGATAGCAGACCCAGTTCTGCCCCATTTTCACACCCACACCTGCCAACTGGGACTCACAGGGACTCCAGGGCCAGATGCCAGGGCCCCCAGCTCGGGCGTGGCCTGCACTCTGACCCCTGACCCCTCTGTGTGGCTGCAGCTGGGAGCGGGAGAACACCCACCATGTGACGCGCAGGGCCGGGACGCCCAAGAAGGACGAGGAGGTGCTGGAGGCCGGCCCAAAAGGGGACGAGGGCCAGCCCGCAGAGCCGCACGAGGTAGCCCTGGCCAGGGAGGAGGTCAACATGCTCCTGGCCGAGCAGCGGAAAACCGCCGCCCTCAAGGTGCGGGAGAGACAGCGCGTCCGCGGGCTCAGCCGGGGTGCCGCGAGTCACTAACGCTCTTTGATCGAAGCTGATGCATTACGCCCTCCTGGGATAGTCGTTCAGAGTAGGGCTGATCATGACCATCCTACAGGTGGGGAAACTGAGGCTCGGAGATGAGCAGGATTGTCCCCCAGCCCCAGAGAGCAGGACCTGACCTGAGTCTGATGCCATGGTCCATGCCCTTTCGATTTATGGTTGTGGCTACACTGGGGGTCACGGGGGGCTGTGGAAGCGAGGCCTGAGTGGTGGTGTGATGTCTCCCGAGCCCTCTGCCTGCCCATCTGTGGCGCTGTCCATCGGCATCCCCTCAGGCTCCCCTGAGGCTGGTCTCAGGCCCGTGGCTCGGGGACGAGGAGTGTGGTCAGAGGAAGCCCAGACTCCAGGCTCCTCTCCGGAGAGAGAACTCTTCTCACATTCCTCTTTTCTGAGAAGAGCCGGCTATTTATATGAGCTATTTATATAATAGCTGGTTATCTAATAGTCTCACTTCAGAAAAATGACAGAACTGGCGCCTGATGGAGACTTTGGGGAAAATACCAGTGAAGCTGGCTACTATTTCAGCCCATTAGCTAAATGTTAGCAGGTGTATTTTCAGGCAAGCGGAGAAGGCATCTGATGATGTCATGTTGCTAAAAGCAGGCAGCATTTATTTCACTTAAAAGCTATTTGCCAAACCAAGAACCTCTTAATATTATTGCATCTGCCTGTTGCAATTTGGAGATTACATGATCTCACTGCAAAAGTTCTCTAACATTTAAAAATAAGAAAAACGCCTTCTTCTTAAACAGATAACGTGCCTCAGCAGGGAACATGGCCTCCAAGAGCCAAGTATAGACGCTGAGCTGTGCCGTGTACATGTGGGCCTACTGATGAATTAATTAATTGGTCGATCAGTCAATAACAAATCAGCGTTTTAAGTGTCCAGTTCCGTGTCAGGCCCCGAGGCCATAAAGATGAACAAGATACTAAGACTTAAGCTGTCAGTCTACTGGGAAGAGACACAAACGTGTACACTTCAGTATGGTAGCAGGATAATAGATGTAGGAGCAGGGTGCCAGGGAGCTGGCGGAGGGGCTGTTGATTCGGGGGGGCATGGGTCTGGAAGGAAGAGAGGAGGATCTTGCTAGGGCAGCTGAGCCAGCTTCTCCCAAATGGATCCCTTCTCAGCCCCTGAGGATGAAGACACAGAAGGCTGGTGCAGGGCCTCATGGGCCGCACTAGGGGCTGGCGTCCCACCTGCCCCTAGGGACCATGAGTTTGAGGATGGGATGCAGGCAGCTTCGGCCTGAGCGTTACTATCTGGGGGACTGGATGGAGCTATGAGGTGTGGTGATGGTTTCAGGTGTCATCGTGGCCAGGCTGCCATACCCAGGGATCTGATTGAATAAATGCTCATATAGGTGCTGCTGTGAAGGTTTTTGGGCTTCCCTGGTGGCTCAGATGGTAAAGAACCCACCTGCAATGCAGGAGACCCAGGTTTGACCCCTGGGTCGGGAAGATCCCTGGAAGGGACTGGCTACCCACCCTAGTGTTTGTGCCTGGAGAACCGCATGGTTGGAGGAGCCTGGCAGGTTATACTGTAACAGGGTCGAAAAGGAGTCGGACACGGCTGAGTGAAGGTATTTGGTAGGTGAGGTGAACATCTGCAGTCAGTTGACTGTAAGTAAAGATTACCCCAGATAGAGTGGCTGGGCCTCATGCAGTCCGCTGAAAGGTCTTACCAGCAAAACACAGGATTCTAGAGAAGAGAAGATTCTGCCCCAAGACCGCACCACTGGCTCCCGACTGAGTTTCCAGCCAGTTGGCCTGCCTGATGGGTTTTGGACACACCAGTCCCAGTTTTTTAAAATAAATCTCTGTGGGAACTTCCCTGGCGGCCCAGTGGTTAAGATTCCATGCTTCCATTTCAGGGGGCATGGATTCAATCCCTAGTTGGAAAACTAAAATCCCATATGCTTTGCAGCTTGGCCAAAAAAAAAAATCTCTGTGTGAGTCTATGTGTGTATATGTACGTGCTGTGTGCTAAGTTGCTTTAGTTCAGTTCAGTCGCTCAGTTAATGTCTGACTCTCTGTGACCTCATGGACTGCAGCACACCAGGCCTCCCTGTCCATCACCAACTCCCAGAGTTTACCCAAACTCATCTCCATTGAGTCGGTGATGCCATCCAACCAGCTCATCTAAGTTGCTTCAGTCGTGTCCAACTTTGTGACCCTGTAGACTGTAGCCTGCCAGCCTCTTTCCATGGGATTCTCCAGGCAAGGCTAATGGAGTGGGATACCGTGCCCCTCTATGTAAGTGTGTGCATGTGTGTGTGTGTATACATATACATACAAACATGTACATGAATGTGTATATATGTATTTATATACACAGAAACATGTAAACACATATATATACACAAACATGTATAAATATTGTTCTGTTTCTCTGGAGCCCTGACTCACCCACAGAGTAAAATCAAGGGTCTCGGGCAGACCTCACAGTCCCCCCACCCGCCCCCCTCCGCTGACTTTCTGCAAGAGGGCTGCAGTCGACGAGCCAGGCCTCCCGTCTTTCTGCTCCTTCTTAAGTCTGACTTCGGCCCAAAAGAACCAGGGCCTCACTTTCAGATAAAGTGAAGTCACTCAGTCATGTCCAACTTTTTGCGACCCCATGGACAGTAGCTCGCCAGGCTCCTCCGTCCATGGGATTTTCCAGGCAAGAGTACTGGAGTGGGTGGCCATTTCCTTCTCCAGAGGATCTTCCTGACCCAGGGATCGAACCCCGGTCTCCTGCATTGTAGGCAGACGCTTTACCCTCTGAGCCACCGGGGAAGTGAACTTTCAGATAAGAGGTCTCCAATACAGAGGCTGTAGAGGCATCCCTGCAGAGCCTTCTCTGTGACGACCAGGGCCATCTTACAACAGCGTCACAGCGTGAAAACAGGCAGCCTTGGTGTCCCACAGCAGATGCTGTGGTGAGGACTAAGCCCTGGGTCTGTTCTAAAGTGCCAGGCAAGGGACTTCCCTGGTGGACTAGTGGCTAAGACGCCACACTCCCAATGCAGAGGGCTGGGGTTCAATTCCCTGGTCGGGGAACTAGATCCCGCATGTGGCAACCAAGAACCCGGAGCATCCAAATACATAAATCAATAAAAATAATTACTTCTTAAAATGCCGTGCATTAATAGAACATTCAAGAACGTTCAAGATGAGGCCAACAGATCAGGAGACAACTGCCTTGGAAAGATCGTTTGTTACTCAAAGTTCGCAAGAAGGGGCATGCGATGCCAGGCAGGGCCACACTAGGAGACCCCAGAGCGGCTGGAGGCAGAGGGAGGGAGGGTCAGTGCGGACCAGAGACCTCACTGAGGTTTCTGCGGGAGGAGTGGACAAGGCGGAGTGGGCAGCTGAGGACTGAGGTTTCTGCGGAAGGAGTGGACAAGGCAGGGTGGGCAGCTGAGGATTGGCTGGTCTGGATCGTTCCCACAGGCTCCGGGGCACAGGGCCCGTCCCGGGTTGTTTGGTACTGATAGCTTATGGTGAAAGATGTCGAATTTGTGCTCTCCAAAGAAGATTTAGCTTCGGGACCAGGGACTAGGCGTGATCACTCAACAGCGTTGCAGAGTTTTATCAAAGTAAGAAAAGGGACAGGGAAAGCTTCTGACACAGACTCGGAAGGGGACTGAGAGTGCCCGCCTCGCTAGTGTTAGCAAGGGAGTTAAATACTTTTTTTAATTGGTTATTACAATTAATCAAAAGAATGTCTCAAGTTTGTGAAAGTTTTACCAGACCCACTCCCAAAATTTACATTTTAGGATAACAGGATGAGAATTTAACAATAGAAAGATCCTACCAGACCCACTCCCATAATATACATTCTAAGACATCAGGATTAGTCAGGTTTTCAGGAAGAAGAAACTGCCCTCAAGCAGGGTACATTGTTGTCACGCGATCCCTAGTACAGAGTTTAAACTGAGTTGTTTGTTGTGTAATCATCAGTTCGAGGTGTAAAGAAAAAAACGTTTTATGTGACTAAGATGTAGAGGAAAAAAAAGTTTGTCCTTTCCTCCTCCTTGAGAGCCCCAGACTCCTTTCTCCTCCTCAGGGACCCCGGACTTCTTTTCAACCTGCCTAGGAATGGACTATCCAGTTACCTGTCCTGGGTGATGAGGGCAGGTGGACAGTGGCCCAGACTGTGGAACCCCGTGGAGGAGAGGGAGAGGGTTTGGGCTCTGGGTTGGCTGGTCTGCAGTGAAAGATGTGCCTCAGGGCGAGTTGTTTGCTGTCTGTCGGACTTGGCTGTTCTGGGGGAGCTGCCCCTGCAGGGTCAGCAGGGTCCCCAGATGCGACAGCATCAGAACAGGAAATGAAGGACACGCTTAATGTGGGGCACGTCCTCACAGTCAATCCCGCATGTTTCTGTGAGCGCGATTGCAAACCAGAGTCTGTAAGGACGAGCGGACTTGGCAGCAGCAGAGACCCCGGGCGTCTGCCCTGAACCCTTGGTCTCTCCGCCAGGCGGGCCTGGAGCAGCGTCTGGCCAACGCCAAGAAGAAGGCCTCACAGATGGAGGAGCTGCTGCCCAAGCAGGCCATCAGCGAGGACCAACGGGAGGTGCTGCGGCTGCTCTGCCGGGCGCACGAGCTGGAGGTGGAGAACACGGAGCTGCAGGCCCACCGCCTGCGCGGGAGAAGCCTGCTGTGCCAGAAGGACTTCCTGATCCAGCGCTGCCAGCAGCACCGGCTGCTATGTGAGCGGATCATCCGGGAGCAGCGGCAGCTGATCCAGGGTGAGGCCCGCCCGCCGCCCCGTCCTCGGGCCCCCCGTCTCCGTCAGGGTTACCTTCTGGGAAGAGCAGCCCCCGGGTGCTTCAATCCCTGCGTCCTGGGTCGGGAAGGTCCCCTGGAGAAGGAAAAAGCAACCCACTCCCGTGTTCTTGCCTGGAGAGTCCCATGGACAGAGGAGCCTGGCGGGCTGCAGTCCACGGGCTCACACAGAGTCGGACACGACTGAGCGACTCACACTTTTCTGGAAAGAGTGGGCAGTGCATGTGGTCCCCAGAAAGCCGCACCCCGCACAGCAGGCCGGGAGGCGCCAGTCTCCAGCCCTGTCCCCGCCCTCCGCTCCCTGTTCTCAGTCCTGGGTGGACACCTTACGAGTGGTTCTTTTGTTGTTGTTGTTATTTATTTGCTTCTGACTGCTGGGTCCTTGTTGCCGCAAGGGCTTTTCTCTAGGTGCGGTGAGCGGGCTTCTCACTGCGGCGGCTTCAGAGCCTGGGTGGGCTCTAGGGCACATGGACTTCAGTACTTGTGGCGCATGGGCTTAGTTGTTCCACGGCACATGGGATCTTCCCAGATCAGAGATCAAACCCACGTTTCTTGCATTGGCAGGCCGATTCTTTACCACTGAGCCACCAGAGAAGCCCTAGGGATGTTCTTTAGTGTTTTTACTTTTTGGCCTCACTGCACTAGACCACTGGGGAACTCCTGCTCTTTAACTTTTAAATTGAAGTTTATTTATCCTTTAGAATTGCTAATGATATGATTTTATGATTTGAAGGCAATACATGAACATAACAGAAAACTTTAAAAATAGGAACGCAAAGAAGACGACCCACAGAAACCCCGCTCTGTAGAAAAATCTTTTTATCAGATTGGCGCATTGCCTTCAAACTTCCAAAAAAGAAACTGTCTTTCTAACAAGTGATGGATGTTTCGCCCCATCTCTGCTTCCCCGACTCCCGCAGACAGCAGCCTGGTGGTGCCGGAGGCCCTGGAGCAGCGGTACCGTCTGTTCTCCCGGGAGCTGGGCGCGGGCACACTGAACCGCCTGCTGCTGCTGCACGCCGTGATGGCCAGCTCCCTGCGCGTGAGTCGGCTTCGGGTTCGGGCTCTGCTTGGCACGGCCCCCTCCTGCCTGGCCTGTGTGCTAGCCCTGGGGTGCACTGGCCCCAGTAGAGAGAAGAGGGAACTCAGAAACCCCACGAACCAGGCTGCCTAGAGCCAGAGGCACCTGGGGCTGGGCTGGATAGGGCCGTGCCACCCGCCAGGATCCAGGCAGGTTTCAGACGAGGCGTCCCTGGGGGAGGGGGCCTGTGTGCTGCTCCCACGGCAGGTCTGTCCCCTGGGCTGTTGTAAGGATCCCTCGTGGGATCCTAGGGTAAGTGTCAGGGTCCCCAAGACTGCCCCCCTCAGGCTCAGTTCACTGAAAGGACTCGCAGAACTCAGAAAGGCCATTGTACCACCTAGACTCGACAAACACCCGACAAGCACTCGACAAACCACCTATCCTCCCAGTCACTGGCACCCACTCTGTTTCCTGTCTCCGTGACCCTGACTCCCCCGGGGACCTCACAGAAGTGGAGTCACCCAGTTCTGTCCTTCGGCGTCTGCTTATCCCTCTGAGCATCACGTCCTCATGGTCCATCCGTGCTGCGGCAGCTGTCAGCGTTCCCTTCCGTGTTGAGGCTGAATCACAGCCCGTGTGTGGATGGAGCACACTGTGCTTACTCATCACCCATTGACGGGCACTCGGGTTGTTCCACCTTTTGGTTGTTGTGAATAGGGCTGCTCCCAAAGTGGGTGCACACGCATATTTGTGTCCTGCTTGCAGTTCTTTTGGTGACGCCCCCGGGAGTGGGATTGCTGGATCCTGTGTATGGTGATTCTGTCTGACTTTCTGAGGCCCTGCTGGCTATAGAGAGTGCTGGTAACAGCGTCTCCTTTATGCACCGATTTGCCCAGGGTCAAGGCTGTGCCCGGTGCTTCCTGGGCTCTGGCCCTTTCTGCCTGCGATGGGAGGCATAGTGGAGGAGCCCGTGATTCCTTCCAGAGGTTCTGGCTCCTCGGGCCCTGTTTGACGACACAGCCCGCTCGTGTCTATGTTCCCTGCCGCCTCACCCCGCCCTCTGTCTGGTCCCAGGATGGCTCTGTTCTGAACATCTCTCCCCCGCCAGAGGAGCCCAGCCGAGACCAGCTGGACGACAGGGAGGACCTCCCGTGGGGCGCCCAGTTTGAGCTGCCCCCCACGCTGCTGGATCTAGACAGGTGACAGGGCCCCCTTTCTAGGCCATGGGCATCACCTGGTTCCCAGGGTGAGGTGGAGCCCAGATGGGGAACCGGAGGCTGGCAGGTGGATATCCAGCCAGAGCCGCTGACGTGTGACCCTGGGCGCATCTTGTGAGGCAAGGCTAATGCCTAGTCCTTGCAGAGTTGTTTAAGGGGAATAAGTGTGGGTACGCACCACACGGAGCGATTGTGAGACTGGGTTCTTTGATGCTAGAAAGACCAGCTGTACTTCACATGTGGTTTCCTTTCACCATCAGCCTGCGGCTCCCAACCTCAGCGCTTTCCTCCTCTTTTCTGTCCTTCTTTCTTTTCCTCTGGTGTCTCCAACGCACCCAGACTCAGACTTGTAGACTGAAGACTACATACTCACCACCTGGTTTAATAGCTAATGTTCCCCGTGCGTGTGTCACCACCTCAGCTTGGGCTGCAATAACCAGACACCACAGACCAGGGGACTTAAACAGCAGAAATTATTTTCTCACAGCCCTGGAGACTGGATGAAGGACCCGGGGCCCCAGCCCCGGCCCTGCTGAGACCTCTGTGTTTTATCCACAGTGACAGTTACAAGTCATCAAAAGCCACGCCGTCGAAAAAGCTGGACAAGAAAGACTCCCTCCTCCCCCACTCCTCGCTCCACATCCTGCTGAGCCCGGCGGCTCACGAGGT
The DNA here is from genome assembly GCF_963930625.1 of Muntiacus reevesi. Lineage (NCBI taxonomy): Eukaryota > Metazoa > Chordata > Mammalia > Artiodactyla > Cervidae > Muntiacus > Muntiacus reevesi. Next base: position 174,984,276 of record NC_089250.1, read on the forward strand.
TGGTGTGTGCGGTGCTAATGGGCCCAAAGCTCTAGTGAGGCTCCCCAGCCCGAGTGGGTGCTTGGGGGCCTGTCAGTGCTGGCCCAGGGCGAGCGTGAGAGAAGCTTCTGGAAAGCAGATTGTCCTGAAGCAGCCATCACAATGGTGGTGACCATGTATTGAGCCCAGCTAGTGTCACCACATTAGGGTTTGAAACGTCTAGGCCAAAACACTACAGATCAGGAGGCTTAAAGCTCAGACGTTCATTCTCTCCCACTTCTGGGGCCTGGAAGTCCAAGGTCAGGTGTCCCAGGACTGCACTCCCCCCACAGGCTCCAGGGGAGGGTCCCTGTGGCCTCGTCCAGCCCCTGGGGGCTCTGGGCTCCTGGGCGGCCTCCCCAACGTCTGCCTCTGTCTTTACGGCCTCCTCCCTCTGTGGTTCTGTGTCTCCCTTCTTGTAAACCCCCCCCGCCCCCCGGGGATCCAAGACCCACACTCAATCCAAAGGTCACACTCGGGGTCCAAGGTGGACATGGACTTGGGGTCACCATTGACCAACCCACTACAGACACTCCCCCAGCCGTGCACAGCAGGAATGGGCGTCACCCTCACTTTATAAACAGGAAATGAGACCCAGAGTAGCCAGGTGACCACTCGTGACCCCTGTCGCTGGGTCTGCTGCTGGGCCCAACCTGGGGCCGCTGACGGTCCACCGCTGCAACGTTCCCCACAGAAGCCAGGCTCCCAGAGCATGAAGACACTGGTCTCCAAGCTGTGCTCCCCGGCCAGCCGGGAGCCAGGCACCCCCACCTCGAGGACGGTGGCGGAGGCCGGGCTGAGTGCCCAGGCCCTCAAGGAGATGGCCGTAGGCACCAAGAGCATCGCCCTCATCGCAGCCACCCGGCGCTCCAGGGCACAGGACCGCGAGGGCAGCAGTGGCCGCTCCTCCCTCCACCCTGCAGAGGAGGCAGCTCCAGACCCCAAGGACCCCAAGCCCAGCGTCACCACGGAGACAATCCCGGCCGACAGGAAGTGGCCACAAGCCAGCCCGGGCAGGGCCTGCTCTGCAGAGAGGAAGGCCAGGGGGAAGCCGTCACGCCTCCTCACTGGGAGCGTCCAGCCGGTAGGTGGACAGGAGCCTGGGGGTGCTGGTCCCAGGGGTTCACTCAGAGCAGAGGAGGGGGACAGCAGGACTGACCTCAACAAAATCATGGTGGGGGCGGGAGTGCCTAGCACACCAGGGAGGGAAGAGAACCAGACCCCCCCGCCCCCCGTCACTGTGACCTTGTCCCTTCCTCCTGAACTGAAGCCACATGTGTGCACATCACGTGTGGTCATCATTCTAGGGAAACACAGTTTTGTGATCTGGGTCTTTTTCCCTAACATTATTTCATGAATTTTCATGTGCCTACCTAGTATTTGCACTTTATAAAAGGCACATGACTTGATTCTTGTGGATTCCCTGGTGGCTTAGTTGGTAAAGAATCCACCTGCAATGCAGGAGACCTGGGTTGGTTCCCTGGGTCGGGAAGATTCTTTGAGAAGGAAGTGGCCACCCACTCCAGTATTCTGACCTGGAGATTTCAATGGACAGAGGAGCCTGGTGGGTTACAGTCCGTGGGACTGTAAAGAGTCGGACACGACTGAGCGACTAATACTTAGTTGATTCTAAACCACGTGAGATAAATAACAGTTGGTGAGAGGTGAGTTGCTATGCACTAATGACCAGGAGATGTCTTTCCTCCCCAAGCCTGGCAACCGGCCCTCTGTCATATCTGCAGAGGGATGACCGGACACACATGATTCCGTTTGTGGCCACTTTGTGGGTTTCTGCTCCCCGTTAAATGGCCACGCAGGTTGTCTTTCTTTTTTTTTTTTGGCCATGCCGCACAGTGTGTGGGATGTTCGCTCCCCAACCAGGGATTGAACCTGTGACTCCCACATTGGGAGCACGGAGTCTTAACCACTGGATCACCAGGGAGGTCCCTGTCTTTCATTTTTGACCATCATGCACGATGCTTATGTATCTCTATGGGAACAGATTTCTTCATGCTGAGTTACTTTCCTGAGATATTAGGCAGTGAACACCTGTGGCAAAGCCTCAACAAATAGCATTAAGCAAAAGCAGAGAGCAGGTGGAAGAGTTTAAGTGACCACAATGGTGGGAGTGACATTTGCATGGGGGGTGGGGGCGCGGAGTCCCTGGGTGCAAATGGAGCTCGTCTTCACCGGGAGGGGCTTGCCTCTCACCATCCACTTGGTTAAGTAAACCGAGTGTGCCTAAGGGAGCAGGCTACTCCTGGGGGCGTTGCTGGTGGCCAGAGGGCTGCCAGAGCTCCACTCTGCCCCTGCGGGTGAGACCCTGAGTCCTGCTGGACACACAGTGGGCATTTGCTAATTCAAATAGAAATGACTCTGGTGACTCTTCAGTGGAACAAAAGTGAGACAGCGGCAAGGAGCAGAAGGTGGGTGTAGTGGTCAGGGTTATCCTGAGAAATAGGACCAAAAGAATGTGTGTGTGTGTATATGTTCACCCCACCCCCACCACCATACAAACACACATGCCAGCTACCAGAGCCAATGTTTCTGTTCAAGTCCAAAAGCAGGAAAACGCTGATCTCCCAGCTAAAGGTTGTCAGAGAGGGCATCTCTCTGACTCATGGGAGAGTCAGCCCTTTTGTTCTATGCAGGCTGTCAACTGATTGGATGAAGCCCACCCCATTAGAGAGAGCCATCTGCTTTACTTGGTTGATGGGTTTAAATGGTAACCATCACAGTGGTTTAGATGAGAACCCCTTCCATGGGGGCATGTGGTTGAGAAGGGAAAAGCCCGGGGACAAAAACCCAGAACAGCATCAATCATTCATTCATTCTTGGTGGTGGTTGAAAGTGAATGTTAGCAGTGATTCTGCCCATTGTGTTCACTAAGATACCCACATAGCTGGCGCACAGTAGGTGTTTAATCAGTGCATGGCTGCAGCTCAAAGTGACCTTGACATTTCATTCCTTCTCTACCTGCTCCCCATACTTGGTCATATTTCCCCCCATAGGCAACAGAAAAACTTCAGCCACCCTCCATGGATCATATAGCCGAGAGCCAGCCTCCCCCTGCACTCCCTCAGCTGTCAAAGTCTCTGGGAAAGAGCTTTCTCCCTGCTGTACCTTCAGCCTCTAAGATGAAACCCAGCCTCAGTATTCATGCAGGTATATGATCGAAAAAGGAAAATAGCAAGTTGGGTTCTTTTCTGCATCTCTGCCCCTCCTCTCAAATGTTTGGCAGGTGTGACAGTCTGGGCTGTTATCAGTTGTCTGCTCCTTGGTGTGAGTGAGGTTTCAGGTTTTTTTAGGCAGCAGGTCAGTCATAACCACTGGCTCTTTGAAAAGATATATTTGGGGGTGTGCTCAGTTTTGCTGCTGGCCTGCCTGATGTCCCAGTAGAGTTTGAGGCAGTGATTGAATTTGTGCGCATATGGCTGATTGCCTTTACTCAGTCTGCACCCCGGGCCCCTGTGGGTTCTCTCAGTGCTGGTTTGAGTCCCACCTTCTGCGGTGGTTGTTACTACAAAAATAAGTACTCATCATGAAAACTTTGGAATATAGATAACATCATAAATAAAGGAGAAACCACTTGTAAACCCCACCACCCAGGAATGATCTCTGTAAGATCATTCCTTCCTCATGGGGTGCTCAGGGACATGAACATATGTCCCCTATTATGGGATGTTAGGATTGTGTCCAGTTTATCACAGTTGTGGGAACAGATTGGTGGATGACAGCCCTCCTCAAAGGGGTCACCAGCTGTTACTGACCTGCCATCAGAGGAGCACGGAAGTTGAGGTCAAGGGTTTAGAAAAGAACGTGGCAGTCAGATTCGACGGAACCACAGCTTGTCATCAATGGCCTAGATTCCGTCTTTAAGAAATTTTTCATTTAATCTTCCTAGTAATTTGCTTTGGTTATATTTGCAAAATTCTCAGCCCCATATAGGCTGAGAAGCAGGCAAGCAAGCTAGTCCTCACCGTGGATGGTTGGGAGCACTGGCCTGTATCGCCGCATAACAAGCATTCACATTTACTGAGCTCATCCTATGTGCTAGGCTCCGTGAGCACAGGGATGATGGTGGATCTCAATCACTGCTTTATGCCCAGTAATTACAACAGGTTCTCAATAAATAGCAGCAAAATGGACAGATGAATGAACGAGTGAGTAGGGGTAACCATGAGCAGAGACCTGGGGAAGTGGGCACCTGACTCGACCCTAGGAGAGACCCCTTATCTCCCCACCACACCTTCCTTGCTTCTTTCCTGTTTGATGATGGCATCTGATTAAACCTTTCAATGAACCCAGAGAATCCTCTCATAACCAAGTCAAGGTCAGCTAAGAGCAAGGAGGGAACAGAAAGAGGAAGGAAGAGTGTGGTTGAGAAGAATAGGGAGGAGCCACAAGCCAGAGGGGAAAATTCCAGAAAGTCTTAAGCTCAGGAGCTCATGGAAAACACAGCCCCTCACAGAGATGTAGGAGAAAAAAAATGAGGTAACTTCAGTGAACAGCCAGCACATAGTGAGTCTGAATATAGTGCATCAGACCCTCCTTATTTAGTTTATTCCCGGGATTCACTGGGTGGTCCCTGAAAATAATGATATTCTCTCCTCTCTGGTTCACTGTTATAGATGAAAGCACACTGCACGTGCCGGAGGTCAGCTTCACCTTTCCCATCGCCACCTGGCAGAGCAGCCCAGGCCTGAGCAGGGCACCCCTCCTGCCCCGGGACATCCGAGGTCAGTGCCTACCTCTCCCAGACACACATGCTCTCATCTGTCAGAGCGTGAGTACCTCAGACATGGCTGCTCATCACACACCCTGTCACTGGTGGGGCTGTGACATCACTGCGCCTGAACTTCAGATCTGACCTAACCTGTCAACACACGGCACTCAACTGTGAGAGCTGGGACACCAAGACACTTATACCTAAGACGTGAGCTCTCACCTCAGCCGCTCACGTGAGGAGGTGGAGACCATAGTGCACGTGTTACCTCAGACATAACCGATGCCACAGGTACCTTCCCCTGAGAAGGTGTGACCGCATCGCAGCTGTACCTCAGACGTGACAGCTCACCACACACCCCCTTGTCTGAGGAGGCTGAGAAAGAGTGCACATGTGCCTCCACCTCTTCACCTGAGGAGGCCATAAGAGTGTGCCGTGTCCCTCAGATGTGGTCGGTCACCATGTCATGGCCTATACTATACGCCCCCTCACCAGTGGAGCTGTGACGTCAGTACACGAGTACCTCCAACATGACAGCTCCCTGACGCCGCCTCACCCGAACTGCTGTGACGGCGTGAACGTGTACCTCACGTGACTGATAACACACACAGCTTCAATGCAGGAGGCTATGATAGCAGCACACCTGTCTCTTAGACGTGACCAGTCACCTTGTCTCCTAACATGAGGAGGCTGTGACAGTTAGCATGTGTACCTAAGATGTGAGTGATCACCACACATCCCGTCACCAGGAGAGCAGTGACAGGGGTGCATCAGTACCTCCAACAGGGCAGCTCAGACAAGTCCTCTCAGCTGAGCTGGTGTGACACTGCGCACCCATCCATCAGATATGATGGATATGACATGCCCCTTCGCCTGTGAAGGTTGTGACAACAGTGAGTGTGTCCACAGATGTGACCATTTAATAAAAGTCCTCTCACCTGACGAGGGTGTGACAGAGTACAGTTGTAGCTCAGACATGACAGATACCACAGGGCCCATCACTTAAGGAGGCTGTGACAGCGTGTGTGTGTCCTTCAGAAGTGACTAGTGACCACACGTCTCATTTCAGAAGGGTGTGACAGAAGGCGTGGGAACCTCGAATGTGACTGATATCAAGAGCTTTCTTCGCCCGAGGAGGCTCAGAGCATTGCACGTGACTCTCAGACAGGATAGATTGCCAGCTCTCCTCACCTGAGCAGTATTTCATGAGTAGCTCACATCTGATGAGTCACATGTGTCTCCTATTTAAGGAGGTTGTCACAGCATGCATATTTACCTCAGACCAGATGAATATAAAAGGTTATTTCCCCTGAGGAGACTATGACAGCATGCACACCTTTACTCAGACCTGACCAATATAAAAGGCTTTTCACCTGAGCAGGCTGTGAGAACAGTGCAAATAACCCTCAAAGGTGCCCAGTCACATGTCTCCGCACCTGAGGAGGCTGTGAACAGCAATCACATTTACCTCAGAAGTGACGGGTATGAAAATCTTCCTCACATGATGAGACTGTTACAGCATTGCACATAATTCTCAGACATGATCAGTCACCATGACTGTCCTCACGCGAGGAGGTCATTACAGCATTACATGTGCAGTTAACATGTGATGAGTCACCAGTGTCTCCTCACCTAAGGGGGTCATGGCAGCATGCACGCTTTACCTCAGAAAAAATGATATAGAAAGCTTTTCAGCTCAGGAGGCTGTGAGAGCAGTGCACGTATCTCACATGTGCCCAGGCACCACGTGTCTCCTCACCTGAGGAGTCTGTGACAGTATGTACATTTAACTCAAACAGGAATCATACCACAGTTTCTCTCAGCAGAGGAGGCTATTAATGAATGGGATGTGTTCCTCAAACAGGATCAGTCACAACGTGTTCTCTTCACTTGAGGAGGGTGAGAGAACATGCACATTAACCTGAGAAGTGACTCATATAAAAATATTCCTTACCTGCTAAGGCTGTGACAGCATTGCTTGTAGGTCACATGTGACAAGTCACCACAGGTCTCCCCCCTTAAGAGACGACGACAGTATGGGCATTTCCCTCAGATTTGACCAATACCACAGGTCTCCTCACCGGTGGAAGCCATTACTGAATTGAATGTGTTCCTGAAATGTGACCAGTCACCACCTATCTCCTCACCTGAGGTTACTCTGACAGAACCGAACGTGTTCTTCCAAAGTGCGTGTGTGCATGTGTCCGTGCGTGCGTGCTGAGTTGCTTCAGTCGTGTCCAACTCTTTGTGACGCTATAGCCTGTAGCCCACCAGGCTCCTCTGTCCATGCGATTCTCCAGGCAAGAACAACTGGAGTGGATTGCTGTGCCCACCTCTGGGGGATCTTTCTGACCCAGGGATTGAACTTGCATCTTCTGTGATTCCTGTATTGTAAGCAGATTCTTTACCACTGAGCCACCAGGGAAGGCCTCTTCAAACGTGACCAGTCATTAGACTTCTCCTCACTTGAGGAGTCTGAGAGAGCAGGTACATATACCTCATTGGAGCAGTACTACAGGCCCCTCCCCTGAGGAGGCTATTACTGAACTGCGCATGTTCTTCCAGTGTCACTGGTTACTGTGAGTCTCCTCACCTGAGGAGGCTGGGACAGAATTGCCTATGCTTCTCAAATGTGACCAGTCACTATGTGTCTCCTCACCTGAGCAGGCTTAGAGAATATGCATGTTTACCTCAGACATGGCCCATATCAGAAGATTCCTCACCTAAGAAGGCAATTACAGCATTGCACATAGCTCACACACGATGAGTCACCATGTCTTTCCTCATTTAAGGAGACTGTGACAGTGTGCACATTTACCTCAGACCTGATGGATATAAAAGGCTTCTTCACCCAGTGAGTCTGTTACAGCATGTACATTATTTACCTCAGAGCTAACCAAACACCACGTGTCTTCTTACCTGACGAGGCTGTGAGAAAACTGCACGTGTTCTTCATGCGTGACCAGTCAGCACGTGTCTCCTCACTTGAGGAGGCAGAGAGAACTTGCACATTTACCTTAGTCAGACCAATATCACAGATTTCCTCACCTGAGGAGGCTGTGACATATGCACATTTACTTCAGACCTGACCAATCTCCACACTTCTCATCTGAGGAAGCTTTCGAAGAATCGCACATTTTCCTCAGATATGATGAGTCACTGCATGTCTCCTCCCTTGAGGCTGACAGAGCTTGTACATTCACCTCAGGTGGACTAATACCACAGGCCCCTTCGCCTGTGGAGGCTGTGGCAACAGTACACATATCCCTCAAATAAGACCAGTCATCATGTGTCTCCCCACCTGAGGAGTCTGTTACAACATGTACATTTACTTCAAGGTTGTCTGATACCATCCTCCCCTTAAAGTGCTAGTCTGTGATAATCAATGCACATATCCCTTTGTCATGACCAGTCACCATGTGTCTACTCTTTGAGGAGGCCATACAGTATGTACATGTACCTCACAGGTACCTCCTGTCAACTGTGGAGCTCTAACAGCAGGGCGAGTAAGTCAGACTTGACCACTCATGACACCTCCCCTCGCCTGAGGAGGCTCAGCATTGCACGTGAACCACACACATGACCTTTTACCACATGCCCCCTCACCAGGACAGCAGTGCGTGTGTACTTTAGACATGAGAGTTCACCATACTTCTCCTCACCTGAGGTGGCGTACAGAATGTACCTGTAACTCAGAGTTGACCAATATCACGCACGCCTTCAGCTAAGGAGGCTGTGACAGCAGTCCCCATGCTTCTCAGACATGAGTGTTCATTGCACATCCCCTCATCTTGGAAGGGCAGCAGTGCACGTACCTTCCACATGACTCGTCTCACCTCGGTAGCCTTTTTGGCCCCTGACAACTTACGTGGACTTAAGGGCTTCCCATGTGGCTCAGTGGTAAAGAATTCGCCCACCAAGCAGAAGACATGAGTTTGATCCCTGGGTCAGAAAGATCCCCTGGAGAAGGAAATGGCAACTCATGCCAGTATTCTTGCTTGGGAAGTCCCACGGACAGAGGACCCTGGTGGGCTACAGTCCATGGGGCCGCAGAGTCCAACACAACTTAGCAACTAAATAGGTAGAACCTGCCCCAAATCATGCATCCCTGTTCTTTCACTCACTCAAAAGCAGGTTTATTTAACTTCTAGCCAAACCTCTTCCCAGAATATTTGTAATTTTGCACATTTACTAGTCCTATCATGAAAATTACAAGTTTACTATAATATTGCATGTTCTGTGTATTAACCATAAAACACAAGACACCTATTTGTCACTGTGCTAATGGCCCTCCACTTCTTCCTCACCTCCTTCCTTTATTGTTTTGTTTTTATATCTTGAGCAAGAACGCCTATGTGTCTGGGTATCTCATCAATCCCAGAGATGGTTTAAGTCACATTAGCACTCATGTTCATGTCATCCTTGTGCCAGCTTGTGAGGCCCGTGTGACCTGAATCCTTTCTGGGAACAGGAAACTCCCTCTGACATCCTGGCACTGTTTTCTCACCACTGACCCAACGCACAACCAGGTTGTCTGTAAGGATGTGTATAAATCAACATTCAGCTTAAAGACCACCAGGAGCTGCTGGTCCTAGGCAGGAAGTTCCTCATGGCTAACCCTGGTCTTCTTCCTGTACCTTTACGTTGGTGATTCAGAAAAGATTAACAACTGCTCCTCTCATGCCCTTCTGTTTAAATGTTCTGGGGGAAATGGTGTCAAAGGTGCTTACTGGCCACAACCTTGGAGCCAAAAGCTCTCAGACCAGAGCAGGCTGAGTAACAGCCAGTTGTTCATAGTGGATTTAAACAACGTTTCTTTAAATATGAGGGATGGGAAATAGTCCACAAGGATTCCCTTGTCCTAATGGCGTGAGTTCACCATAGTGGACAATTTGGCTGAAGGGGTTCTAGGGACAGGCCTGGGTTATGGGAGGAGTGGAGGCCAGGACAGACTCAGAAACGAGGCCCCAGGTCTGGGAGGTGACATCCACAGGGCCCAGAGGTTGTCTGGGGGCGTGGGCAGGGCTGGAGGGGGAGAAAGGTCCACACTGGTCTTGAACTGAGCCCGGCAAGAGACTGAGGCCAGGGCCAGGGCGTCCACCCCAGCAGGGACCAGTCAGCCAAGTCACCAAGTCCTAGCTGGGACTCTGACTTTGCTCTAAAGTCTTCCTCCCTTCGTTTTTTGGACCTGCGTATTTAGGTGTTTTGGAGCACGTTGTTTCCTCCTTGAGCTTCAAATATAAGACTGCTATAGTCACTTGACAATATTGAGAGGTACCATCTTGTTTGTTACTGTCATTCCCATTCCTTTTCATTTAGAATCAGAATAAAGTTGTATTTCAAATAAAACAATAATGAAGTCTTCCCCCTCCTCCCCCACCCAGGGTCTACGGACAGCGGAGGCCGACATCATAGCCCACTGCCTCCCAGCCACCCCTGCAAGCGCCAGGGCGGCAGCGCGAAGAGGCCAAGAAGACCAAAGTGAAGATGGCCGCAGGCAGAGCAGGTGGGGAGAATGTCTTGGGTACCGGGGTATCTCTGCCCCGAAGCTGGACTTGAGAGACGGGGATTCTGCCAGGGACGCTTCAGGGGGCAGCCCGCCCCGTGTATGCTTCCTACAGCCCTGTGCATAGGTCTGGTGGCTGCCTCACCGACCGTCTCACCAACCATCTTCAGAAGAGGGCTGTCTAGGGAGCATCAGATCCCTTCCCAGAGACCTCAAGCCTTTTGGGGCCATTCCCACTCATGGGTGCTCTTCCCTGGATCACCCCACTCTGTGGTTCCTGCTCTGGGAGCACCTTCTGTAGGGGCTGGGACACTAGGGTCACACCCCCAGGTCAGTGACTTCTTACCTGAACAGCTCCTGGCAAGAGGCAGGAAAGAATGTGTCTCCAACACCTATGTACTAGCTGAGGTTCTCCAGAGAAAGAGAACCAGAAGGGGGTGTATGTGTATATCTGTGACTGTGTAAATGTGTCTGTATGGGAGTCTATACAAAACAGGGAGTCGACACAAAAGAGAGAGACTGAGATTTACTGGAAGAAATTGGCTCATGTGGTTGTGGGAGCCTGCAAGTCTGCAGGGCTGGCTGGAGACCCAGGGGGGATAGTCGATGCTTCAGCCTGGAGTGTGAAGGGCATCTGGAGCCGAGTTCCCTCTTCAGAGGTTCCCTCCTGGGACCTCAGTTTGTTTAATCTGCCTTCAACTGATTGGACAGGGCCCACCCACATTATGGAGGCTCATCTGCTTTACTCAAAGTCTACTTACCGATTTAAAAGTTAATCTCACCTAAAAAATACCTCCCTTGCAATACTGAGATTGGCATTTGACCAGATATCTGGATTCTGTGGGTCAGGCCGGTTTGATACACAATTTACCTTCTTGTCCCACAAGCCTTGGCCAGACTCCAGAGCGCCACTGGTCACTGCAATCATGGGCTCCCAGGGAAACACAAGAATGCGCTCCCACTTCCATGACCCACCCATCTCCCACTGCGTTCTCTGGTCCCTCTCAACACCCCAACAATGCAGAGAGGAAAACATTGCTAACTCTTGAGAACAAGACAGAATTGTCAGGGTGAATGAAACCAGTCATGTAAACTGGAAATCCAAAAGCTAAGGTTCCATTTGCATTAGGATTGCATAAGCATCAGTCATTCTTCTCATCAAGACAGAAAAAAAAAAAGACGAAAACAGAGAAACGGAAGAGCATCCCATGTGAGCTGGATCATCAGCCCTCACTTCCAGGGTCCCCGTATTGGGAGTCCTGGGGATTGACCATGCCCCCTGGTGGCAGGAGTTGGTGTGGGTCGGGCGCGTGGGGCCTGGAGGTGGAGGCGATGTCGCGGTCTCCTGGCCCTAGTGGGAGGCGGGGCATCTTTGCCCTTGTGTGTTCCTGGCATGTGCTGGGCACCCCACAAGTGTTGTGCAAGTGGCACAGAGCGTGCTGTGGCCTGGCCGCCTCCTCGTAACGCCTGCCGTCAAAGAAGACATGCGAGGGGCTTCCTCAGAGCCATGTTCTCCTGTCTGGAGGAGTGTCGGAGTGTGTGGAGGTGGGGAAGTGGGTCCCCTTTATCCTCAGGGGCTCTGCTGCCTGCTTCCTGCAGATCTGCTGTGTGGGCACTGGAAACTGCCCACTTCCCTCGCCTGGGGGGGAAGTGCTGGGGCCACAGTGGGGAGGGATGCCGTCTGCTTTCCTGTCCTGGCCCCAGATCCCGGGAAGGGCAAAAATTGCTGACTGCCCCTTTAATCCGCTCTCTTTCTTCCATGATAATGGAAACCAACTTCTAACTGGCCGCAGCTCCCAACATACTCTGTTTCCCAGCCTCCTTTGCTGTGATATATGGCTCCGTGACTAAGTTCTGACCAATGGGATAAAAGCAGAAGCTGCTTCCAGAACTCTTTATCATAAAGGATAATTGGTTTGTCCCTCTTGCCTCTTTTCTTCTTCACTTACTCAATCCTGCTGCCTGGAATTAGAATATGATGGGTGGAACTCTAGCAACCATCTTGGGGGCATGAGGGCAAAGGCCACACCCTACAGAGGATGGAGGACGAAGCCAGAAGGAGCCTGAGTCCTTGGGGAGCAGAGCTGTCCCACATTGTTGTTATTACATCCTACCTCCAGACTTAACCTGAGAGAGAAAGAAACACTGTGGTTGGTGCCTCTCATTCCAAGTGACACATGAGGGGAAGCTTAGGCAGCTGGCAAGTCATGACTAGAGAAGATCCTGGTGCTTTTGTGGAGTGACAGTGGGGGATCAGAGATGGAAGCATGGTGGTAGAGATATGGGGTTTGGGTACGACCCCTAAGTTGTCCTAGGGTGGTGTGAAAGGACAGCAGGAACTTCCAGTCTTTCAACACCCTGTCCTGTTGGCTAAGAAAGAGAGCTGGTGTATCTCAGGGCTGGGGGTCTTCAGCGTGAGGCTGCGGAGTGGCCCATGCATTAGAAGCTGCAAATGTGTCTTTCCTAAACTACCAACACATGCAAACCTGGGCTCACCATACATGCACTTTGGAACTGTTAATCCTCTTGACCAAACTTGTGGCATCAAACTGCCCTTCAACGGCCCCATGCAGAGCCGCCTCCTCCCTCAACTAGTGCATAGGGGGGTGCCTGGGTGCACACCCTCCTTGGTGTGGCCACCCTGCTCTGCACTGGGGGCTGTGGCCAAGGCTGCAGCTCCGGAGTCCCTGGCATTGCTCTCTGAGTTTCAGGTTCTTTTCACCTGTACATCAGGGATGTGGTTGAGACTAAGCCCTGCAAGGTAGCAGAACTGCGTTCCATGCTTGCCTTATATACAGGCAAAGCCAGGGAGGCTCAACATTACACTTGAGAACCTCTCAGGTCGCCTACACGGCACTGCACTCATTTTGTTGGAAAGGCTGGCCCTTTAAGATAATGCAGCAAACATGACTCAGGAAGGTGGCAGAGGAGATGCACTGTTCCAGCAACCTGAAGACAGCCAGCGGGTGCGGTGGGGACTGGCGCTTGGACTGAGGTTGTGGGAAGACTCTGAACTGCCCCAGCTGCCCGCGGTGTGGACCGGTGCTGGGACCTCATCAGTGTCCAGGCATCGTGTGTGCGGTACAGTCTGAAAGTGCAAACCAGATGACTGCACTGGGAACATCCTGTGATTATTACGGTGGTTGTTTTGAGGCTTCGTTGCAGGAGGGGAGCGAGGGGCAAGGAAGAAGAGCCGTTCCGCAAACAAGGAGCTAGTGGGGCTTCCTGGGGAGGAGAGACAGGAAGTCTGTCTGGGCGACCCGAGTACAGGGAATGAGCCCCCCAACTTGGAGGTGGGCAAGCAGGGGCCGGCCCCTTGCCAAGGGCGTCTTGGTCACGGAGGCCACCAGGCGGCAGCAAGTCTGACACCTCACAGGCTGATTCCAGAGAGCAGGTCATTCTAATCCACAAGGAGCTTGTCCTTCCTGGTTTCGCGCAGAGCATCGGGCTCAGCCAGTGACTTCCTCCTCAGGGGTCCCCAGCCTTCCTGTCCCTACCCCCAGGGTGGCCCTGAGCATGTGGATTTGGGGGAACCAGGTTTTGCTCTTTTAGCTTCTCAAGCCAGACCAGGGTCCCCTCTTCCTTCCCTTTGTGGGTTCCTGCTGCCCCCAGAATAAAATGTGACCTCCACGGCACGTGACCTCTCTTGGTCACTCCAGTGGCCAGGAGGGGTAATGCAGAAGGTGGCAGAGAGGGTTGGCCAGGATTAAGGTGTGGGGGGAGGTGCACGGACTGGGCTGGGTGGGCCCCTGGGGTGACAGCACCCGCTTACAACATTTCTAATGCTCACATCTCCAGCCTGCTCCCCTTTCCCTCAGTCCCAGATGCAAACACCACCGTCACTCTGCACACAGAAAGCCAAGTTCACAAAGCTTGTTCCCAAACCGCTCTCCTCTGCAAACAGCGGCACCATCACCCGCTCCAACGCCAACCTGGAAATCAGGCGTCGCCGTGACCCCTCTCTCCCATCTCCCGCCATCAGCCCACCCTCTCCACTCTGTCCACCTGTTCCTACATCTCTCCCGGTTGTCCTCTTCCCCCCACCTCCTTAAGGCACCATCATCCACGTCAGGACCACCACAGGGCTTCCCAGCTGCTCTCCCAGCAGAAATGCTGTTAGGGGCCAGCACTGGGCACACACCATCTCCCCTTTTACATGTAACCGCGATAGCAGGCAGGGGTAATTACATCAAGCATTATACAGATAAGGAAACTGAAGCTCAGAGAGCCTGGGAGACCCGGCATGGTCACACCACGGCTTTGTAATTGCCTCAGTGTCCAGTGGGTTCCGACCACACCTGCATTGCTCCACCACCCACAAGATGTCTGAAATAGAAACACGGCGGTGAGATTGGGGTGGGGCTGAGGGTGCAGGAGCTCAGATCATTCAGGGAGGTTCGTGCGTCCATTCTCCTGAATTTCCTTGTCACCTGCAAAGACGGTGAGTTGAATTTGCAATTCTGATACCTCTATCCTCCCCAGCCTCTACCCTCTTGACGTTCTCAAGAATTCAGCACCCAGAAGTAATCAGAATCTCCCAGCTGCTCTAACAGGGGCAGTTGACATTTTCTGAACCAATCCACAGTTACTTCTGTCTTCTTTCTGTTGCAACACAGGTTATGAAAGCAGAAATAGTCGTGGTAGGGACAACGTGATTAAAACATGGAAACTATGGCAAGCCCAGGGGAGAACACTAAACCCTTTGCACAGGGGTCCTGAAGGTGGGTCTCAGCCAACGATGTTGCTGTAGGGGAAGATGATCAGCTGGGGTCCAGCAGCTTGAAGAAGCTCGGGGACTGGAAGAGGGGGAGCTGAAAGTCACAATGGACTGGAGCCAGGCATCTCCAGGCCGGAACTGGTCTGCTCACAGATCCCTCATAGCTGGTGCCCTTCCAGTCAAGGAGGTCACTGGAGTGTCGTAGAGCTTTGCCTCTGGAGCCCCAAATTTGGTTTCCCATTCCAACTCTGTCACTTAGACAACTTGTGTCTTTGGCTAGTTGGTCAACTTCTCTGAGCCTCTGCCACCCTGTATATAAATGAGGAGGTGAATCTGTGAAAGTGATACCTGCTCAGTCCTGTCTAACTGCAGCTCCATGGACTGGAGCCCACCAGGCCCCTCTGTCCGTGGGATTATCCAGGCAAGAACACTGGAGTGGGTTGCCATGCCCTTCTCCAGGGGAATCTTCCTGACCCCAGGATGGAACCTTGGTCTCCTGCATTGCAGGCAGATTCTTTACCAGCTAAGCCACAGGGAAGCCCAAATGAGGAGGTAACATGTAGCTATTTCAGAGAGGGTGAGTAAAAGTGTAGGTTGCTAATGTAAGAACTGTTTTTTCTTTTAATTGAGGTGAAGCTACAGAAGATAAAATTCCCCCCTGTTAAAGTGTACACTTGTGTGGGATTCAGCACATTCACTATGTTGTGCAACCAGCACTTCTATCCGGTTCCAAAACCTTCCAGCTCCCCAAAAGGGGCCTGCTCCCATTCTGAATTTGCTCCTCCCCACAGCCCAGGGACGGAAGGTCCTAATCTCAGCTCCAGGTCCAGTCGGCTGAGACCCTCGCCCTGTTCCTAAGCCTGAGCCCCTCACACCCACCCAGCAGCCCTGCTGCCCTGCTCACCTTCCCAGGATGGCTTTGTCAGTGTGAGATTCTGGCTCCTGGACCCTGAACATCTACTCAGTTCAAACAAACCTTTACCAACACCCCCTGGGGCTAGGCCTGGGGAATTTGTGGGGAAATTCTCTACAATCACAACAGCTTTATCCTGGCAAAGGCTCTGAGAAGTCTGCCTGTAATTAAACATTTAAAACTGTATCCCATTCTTCTCTGACCAGAGGCCCTTTAATCTTATCAAAGGGGCACCCAGTCCCTCTCTGCAGGCCCCCATTTCAGGGGATACGTTGGGAATCCCTGGCCTTGTAGAAACATCAATTGAGCGCCTCCAAAGGCAGGTCCCCTGGATAAATGATTTCATCTCCATTATGCACCACTTCTTCATAACTAGCAAGATCTTGGCTGCAGGGAAATTACATTTTAAAAGTTTTTTTTTTTTTTTAATGGAGGTATAATTTATGTGTAAGACAAGATGCCTCCTTTCTAGTGTAGAGTTTGGGGAGCTTTAACAAGTGCATTTGGTCAAGTAACCACCTCCAACATCTCCAACACTCAAGACACAGAACAGTTCTAACGCACCTTACATTTCCTCATGGCCCTTCGCAGCCCTCTTCTGACCCCAGACTCCACAGAGCACCTGTAGCTCTAGCCTTGCCTTTTCAGTGTCATCTAGACGGACTCACACCACAGGCTTCTTTCGCTCAGCATGAAGCACCTGAGGTCGTCTGTGTGGCTGCAGACGCTCTGTTCCTTTCATTGCTGAATTGCGTTCCAGCATGAGGATCTGAGCCCCACTTTGTTCACCCGCCCGTCAAAGGTTTGGGGGTCGTTCCCAGTTTGGGGCAATGATGAATAAAGCCACAAAAAGACACTAGCATACAGGTTTTTGGACAAATATAAGCCTTCATTTTTCTTAGATAAATACCTAGGAGTGGGGTTTGCTGGGTTGTATGGTAGATTCATGTTTAACTTTTTAAGAAACCGCCAAACTGGTTTTCAACGCAGTCGAGCCATTTTGCATTCCCAGCAGCAATGCAGGGGAGTCCTAGCTGCTCTGCATCCTGGCCAGCATGGAGTATTGTAATGTTTTAAAAATTTGCTTTAATCATTCTATAGATATTCTATATTATGTATTCTAATAGACGCATAACAGGAAACAGCATTTTAAGCCAGCTTACTCTGTAACTTTTGACAAATTCTGGTATGGGCTAAATTGTGTCCCTCTCAACAAATGGTACCTGAAAGTCCTAACTAACCCCTCGTATCTAGAAGAAGTCTAGTTAAAATTAAGTCATTAGGACGGCGCTAATTCAATGTGACTGTCCTTATTAAAAGGGGAAATTTAAATGCAGAGACTGACACACATAGAGGGAAGTTAATGTGAAGAGACACAGAGATGACAGCGTCTATAAGGCAAGGAACTCACCCTGTCGACATCTTGTTCTCCGACTTCCAGCTTCCAGACCAAGAGAGATTAAATCTCAGTTTTCTTTTAAGTCACCCAGTCTGTGGTACTTTGTTATGGCAACCACAGGAAGCTAACACACAGACAAGATGACATAGGTGACATATCTAAGTTTTGAACCCTGTTGATAAAAAGACCTACCCGTCACCTTCTGACTGACTGCAGAAATGCAACTTAACCAGTGTCTCTGCATCTCCCCGGGTGCTCCCGTCTTTGCCTGGCTGGCGCCTGCTTCCTTCTTCCAGGGAGTAGGATGAAGGGAAATGGAGGGTGTGCAGAGACCCCTGCTTTGAGAGATGAGCTGAGAAGGGGCTGGCTGCAGGAGTAGAAGTCAGTCTGGTTTTTGTTTTTCAAACAGGGCAGGCCTGGGCTTCCCTGGTGGCTCAGTGGTAAAGAATCCTCCTGCCAAAGCAGGAGACACCGGTTCCACCTCCGATCTGGGAAGATCCCTGGCACTGTGGAGCCACTAAACCGGTGAGCCACCATTCAGGGGCTTACAGCTCGTGCTCTAGAGTCCAGGAGCCACAACTACTGAGCCCACCATGCTGCAACTACTGAAGTCCTCTCCCCTAAAGCCAGGGCTCCGCAACACAAGAAGCCACCGCAATGACATGCCCACGCACTGCATTGAAGAGTAGTGCTCCCCTGGCCCGCAGCCAGAGAAAAACCCTCACAGCAAGGAAGATCCAGCACAGCCAAAAATAAACAAATAAATAAATATGTAAATAAGATACTTTCCTGTCTCCTTCACTCCCCCGCTTCCAGGGCCCGGCAGCGGGACCTCACCGCCAAGTGACTGAATGAGACGTGGCTTCATCAGAAGGCAACTCATTCACCCGGAGGAACCATGAACAGCTGACCGTAAAAGTCTCGGGGACAAACAGTGGAAACGGTTGCACGAAATATGAATGCACTTACTGCCCTGTGGTACACTGAACATGGTTAGAGGCAATATGTCATGTGTATTTTTACCCCAACTTAAAAAAAAACAACAACAAACAGTAAGAACCACGAGGGGAGTGCTGACGGTGCGTCGGGCACCTCGCTCAGCACCATACATTTGTCTCGCTAGCTCCCTGCAGGACGAAGTCACGGCCCTACTGATGGACTTAGAGACAACCGCAGAGAGAGGTTCAGTCACTTGCTCAAGGCCACACAGGGCCTGCCGTAAGGATGCTCTGCAGGCGGTCGCTGCTAGCGAGCCAGCCCAGGAGACAGCAGGTGCTCGCCGGGAGGTCCGGAGCGCCTGCAGCAGCGCGCTGGCCTCGAGCGCCCGGCCGCACAGGATTGGCTGCTGGGAAGGGGGCGGGGGCGCTCCGAGCCGTAAATACGGCGCCACATGGCAGGGGCTGGGGAGGCCCGGGGGCGGTGCGGAAGGCGCAGGCGCACTGCGTGGGGGTGCGATTCTGCCTCCCCGGCCCCTCCGCGGCCTTGACTTCTCGCGAGAGGAGGAGCAGGGGGCGGGGCCGGTGGAGGGGCGGTGTCAAGAGGCGCCGCCGGTCGCGAGGCGTTGGAGGCGCGAGCTGCGGCGCGAGGTGAGGTGATGCGCGGGGACGTGAGGGGCGCGCGAGGTGAGGTGAGCGGCGAAATGAGAGGTGCAGGGTGAGGTGAGGCGAGGGGCGCGGGGCCTGGGTGGCGCCGGCGAGCCGGGGCAGGTCCTGCCCCTCAGCCGCCAGGGCAGGTCCAGCGCAGCCCCGGGCCGAGCGCCCGCGCCTTCGCTGTGTGACCTTGGCCGGGCTCGCACCGTCTCTGAGCCCCAGTCCTGCGGGGGTGAAAGAGGCCTGGGCCGGGCGCTGGAGCTCGCGGCCGGTCAACTCCCGCCGTCGGGGCTGGCCCCCGCCCGTTTTGGCTGCTGGGCATCGATCCTGAAGGGGGCCGGCGGCGGCGGCGGCGGCCGGAGAGTCTTCGGCTTCCCCCATCGGGCTGGTCGGGAGCTTGGAGCGGGAGCAGGCGCTCGGGGCTCCGGCGCGGGGCCGGGCGCCCCAGGCGCACGCGTCCCTCCACCAGCCTCTTGCGGGGGGGCCCGCGATGCCCTGGGCCATCCGAGGCCGCGAGCATTCCCCCGTCCCGCTGACCGCCAGCCTGAACTGCAGCCCTGGCCGAGGCGGGCGCGTCCTGGAAGAGCACCACTCAGATGAGCCTTTGCTCCAGAAACAGCGCGAGGAAGCCATGTATTAGTCGCGAACAGTAGGACTTATATCTTCCACTTGGGCTGGCAGCCACCAAGACATCTCCGGCGAGCCTTTGGCTGGAGCCGAGGTTCCGTCTGGCGCGGAGCACAACAAGCCATAGTGTTCCTGTGATTATTGAATTATTTATTTTATGATTCGACGCCGGAGAGACTCGGGAGACCCGGGATGAATGAGAATGTGGATTAGGGGAGAGTGGATGCAAGTGCATCTCTAAGGAGACTGTCCCCTAATGTGTGGGTCCAGGCAGGGGGCAGCTGAGAAGCAGCTCAGCTGGTCCTCACCTGCCCCCAAACCAGGACATAGTCTAGCCCTTCTCTGTGAACATCTGGTGTTGGGAATGTGAGACAGGGCTGGTGTCAGGGTGAGAAAGGAGATACTAGGAAGATTTTTTAAAATTGAAGTATAATTGATGTAGCATTGTGTAAGTTTAAGATGTGCAGAGTGTTGATTTGATGCACTTATATATTGCAACACGAGTACCACAGAAGTGTCAGCTAACGCCTAGGAAATTGTTACCTGAAGGTAGCACTGCTGAGAATTTAGAGAGTGCCTGCATGGAAACACAGGGATGTTTCGTTTTCTTGCCAGATGGTGTATAAGACTTTGGGCTGGTGTTTTCAAGCCAGCAGGGCTGTTCGCTGTCACTCGGCGTGCACCTCCTTCATTATCTGAGCCAACAGTGAGCCTCTCATCCTTTGTAAGATGCCAAGTAGGACCAGAAGCTGGTAATATGGCTAGCCTGACTGTAACACCCTGCGATTAGTGTTGTCATCTAGGTGTTTACAAAGTGTGAAGAAAGAGGGAGCAGCTAAACTCGTTGTTAGGTGTTGCAGAAGTTTTCCATAGTGGAGATGACAGGAGTTGGGCCTTGAGAGGTGAGTGAAGTTTGGGGAGAACATTCCAGGGTGTGTGAAAACGAGGAAGTGAATGGAATGTTTGATGGGAGGGAGCAATGAGCCCCCTGTGTTGATTGGAGGATGGGGTTTGAGGATTGAAATGCAAGCTAAGGCCAGAAAGAGGTTTCTGATCGAAGGGCCATGAATGCTTTGCCAGGGAGCTTGGACTTTATCCTCTTGGTGAGGGGTAGTCAAGGTTTGGGGTGGGCTGTGAAAGATGTGTTTTAGAGAAGTAACCCTAGTGAGAACAGAGAAATGGGTCCAGGGTATCAGGAGATGGAGACTGAATGGGGTACAGTTGTAGGGGGCGTGGGTCAGAACGGTGGCTGAGAGTCAAGAAGGGCGTCAGCTTGAAAGAAGCAGGAGGGTCGACACTACGACGGCACTCTGTGGGATGTGGTGAGAGGGAAAGGAAAGAGGCAGAAGTAACCAGGATGTCTCATGTGGGTGCTGAGGAGGGGCCGGTACCTGAGCTAGGGAATACTGGAGCACATGTGGAGAAGGAAGGGGCTAAAATGCATTTGATTTTTGGACTTGTGAAATTTACAGTATTTGTGGGCCATCCTGGGTGAGATGTGCTCTTGGAGAGAAAGAATGTGCCCCGGGAGGGAATCCTGGGGAATGCCAGCAGGAAAGGGGTAGATGGCAGAAGAGGAGCACGTTGGATGGTTGCCATAGGAAATGCAGCTTACTGTCATTACTGCATGGTCACTAAGGCTAGCGGGTGGTTCTCTTCCAGAAAGGTCTCAGGTTAAAGTGCCATTCCTGGATAAGAGACAGGATATTGATAATACTGAAACAAATGCTGCTAGTTTGTAGTTTTTTAAAACTAACATCTTCAGTTTCAGTTTTTAGATTCTTTCTCTTTTTCTTCAGAGAGGAGTGGCTAGTTTCAGAGTACTTAGTGGGTCTGTGGCTGCAGCCAAGCTCATCGTTCACCAGTCATTTGCCAGCAGATGTGCTTAATGATAACTGACTCAGTAACTCAGCACTTCCTGTACTTAACCAAGGTGGTGGTTTCTGTAACTGTTTAGAGAACTGCATTTCAGAGAGGAATAGGAAACAGTGGGTGTAGTTGAATGGGGAAGAAGGGGTGGACAGAACACAGGAGGATGAAGTGAATGGAGCCTGTGTGGCTCGCAGAATACTATCAATTGGTACT
This sequence comes from Muntiacus reevesi, assembly GCF_963930625.1. Lineage (NCBI taxonomy): Eukaryota > Metazoa > Chordata > Mammalia > Artiodactyla > Cervidae > Muntiacus > Muntiacus reevesi. The sequence continues at coordinate 175,005,856 of NC_089250.1, forward strand.
TCTCCTTCCAGGTAGGAGAATGGAAGAATCTTTGGGGAAAGTGAGTAGCCTGAGAAAGGATTTAAAAATAATGACATCAGGGGCCCACAGTAAGGAGGCCTAATTGGATCACTCACTAACAAAGCTCATACTTAATAATAATAACTCCCTTCTAGAGTCCAAAGCTTCCAGGTTCTTTTAATCCCCTTCCCCTTAAATAGGACTGGATAACCAGGGACAAGTGAAGAAACCTCTGATTGGGAGGACAGAAATCATAACACACACTTGGAAGCAGTAGAGAGTATGCCGGAAGAAAACTTAAAAAGCATACTGTCACTAATACACACATGGAGATGGAAAACATTTCATCCGTAGGCAAGAACAGGATGCTCTCTTTTTATGTATGTTATTGGAGTCTAGTTGCTTTACTGTGTTGTGTTTCTGCTGTGCAGCAAAGAGAATCAGCCACACTTGTGCATATATCCCCTCTTTCCTTGGGTTTCCTTTCTATTTAGGAAAAGGTCACCACAGAGGATTGAGGATTTTTTTTTGTTTTAAAGGAGCGTTCAGAAATCCAAAAAGATGACTCATGTGTATAAATACAGTGGAAGAAATAAAAAGCTCAGTAAGTGAAGAAGAAGTTGACAGCTCAGGAAATAGAACAACAACAAAAAGAGAAGGAAAATGAGAGAAAAAAGAAAATTAAATGGTCAGATTAGGCGGTTTACATAGTAAGAGTTTCAGCAAGAAATAAAATGGGATAAAATCATCCACAAAAGTATAAGGTAAATCCTAAAACAAAAACTTCCTCCTTTGAAGGGGCCTACTGAGTGACCAGCACCACAGATGAAAATGCAGGTTCACTCACCTCGTCTGTTCAGTTCCCAGTTTGGATATTCAGAGTGTGGGGAGCAAGTTTGTTATAGGGAGGAATACTGAATTTCTGGTAGTGACTCGTGAGAGTTTGGAAGCAAGGAGTTTATTTGAAAGAGCATCCGAAGGTGTGTGTTGCGGAATCTCCATGGTGAGAGTTCACGTGGAGAGAAACCGTGCACACTCTCTCCAAGGCACCGCCGTGAGATCTCAGAACTCTGCGCTAAGGAGACTGTGTTGGCTTCTAGAGAACGAACAGAGACAGGCCACCAGCGGGTCAACACAGGATGGAGCAGCATGGCTTGGGAACCATCTACCGGAGCACTGGAAGCTAGGAGGCAAGAGAGCATTGCTTTCAAAATTCTGAAGGGAAATATTTTACCTTGAATTCTAAAATCAGGCAAAGAAGGGTAGAATAAAGATATTTTCACACTTGCTCCAAAAATTTGTCTCTCATGTATTTTAAAGAAATGACTGGCAAGCATACTTTCCCAGAATAAGGTGGGGAATCTGGAAAGTCAGAACTAGAGGAGACAGAATTATCCTCAGAGAAAAGGTGAAAAGAATCTGCTGGGTAGGTGGAGAAGCTGGGATACCAGCCAACCCAGGCACTGGGTAGGGAGAGCAGGTATCTCATGACTTGAGCCTCTATGTTTCCTCAAAGGGATTTTTTGGGGAAGATGAAAGACTGGGTCCCTGGTGCTCTGAAACATCTGGAGAGGAGATTTAGACGGTTGGCAGAGTTGGGGTTGTAGTAGTGATAAGTACATAGAAAACAAAGCAAGTGAAAGCATGAGACTATTAACAAGTTCCAAGGAAAATAAGCTGTTGTGCAGGAAAGAAAAATAATTATGGTGTACTGCAAGGCTTTGCTGTGAATAGCCTTTGCGCAACGGTAATAATTTATGTAAACATTGAATATCGCTCTCATTAAAATGATGATATGCCTGTATGGAGGAGGCGTGGAGATGAGCGTGGCATGGTTGTTTGAAGGGCTGATGGAGGAAAGAAAGACTACATTTCTGCCTGCCGCCTGCCACTATTTGGGGAAGTCAGTGGATGATGCCCAAGCTGAACTATTCGGTTATCGCCCAGGGCAATTACTTAGAGGCAGGTGGTGACACCAAAAGAGACAGCTAAGAATGAGGGAGGGACTTCCCTGGCAGTCCAGTGGTTAAGACTCTGTGCTTCTACTGCAGGGGTACGGGTTTGATCCCTGGCCAAGGAACTATGATCGCACATGCTGCGTGGCCAAAAACAAATAAGAAAGATGGAGGTGGGTAACAGGAAAGCAGGGACTGGGAGCTGTGTTTATAGTTAACTCTGGTGATGATGTAATCCTTTCACATACAGACATAATGTTGATCAAAATAAAGACAAAGCAGTAAGCTTCCTACTCCAATGAAAGAAGAGGCCAGACTCTGGGTGTTCTGTGTGCAGCTGGATCACTCACCAGGCTCTTAATGGGAGAGTTTACTTGTTCTTATTTCCTCTCCATTATTGTTATTGTTCTCAGTATCCTGTCTCTTGGCTGTGGTCCCATATCAGAGATTTGGTGCTATCTTTAGCTTTTTTCTTTTAACTTGTTAAGGAATTTTATTCATGAGGTTCTTGAGGCAAGAATACTGGAGTGGTTTGCCAATCCTTCCTCCAGTGGGTCATGTTTTGGCAAAACTCTTCACTATCACCTGTTGGGTGGACTTGCACAGCATGGCTCATTGCTTCATTGAGTCATGCAAGCCCTTTCGCCATGACAAGGCTGTGATCCAAGAATCTGAGCAAACTCTGGGAGATAGTGAAGGACAGGCAAACCTGGCATGCTGCAGTCAACAGTCAGATACCATGTAGTGACTGAAAAATTAACAACAAAAGGAATTTAAAACATATCCAAAAGTAGAAATGATAATATTATTCTCTCTTCTTTACTTTCACCGAGTTTCAGAAACTATGAAATCAGAGTCAGTCATGTTTATCTGTTTTTGTTAGCATAGCAACTCTTTATTGAGCATCTAGCTCAATATTCCAGGCACTATTCATAGCCTTGAGACTACAACTACGACAAAGAACCTCCCTTCTAAATTTTATATTCCAGTCCCGATAGACAGTAAGCAAATATACTAGTGACTATTTAATATGCAGTTCAGTAGGTGATGACAAATGACACGGAGAAGAAACAGGTACGGAGGATGGGCCAGCAGGGTGGGGAGCGATCAGGGAAGCCCTCGCTAATGCGGTGAGGTGCGAGGTGAGCCACAGGATTCCCGGGCGTGAGCCGTCCAGGCAGTGGGAGCCTGGCTGGTGCAGGGCGTGCACAGGGAGGAGGCCACTGTGGCTCTCGTGGGGCCAGTGACGGGGAGTGAGAGGCATGGGAGTGTGGGACCCCCGTCCTGCAGGGCTTGTCATAGGCCATCGTAAGGACTGGAAATGGGAGACATTGGACCCCAGTGATTGAGTTTTGAGCAGAGCCATGACATGATCTCACTTTTGGCAGAATAACCATGGCTACATTATATGGACACGAGAGCAGAAGTGGAGACCAGGTCGGAGGCTGTTGGAGTAACACAGGTGAGAACTGGCTGAGAAAGGTTAGGGTCTGCGTGTATTAAGAAAGTAAAGCCCTTAATCAGGTTTTTCGGCTAATCGTAGTGAAATTTGTTATCTATTTTCCCTTGAAATAATTTCTTTGAATTGACTTAACTCTAGGAAATGAGTTATTGTTTGGATTCCAGAGTCAAGTACCTTGCAACAAGTATTTGAGTCCTGTGAGGAATACAGAAGAAATGGTAGACATGATCCCTGTCTCCCAAGAACCTGAAATCTAATTTGGGAATATGGGACTGGAGTGCCTACCTTAATAACCTGACTACTTGTGAGGCTCTCCCTGGGCTCAGACTCCAGGGATGAAGACATCAATGTCAGCAGATGGCCGTCTGTGCTGTGGCCAGCTCTGTGGGAAGTTACTTTATTTCAAAGGCCAAGTTTGGCCCAGTGTTCGTTCAGGTCTTCTGGGATGAACATCAACCTTTGGTTCTCATCAATGTGACCATTTATTACTTATTTTTATTTGGATACACTGTCAGATTTAGTTCTCAGGGTTAACTGAATACAAGTGAAGTAATTTTACAAGCAAATAAACCCCCAGTGCTGGTGGCATGAAGTGAAAATATACCTTTCAGTAGAGGTTTTAATCCAGCACCAGTTGTAGGGCTGGGTGATAGAGGGTGCAGAGAGTAAATGTTGATTTCACTAACAAACTTTCCAGATTTCTGTTGACTGCAGTGATGAGAACCATGGCGAAGTATTTGCCTTATATAGTGTTTGCAAAGCTGGATAAGAAGTAGATAGTTTCTGGTCTCTTTGCTAGTAGCAGAAATAAAATTTGAAACATTCTTGGACTTCTTAATGAAGGTCATGTCATTTGATTTAAGGCTCAGAAGTTGGTTATTTGGATAAGGAGAAGCGAATTCTCTCAGAAATAAAGGTGATAAAAATTTGAGTGCATAGAAAAACCAACTAATTCCACATTAAGTATTTCCTGAGAGGCTGGTAGAGTGTAATAGTTGGGAATGTAGGCCCTAAAATCAGTTGTCAAATGCCAGCTTTGCACAGTGGTAGCTGTTCACAGTTGGGCAACTTGCCTGGCTATTTTGCCCTAACTCTATCAAAATTACAGTGAGGATTAAATAACTTCAGATATGCAGACCTTATATCAGCACTTTGGAAAGCATATTAGCTACTGTTGTTTTTATTATAAAATTAATTAAAATCATACATTCTTCTTTGCTAATAACTGGATATTGATAGATAGCATGACTAATAATAAAAATAATGTTATATTTGAGAGCCAGATGAAACAGAAAGATAAGTAGGGCCAGTGGTATAGTCTAAAGAACATGCTTTACTGTTTTACAAAACATTTAGCTGATATTTTCTCATTTTCTTTTTTTTAAATTTTTATTTATTTATTATTTTCTCATTTTCATCCTCTCAGTAACTCTGAGTAGCAAAAAGACCTTGATTATTCTTGTTTTATAGGTAAAGAAGTAAAACTCAGACTTAAAGAAATATCCCAGGCCGCTCAGCAGAGACTGGACTGGGCCTCAGAATTCTTGTCCATTTCTTCCCAATCTCTAAATGTGTGTGTAGGACTTCAGTGCTGGTGTTTTTATCCTGTATGGTAGAAGTAAGTGACAGCTGGTTAGTTGCATAGAGTTTACGCTGCAAAGTTTTAACTCTTGGAGATTAAGTTAATAAGACCGCTCACATTTTTCCCCCTTGCAGTCAAATGCATTGAGGTATAATTTACGTGCAATAAAATGCACGCATTTTAAGTGTAAACTTCCATGACAGATATACCCACCTGTGTAACCACCCTTACAGACAATGGAATAGAAAACTTCCCTCACCCACATTTCCCCCTGTCCCTTGGCAGTTGATGATTTCTGTTACTAATTTTGCCTTTTATAAACTTGATAAGTGAAATCATGTGGTATGTGCTCTTTTGTGTTTGGGTTCTTTTGTTTAGTGTAATATCTGCAGGGTTCATCTGTGTGGTTGCATGTGTTGATGTGTGAATCAGTGGTTCATTCTTTATTATCATTGAATAGTTTTCTCCTGAATGAGTATACCAGTTTGTTGATTCATTCACTTGTTGGTGGACCTCTGGGGTGTTTTCAATTTGTAGTAATTTTTAATAAAGTCACAATGAACATTCTTGTACAGATCTTTGTGTGGACAGTAATTTCATTCATGAATGGTGTCTTTGGTGTTATATCTAAAAAGGTATCACCATATGCAAGGTAGTTTAGGTTTTCTTCTAGGAGCTTTAATAGTTTTGCATTTTACATTTAGGTCTATTATCCATTTTGAGTTAATTTTTGTGAAGGGTGTAAAGTCTGTGTCTAGTTTCCTTTTTTTTTTTTTTAAACATGTGGATGTCCAGTTGTTCCAGCACCATTTGTTGCAGACTGTCTTGTTCCATTGTATTGCCTTTGCTCCTTTGTTAAAAATAAGTTAGCTATATGGGGGTCTGTTTCTGGCTCTCTGTGCTGTTCCACTGATCTATTTCTCTATTCTTTGCCAATCTACACCATTTTGATTACTGTAGCTTGGTGGTAAATCTTGAAGTCACATAGCATCAATCTTCCAGCTTTATTCTTCTCCTTCAGTATTGTGTTGGCTACTCTGGGTCTTTTGCTTCCACCTACAAACTTTAGGAAGAGTTTGTTGATGTCCACAAAGAACTTGCTGGGATTTTGGTTGGGATTAATCTGTAGATGGAGCTGGGAAGAACTGACATCTTGACAATATTGAGTCTTCTTATCCTTAGCAGTTTGCACATAGAATATCTCTTCATTTATTTAGTTCTTCTGATGATTTCATTCATCAGAATTTTTCAGTTTTCCTCATAGAGACCTTATACATATTAAATTTAAACCTAAGTATTTTATTTTGGGAAGGTGCTAATAAATGGGATTGTGTTTTTAATTTCAAATTCTACTTGTTCATTGCTGATATATAGGAAAATGGTTAACTTTTGTATATTAACCTTGTGTCTCACAAACTTGCTCTAATCACGTGAGCCTGTAAAATTTTATAATTGAAAAATGATAATCTAAGATTCGTATATCATATTTTGATGGTCAGTTTGATTCATCTTTAAATAGAATCCCTAAGCTTAATTCTAGAACATCTGCTGTTATAGATCTTATAGAACCTTCCAGGAAGTGAAAAATCGTCTTGATATTTTTAAATACAATCTTTTTGACTTTTTTTAATGTTTCAGCATTAAAAAAACTGGTCTGTATGCAAAAAAAGTTGGTATCAATTTTTTTCATAATAACAAAAATAGAGAACTAACTCCAAAGTTCGTCAGTTGGTAAATGGATAAACAGGTAGTGGTTTAATCATATAGCAGGTACTGTTCAGCCATGACACAAGCAACATCTTAGACCAGTCTCAAAAGCATCTTGTTAAGTGAAGGAAACCAAATACAAGCACCTGCTTCCTGTGTAATTCCATTTCTGTGACATTCTAAGAAGAGACAGGACTATAGGGAAGATAACAGATTGGCAACTGCCTGGAGCTGGATATTGGGGAGGGTGCAGGAACTTTGGGGGTGATGGGAATGTTCTGTGTCTTTAACACTGTTCATTTGCTCAGACTCATCAGACTGTGCAGTTTAAAAGAGTGCATTTTATTGTGTATAAATCATACCTCAGTAATCTTCACTTAGGGAAAAAAAGCAGAGGTGCTAACATGATTTAACCAGGAAAGAACAGTCTTTTAAACAAATCAGGTGCTGGAACAGCAAGGTATCTATAGGGGAAAAAACAATCTCAGCGTCTCCCTCTGGAATACTTGTATTGGATATTCTACACTGGCTGAAATTCTCTGCATTTAACATTCCTTTCCACAACACCAGATCCATTAATTTCCATTTATTACCACTCACTGTTTAATTCTACTGGTTTGATCATTTGTGTCTATAATAGGTAGTAAATATACAAACACACACAGACCCACAAACCCCAGTCCAAGTGACAAAATAAATATTCATATATTAGTGAGGGCTCTCCAGAGAAACAGAACCCCAGTAAGGGGTGTGTGTGTGTCTGTGTGTGTATTTATCACAAGGAATTGGCTCCCATGGCATGGAGGCTGAGGAGTTCAGACCCTGGGAGCCGCTGGTGTGTCCCAGTCTAAGTCTGAAGACCTGAGAACCAGGAACGCCAGTGGTGAGGGTTCCCGAATTTGTCCGAGTCTAAAGGCAGGAAACCAATGCTCCAGCTCAAAGACAGTCAGGTGGAGAGAAGGAGTTCTCTCTTCCCTTGCGTTTTTGCTTTATTCAGGCTTTCACCAAAGTGGGTGAGGTTAACCTACGCTGGGGAGGGCCATCTGCCTTACTCAGCCTACCGATTCAAACATGAATCTCATGCAGAATCACCCTCACAGACACGCCAGCGTGTGGGACCAGCTCCCTGTGCAGCCACAGCTCAGTCAAGTTGACGTGTGAAAGTTGACAGTGTATTTGCACACACCGCGGGACCTTCCTGTGCTGTTCTGCCGTTAAATTATGGGAAACGCCCTTACATGCGTCTGAATGTGGGTCTGGCCACGTGGCCCTCGCTTTCAGAGGTTTTGGGGTGACACGCTCCTGAGTGTGAGGGAGGTCGGCCCTCAGCTCTGTGCCATGGACTGCCCCATCTTCCCGGACTCCTGTCTGTCGTTGGCACGACAGCTCCTTCAGACCAGCAGCCGTAGGTGGGCAGCCAGCTTGCTTGGGGTGCTTGCCTCCAGGGGTGGCCACGTCTGCTCTGGCATCATACCCGGCCCTGTGTGAGCAGAAATGTTCAGCAGCCCCCCTTTGGGCCCAGAAACTACCTCACCACAGTGTTCTGCTTTAGTAGAAAACCGGCCCTCCAGGGATGAGACTTCTAGCTCACCTTCACTGTTGGTCCTGTTGCTGGAGGCAAAAACTGGAGACCGACGTGGAGCCTTTCCTCTGTGAAGGCTCTTCTTGCTCTGCTTCTTCAAAACTGGTGGGGCTTTTTGTTGACTGCTTTTTGAAATACTGAGAGGTTTATGTTCAGAAATAATGCCCTTATTTCATGAATGAGAAATTACTTTATGTGGTCACTGTTGTTCCCTGACATGTTTTTGAAGCAGTCCCTGGTTCTCAGCGGGCTTCCCCAGTGGCTCAGCAAATCCTCTTGCAATGCAGGAGATACAGGAAATGCGGGTTTGATCCCTGGGTCAGGAAGATCCCCTGGAGGAGGGCATGGCAACCCACTCCAATATTCTTGCCGGGAGAGTCCCGTGGACAGAAGAGCCTGGCAGACTGCAATCCACGGTGTCGCCCAGAGTCGGACACGACTGAAGTGACTGAGCACGCACGTCGGTTCTCAGCCTGGCTTTCCCCGTCATTCTGCTCTCTCCCCCAGAGAATGGGGCCTTGTTACCTGGATTATCTGGCTTGAGCTGCCCAGGCCGCTGGGCCAGGAGTTCCCAGATGTCCCATTCCCCTTTGAAAAGTAAAGCTTGTTGCTGGCAGTGCTGTGTGATAGTCTTGACTCAGTTTGCTTCTCTGCTCTCTCATTGCAGTTCCAAGAGGCTGTGTACTTGTCTCCGTGCATGTTTTGAGGCAGCCGCGGTCCTTCCTCCCAGAGGACCGCTCTCACAGGCCATTTAATGCGCACAGCCCAGCGGGTTTCCACCACTGCTGCTTTTGTGGCTTGTTTGAGGTTAGCGATGACAACACAAAGGACTGCCCTTGTTCCGTGATGTTAAAAATGAACCGTGGCCTCAGCCCCATGGGTCAGCACTGCCTCTCGGTGTATAGGCACGCAGCCCTGTGGTGTAGAAGGGCTGCAAGGGGCTGTGACGTGGCAGGACTCCGGGGCGAGACAAAGCTCCTGGACCAGTCTCCCCAGTGAGTAACCAGGCGCAGGGTTTCTGCTGTCCCAAGGGGAAGGCCTGTCCTGTTTTTGTGCAGTAACCCCCAATTATAAATTTCTACAACTTTAGTGTTCGCTTAATAAACAGGTTGAGGTAGGGTCGCCTGTGGAGCTTTTGCACCGTGCAGGTAACTTGTGGCTCCAGCAGCAGGCTCCGCGGTCAGCCTCTGACCGCTCACTGCTACATTAGGCCTTGCTTTAGTTTCTACCCACTGTCCAACATTTGCCTTATTCACGCAGCATTGCCTCTTAGAAATTCCTCCACAAGTCGACTGTTACAGCTCTAATTCATTTTTCTTCCTCCAGTGTTTTCTTTGTGGTAAAATACACATAACATGAAACTTACCACCTAGGCCATGTTCAAGTGCACAGCTCAGTGACGTTAGCACATTCATGTTCTTGTGCAGCCGTCACCACCATCCGTTGTGAGCACTGACTTCATCATCCGAGACTCAGACTGTGCCCACTGAACACTGACTCCCCACCCCCGGCCCTGCCCCTGGCCCTGGCTCTTCTACTTTCTGTCTCTATGAATCTGAGTCCTTGAGGAACCTCATGTAAGTGCAAATACAGTATTTGTCTTTTCTGTGACTGTGATCGTGTCTTTTCCTTGCAATTATTAGTAAAGAGTCAGGGTTTAGACACTGGCATTTATTAATGTGCATATACTACTACTTGGTTGAAAAATAAAGCATTTAGGTCATCAGGCCAGGTGGTTCTTTGCATTATAAACATGCGGCTGATCTGTGCCTGTGTCCACAAGATGTGCCCGTGGCTCAGCATCACCTCTTCTTTTTGTTGGTCTTAATATTAAAAGTGAAAACCGGTCTCTTAAATCACCTGACATCTTAAGTTACTTTTTCCCTTTGCTGCTTTCTCAGCCTGTAGCAAACTTTTTTTTTTAATATGGTTTCATCTTCATCTTTATAAACTGTTCATCCTGGCACATCCTTGAGAAGGGATGGTCTTGAAAACTTCAGTGACATGGGTACTTATGATCTAGTTTAAAAATAGGCTGTAAAAGTGTGTGATTATAACCGTTACCACTAAAAGGGTGTTGAACGCTATTGCAGCGTTGCCTCTCCCTGTCTCACTCACACCCACTCGCCGGGAGCCAGCTAAAGTCCCAGCGGCAGTCTCACAGGAGACAGCACGATGTCTCACCTGCAGCCTGCTTCATGGTTTTGTGGTGTGCTTGTTACCTGTATAATGTGTGGTAATTATATGTTGCTGCTCAGTCGCCAAGTTGTGTCCAACTCTTTGCAACCCCATGGGCTGCAGCACGCCAGGCTTCCTCCTTCACTGTATCCCAGAGTTTGCTCAGATTCCTGTCCATTGAGGCAGTGATGCCATCCAACCATCTCATCCTGGTCACCCCCTTCTCTTCCTGCCTTCAGTCTTTCCCATCAGGGTCTTTTCCAGTGCTTCAGTTCTTCTCATCAGGTGGCCAAAGTATTGGAGCTTTAACTTCAGCATCAGTCCTTCTGATGAATATTCAGGGTTGATTTCCTTTAGGATGGACTGGTTGGATCTCCTTGCTGTCTAAGGGACTCTTGAGCGTCTTTTCCAGCCCCACAGTCTGCTGATATCTTTACCATGAGTATGTATCACTTTTCCATTAAAAAAAAAAAGTGAATTAAGGGTAAGCAAAAGCTGCAAAGGTGAATAGAGATTGTCCTCAAATTTCTGCCTAATGAAAATGTTTTGGATACCAGGTGCGTAGTCTACTAGAAATGTAGACTCAGGTGCACACTGGGAGTTGTCCCAGAGTGTGCTCAGCACGGTACTCTCCTTTGGACTTCCCAGGATGAGCTCCGTCTCTCTGTGCCTGGTGTCCGCAGTGAGAGAAGCCCTGGAGAGAAGCCCTGGACGGCTTAGAAAGCCGCCTGCTCTGGGTCTGGGCCCACGTACGGTTGTTAGGGTATTCCGTCCTTGGGCTTGACTCAGTTTCTGGTTTCCTCTTCTGAAGTTGCTCCCTCTGCCACGTGACAGCCCTCCACAGGGCTGAAGCCGCAGCACACACCTGGCTTCCCTCCTGAGCAGCCCCGCTCCCGGTGGCCCCGGCATCCGCCGGTGCTGTGGGGGTGGAGGCTGAGCCCCGGCAGAAGCCTGCCCAGGTCACGCACTCTGTCGGCCTCTCACAGGGCCCAGCTCACGTGTCCGTTTGGATGATGTGACCGCAGCAGAGGGGCTTGGGGTGGGGCAAGGGGGTCACATCACATGGGGAAGCTGACACCCCCCACCAGGCCCCCCACAAAACTCAGCTCACAGAGGGTGAAGAGGTGGAGAAGCAGACCCCTCCTATCTGGGCTGCAGGCTGGGAGAGGACCTTAATCGTTCACTTGGCCTCTGTTGTCTTCCAGCTTCCTCAGAGCACGGCGTCCCGTCTCTACTGGAAGCGGAAGTGAAAGGGTCCAGGGAAAGGCCCCTGCATCCATGGACACGATGACCAAAAGCCGGCTCTTCCGCCTGTGGCTGGTCCTGGGGTCCGCCTTCATGATCCTCCTGATCATCGTGTACTGGGACAACATGGGCCCCGCCCACTTCAACCTGCACACCTCCCTCTCCAGGCCACACGTGCTGAAGCCCTTCCCCAGCCCCAATTCAGCGCCCGGGGACGTCTTCACCTCCAGCCTCGAGATCTGGGAGAGCTTCATCAGGGAGAAGCAGCGCCCCCTTTTGGGTAAAAGGGTGGAGCAGCCCTCCCTGCCGGCCTCCAGCAAGCCTGTGCTCGGCAACCTGGAGGAGAGCGTGAGGGGCTACGACTGGTCCAGCCACACTGCCCAGCAGAGTCCGGACCCAGATGGGCGGCAGGCCGAGCGGAGGAGCGTGCTGAGGGAGTTCTGCGCCAACGCCAGCTTCATGTTCCCCACTAAGGAGCGCTCCTTCGATGACATCCCCAACTACGAGCTGAACCACCTCATCGTGGACGACCGCCACGGGGTCATCTATTGCTACGTGCCCAAGGTGGCCTGCACCAACTGGAAGCGTGTGATGATCGTCCTGAGCCAGAGCCTCTCGGACCAGGGCATGCCCTACCGCGACCCCCTGGACATCCCCCGGGAGTACGTCCACAACTCCAGCACCCACCTGACCTTCAACAAGTTCTGGCGCCGCTACGGGAAGTTCTCCAGGCACCTCATGAAGATTAAGCTGAAGAAGTACACCAAGTTCCTGTTCGTACGCGACCCCTTCGTGCGCCTCATCTCGGCTTTCCGCAGCAAGTTCGAGCTGGAGAACGAGGAGTTCTATCAGAAGTTCGCTGTCCCCATGCTGAGGATGTACTCCAACCACAGCAGCCTGCCCGCCTCGGTCAGCGAGGCCTTCAGCGCCGGCCTCAGGGTGTCCTTCGCCAACTTCATCCAGTACCTGCTGGACCCGCACACGGAGGAGCTGGCGCCCTTCAATGAGCACTGGCGGCAGGTGCACCGCCTCTGCCACCCCTGCCAGATCGACTACGACTTCGTGGGCAAGCTGGAGACGCTGGACCAGGATGCTGCCCAGCTGCTGCGGCTCCTCAAGGTGGACCGGCTGCTCCAATTCCCCCCGAGTTACCGCAACAGGACTGCCAGCAGCTGGGAGGAAGGCTGGTTTGCCAACATTCCCCTGGCCTGGAGGCAGCAGCTCTACAAACTCTACGAAGCAGACTTTGTTCTCTTCGGCTACCCCAAACCTGAAAATCTGCTTAGAGACTGAAGGCGCTGGGGGAGATCCTGAACACCAAAATAAAAGTGCTTGTGTTGTTCCTTTCAACCTGAAGGAAGGGCCGGTGGTACCGTGACCATCTTCCAGAGGATGGAGCACCGGCCTGCCACATATATTTTTTTACGGCTTCGTTTCTCTCCTGGTGTGAATTCCACAGTGCTCAGTTGACGAGCCCGCTGGAAACACCTGGAACTGATCACACCCACACTCCAGTTTGTAAAATAACCTATGGTTTTGCAGTCTAGACTTACTGTTTACTGCTTCCCTGTATTCATTGAGTACTGTGTTAATATTGTTTTTTTAAGATTAATATATTTCAGATATTTAATATGAAAAGTGGAGAAGGAAGTGGTGGAGTAAAAGGTTATACCTGCTCCTGCCGCCTGCACTGTGGTTCTTCTGGTGGGGCAACACGCTCACGAGGGGCCCCGAGCAATGCCGTGGCCCGCGCTTAGGCCTCAGGGCCTCGATTTCAGGAAGGGAGGGTTCCTGGTTGTCTTCAGCAAAAAGGAGGACCTTATTTGTGCAAGGGCAGCACATCCTCCAAAAGTGAAAGCTCTTTTGTTTAGTCGCTCAGTCGTGTCCGACTCTTTGTGAACTCATGGACCGCCAGGCTCCTCTGTCCATAGAATTCTCCAGGCAAGAACACTGGAGTGGGTTGCCATTCCCTTCTCCATGGGATCTTCCCAACCCAGGGATCAAACTCAGGTCTCCTGCTTGGCGGGCGGGTTCTTTACCACTGAGGCAGTGGGGAAGCTCCGGGATTAGGTGATCCTTGTGAAAGAGGAAGGCTGGGGTGTTTTCTTTGGGGAATTATTTCGTCTTACATCATCCGGAGGTGATGCTAATGAAGACCCCTGGTTTGCACTTGTCCCTGCCTTTGCTTGAGTGCTTTAGATGAGAACCAGATTTCACCCGTCAGGCCTGCTGGAAATGATTCCACCTGGCGGTCCTGGTCACCACCCAGAGGGCATCTGCTCGTGGTGATGGCACCATCACGCCCGCGGACTAGGATCTGCTGGGTGACTTTTGTCAGTGATGGGCAAACACAGCCTGTCTTCCTGCGTCTGCACTTGACAGATTTTGAGTGTGCGAGCTTGCAGTCCTGGTGGGAGGTTGGCAGGACTGTGAGCACGTGTGCTGTGCCTGGAGGGTATAGCTGAGAAGCACAACTTAGGTCCCCGGGCCTTCAGAATGCCCCTGCTGCGGTGGGGACCGCACACACTTCAGCCGGGTGCGGGCTTGAGTGGGGTGGCACTGACCTCTGAAGGGAAGAATGCTCCCTCGGAGGGGCAGGAGCACAGTGCCAGCCCTACGGTCAGCAGCGGTGCCTGGAGCAAGAGGATCTACAGACTGGGAACACGGAGGGTCAGCTCCAGCCCCATCCAAAACAGGGGAAGAGTGAAGTTCAAACCCCAGCCCGCACACCTCCACCCTCGCCAGCACGGCCTCCGCGTGGCCCCATGCTCCCTGTGGCGCCCCTCACCGGGAGCGGGGACGGCAGGGAGTGGAAGGCGCACCCCCCAGACCCAGGGCACAGTGGTGTTCACCGGGCCTGTCGGAGAAGTGAAAACGGTGAAGAGAAGTCCAGCAAGAGATTGGAGGGTGGGGAGATGGGATTTCAAAGCACTCATCCGTGCACAGGCCCCACCTTGCCCACCTGGGCCCCACGGTCACTGGCCGCCGGTACTTTGTGTCCCCTCATCCAGCTCCGAGGCTGAACAGGCCCCTGGACGCCAGAAGGGAAGAGCTGCGGGTTGGTGGAAACACGGGCTGAGCCGTGATTCGGGGATGGATTTTTCCACCCCAGTCGCTGGAGGGCGGCGGCATCAGGCAGCAGACTGCTGGGTGGAGAGTTTGAGAAAGAAGTGTGTGAAGTGAGGGATCCAAGACCCCTCCCGCGATCTGGACACCATCCCTGTTTACAGCGCAATGAGTGTCCTTAAGGAACAAGCACACACTTCTGTGGGCTCAGCTCAGACATCTGAGCTTCTTCCCAGGAAAGTTCTAGCGGAAACTCTGGCTTTGACAAAACCACTCTTCAAAGCCCTTTACAGAAATTGGGGGCTTAAAAACAATCCAGATGAAACAGTTTTGCCATTTCAGTTGGTTTTCTCCCAGAGTATCTTGCTTCCAGGAGGTTTCCAGAATACTTTGGTTTCAAAACTTTGGGGCACAAATTCGAAAAGTGGATTTAAAGTGTCAGGTTTCAAAGTCAGTTGGCTTTGGAAGTGGTCTGGATTTCTAAAAGGTTTGGTTGAAAAATGTTTGGGTTCTAAATTCTTCCAGAAATGTTTCCCAGAGCATGGAGTTCCCACAGCACTTCAGGAGAAGCGCCGGGCTGTCGTGGGGCGTTGTGGGGGGCGGACCAGCCTGAGCAGGGCCGTCCTGCCCTGGGCAGGGTCTGCTGCCCAGCCTACAGTTAGGTGGCAGAAGGATCTGGGCACACCCGGTCTGGCTCCGGCAAACGTGTCTTCAGAAATCCCCTCCCGTGCGTCACTTCTCCTCCAGCCGTCCCCACCGGGCACTCTGCTAATGGGTGCCAGTCTCTTTGCCAGAGGGCCCCTTTCATTCCTGACCTGGGGCGGTCTGTGGGTGTCATACTCCAAGGAGGAAAGTTGCCGTGAGACTAGACTTTCCAAGGAAAGAGGTCTAATTTGGGAAAAGGCATATTGATGGAAGCGCCAGGGCTTCCTGGAAGGTTCTTGTGAAGACATGGGCTGGACCAGAATCCATAGTTATACGGATTATTGGCCCCACTTTGCAGATGGGGAAATTGAGACCCCGCGAGGCTGTGGTGGTCTGTTCTGGCCCCGCCATTCCTCAGGAACCCAGGTGTTCCGACCCTACCTCCCCGCTGAGCCCTACCCTTCAGCAGAGCACTCAGGACCAGCGCCTGCCACTGAGCCACCTGACCGGCCTTCCCCCACCTGCCTTGTCTGCGTGGGCTGTGCGTCCGACAGCAGGCCGCGGGGGCTCCGGTGTCAGGCCCAGCCTTTGGGAAAGCCTCCCTAGGAGGAGACACTGGCTGGGAGGAAGGCGACAGGCAGGGCCTCGGGATGGCTTGGCCCTCAGGCTGCTGACGATGGAACAGTGGGGAGTTGGCGGGAAGGACACAGCCGACAGCCCGCCGCGGTCCTGGGGTGGAGTGATGTGGGCGACAGTGTTGGCAGGGAGGCCCAGCGCAGAGGGGAGGGGAGAGGAAAAACCCAGCGGAGCAGCCCCGCCCTGGGTGTCAGCGCCCGTCTGCGGAGCCAAGAGAGTCTTGCCTTAAATGTGTTAATTAATTTGGGGGCCTCTTCCCGTCCAGTGCAGCTCACGCCACATGGGCGGCAGCCAGAGAGGGCTGGGCGCCCGGCGCTCGGGGCTGCATCCTCATCGGCCAGGGTGGCAGTGCGCCCGAGGCCGCCTGCCCTCAGCGGCTGTGAGCTCTGCCCAGAGCCAGTTCTGATGCCCCGTGAGGGCCAGTATGAGGGCACAATCAGAACGGCGCCGTTCTAATACAGAGGTATTTGACCAAGGGCTTCCCTGGTGGCTCAGATGATAAAGAATCTGCCTGAAGTGCAGGAGACCCGGGTTCCATCCCTGGGTCAGGAAGATCCCCTGGAGAAGGAAACAGCTACCCACTCCCAATATTGTTGCCTGGAGAATTCAATGGATATAGCAGCTGGGGTTCTAGTCCATGGAGTTGCAAGGAGTCAGACCTGACTGAGCAACTAACACTCACTGTCAACCAGGTACTGAGGGTGCGTGCCGCCCCCACACTCCCACAGCCTCCTGAAGGGGCACCCCGCCGCAGGCGCTGAGAAGACAAGCAGCCCTGAGCCCATCCCCAGCCCGGAGCTTCTGGCCGGGCTGAGGGACCCACCTGGAGAGGTAGTTACCTGACGAGGCCTGGAGACGCAGGCAGGTGCCAGGTGGAGGTGAGGTGCAAGCCGTGAGTTAGCCTGCTCAGATGCCCGGAGACATGGATTTTCTGAGCTCCTCGGGGCTGCGGCCGTGGCGTTCTAAGCTGAATGGGGTCAAGGTGGTCCCCATGGATACCCCGCCGTAGCCCCGCACGCTGCCTCCCAGGGTTCCTAGGACCTGGCCGGGCGCCCTCTGCCTTTGTGCTGGCCTCCCGGGGGCCCTGTCCGGACGAGCTGGACCTGAATGTCCCTGTCCAGCAGGGAGGCCAGGGACGCCAAGTCAGCCCCGAGCCTGCCCGAGCTCTGGGACGGGGTACTTGTGGGTGTTCCCACACCCCAGGCCCTTGTGAGCCCACTCCCAGCACGCACAGGGCTGCCAGCGCCCCATCGCGGCTGGCGGAGGCCAGGCCCAGGCTCCAGCACCGCCGCCGGGCGGGGCCCCCCTCACAGGCTCCCCTCGGCCACCCCTGCCCCCGCCCGCCCTGGCCGCGGGCTCTCTCCACAGCCCGCCCTCCCCTGCCTCTCCTCCACCAACATCCGTGTCCCCGCCTAGACCCTCTGTGCGCCCGCAGAGGGCTGCAGGGGCAGCGCGGGGGCTGTTTTGCTGGACTCTCCTTGGAGGCTGTTCCTTGGTGAACCCCCCACCCCCACGAATCTGGCTTGTCGAGTAAATAAACACTTCTAACGTCTGTGCAGCTGAAGGAATTGGCACCAGAAAATGTTTGAGTGGGAGGAGATCTTGGGGTCACCCCGAACCCACAGCAGTCTCCCTAGCAGGTTGGGTCAGCTCTGCCTTGCACACCCGCCGTGGCAGGAGGCTTACTACCTCACTGCCCCCAGTGGCTGGATAACCTCTTCCTAACTCGGGAGCCCAGCCCGCCTCTCTCTGACTCAGAAACCACACAGACCTGTGGCCTCTCCCTCATTAGATGGCTTAGATCCCAGAAGACAGCTACTGTACTCATCTCCCCAGGTTAAAGAGAGGCTCATGCGAAAGCTGGTGAGGGTGGAGGTCAGGGGACTTCCCGGTGGTCCAGTGGCTAAGACTCTATCTTCCCAACACAGGGGGCCCGGTTCCATCCCTGGCCAGGGAACTAGATCCCGCATGGAGCAACTAAGACTCAGTGTAGCCAAATAAATAATTTCTTTTTAAGAGTGGAGGTCAGAGCCTGGCCCCTGCCTGTCACTGCTTTGGGGGAATCAGTGATCCTAGCGCTCAACTTCTGCCTTGCCTTCCTGAGGACACTTTGAGACAGGCATGCGAAAGATGCTGTAGGCTTTCTGAGGGGCTTTGAGAAACTGCAAACCTCTCAGCTGGTGAAGACGCCGAAATGTGCTCTCTGCTCAGCAGTGGTCACGTCTTGAATGGAAACACGTTCTGTCCTGGCCAAACACCTTGAGTGTTATGTAAGAATTGGCTATCACAGCATCCACTTTTCTCAGCCTTTCTCCAAGCCCTGTGCACTCGGAGGGTGTGAAGGCAGTAACTGGCATGCAGCCTGGCCGCATACGTGTGTGGGGTGTGTGTGTGTGTGTGTGTGTGTGTGTGTGTGTGTGTGTGTGTGTGTGTGTGTGTGTGTGTGTGTGTGTGTGCGCGCGCACGCGCGCGCATGCATTCGTGAATGCGTGAACTCCTGCCAGAGAGAGGGAGGGTGGTCAGAGGACCGGCTGGAGTGCAGGAAGGTGCAGCAGCTGGTGCCTGTGCTGGTTGTGATCGAGGACGCAGCGGGCGTGCATGCAGATCCTCTCCTCAGGCACGAGGATGGGGCTGCTGGCCGTCCACTCGCCCAGCGAGTGTGGAGCATCAGGAGCCACCCCAGGGGACCCTGTGGCCCCAACGACTCCAGGAGGGGCCTCGTTTAGGACAAGGCCGTGTCCGCCTGGGGCGACTCTGCACTCGCCCGGGGTGGTCATGCTCTGCCCCTAACCAGCATCAGCTGCCAAGAGCCTGAGTGACGGAGCGGGCACAGGAGGCCGCTGCCGAAAGCTGCGGCAGGGAGGGGCTCTGAGAACCGCCCTGGCCTTCAGGCGGCATCACCTCCTCCTCAAAGCCCGCTGATTTCTCTCCCTGTTCTCGTGACAGCCAGGACCGTGTCTTCCCCCAAATCTCCCCACATTTGACCTCCACTCCTCTCCCGACTTCAGCTGCCACCTGTGGCTTGTCTGCCCCCGTGATGGACAGTTCCAGAACTCACCCGGGCCGAGTTCTCGTGGGGCTCACTCTCTTGCTTTCTGTCTGTGAGGAGCGTCACTCCCTGCTCTGGGCCGTCTTGTGGGGGTGTCCCAGGAGATGTGTGGCTGAGTCTCCCCAGCTACTCCTGAGGAATGAATGAGGCAGACAGTTCTAGCTCTTGTTGTTAGCAGAGTCGGGGCAGCGGGAGGGGGCTGGACAGGCGGGGCTGAGGGCAGCGGGGCTGGGCCTGCTGCTCACGGAGGCGGCCTGGCCGCGATCACCTGCCCTGCTGACCCGCTAGGTAAAAGGGGGCACCTCTTCCTCAGCTGCTGACTAATTCAAGTGTTGTTAAAAAGAAAAATTTCGAAAAGAAGCACAAGAACAGAATTCAGAGTTACTGTCAGTTTTCCAGATAAAACCAGATTTTGAGGAAATTCCTCCTGTCATCGGCCACTCTGCTCCAGGGGGCGTGGGGATAAAGAACCCGCCTGCCAGTGCAGGAGATGCAGGTGACACAGGTTCGATCCCTGGGTCGGGAAGGTCCCCTGGAGGAGGGAAGGGCACCCCACTTCAGTACTCTTGCCTGGGGAATCCCGTGGACAGAGGCGCCTGGCAGGCTGCAGTCCATGAGCTCGCAGGGTCAGACAGGACTGAGTGGCCAAGCACACTCGGCTGTTCCGGCGGGGACTGACGTGGCCATCGTTTATCAGGGTAACCTGGTCACCGTGCCATCTCATTGAAACTTCCCAACAACCCTTTGAACCACATGTTAATTTAAACCTTTCCTTTAATCTCCCTAAAAATTAAGCAAGCAAAAAGTGAATTTTAACAATATATTTGACTCAATATATCCAAAATATCATTTCAATTTGTGAATCATATAAAAAATATTATAAGCTATTTTATAGCCTGAATGTAAATTTTTTTTTATACCAAGACTTCAACATCCGGTGTGTATTTTATACTCAGCACATACCAATTCACGTTTCAAGTGCTCAGTTCAGTTCAGTTCCTCAGTCGTGTCCGACTCTTGGCGACCCCATGGACTGCAGCACTCCAGGCTTCCCTGTCCATCACTAGCTCACGGGGTTGGCTCAAAGTCATGTCTGTTGAGTCGGTGATGCCATTCAAGTGCTCAGGTGGTCACAAGTGACCAGAGGCCGCCAGAATAGACTGTGTAAGTTTGAGGAGTGGGCACCGTAGCTGTCTCAGTTTCATAGATAAGGAAAGTGAAGTGAGAGAGGGGTCTGACCAAGATCGAAGTCCTCCAGGTCACGCCCAGCAGCTGCCCCAGGATTTTGGCTCCGTTCAGGCAGAGGCCTTCCCAGGGGCCAGACACAAGCCTGGCCTGCAGCTCTGGAGTGAC
Organism: Muntiacus reevesi; assembly: GCF_963930625.1. Taxonomy (NCBI): domain Eukaryota; kingdom Metazoa; phylum Chordata; class Mammalia; order Artiodactyla; family Cervidae; genus Muntiacus; species Muntiacus reevesi. The sequence goes on from NC_089250.1 coordinate 175,026,316, forward strand.
CCCAGGGCTTTCCCCACCCTCCTCCGGATAACATGGGCACCAGCGAGGTCCCCTCTGGGGAGGCGTGCGTGCTCAATCACTTCAGTCGTGTCCGCCACTCCGTGCGAGCCCATGCATGTAGCCCGCCAGGCTCCTCTGTTCATGGGATTCTCTGGGAAAGAATACTGGAGGGGATAGCCATTTCCTTCCCCAGAGGCTCTTCCTGACCCAGAAACTGGACCCGCGTCTTGGCAGGTGGGTTCTTTACCACTAGCGCCACGTGGGACCTCTGCGGAGGGGTCCACCAGGCAAGGTGACCGGGTCCCCGGGTCGGCTGGGGGCTGGGTTTGCAGTGTCCCCGTGTCTGCCGCCAGGGGGCAGCCTCGGGTCAGGAATACCGCCTGCCGGGCGGGGCCTTTGCTGGGAAATCCAAGGGCTTTTCCAAGGGGCGTGGGCAGTCCCCCGGCCTGGTGAATCTTTCTGCAGTGATGGGCTGGCAGGAGAGAGGTGCGTGGCCCTCACCCCCTCACAGTCAGCTCCATTACTTGCTGTCTGAGGAGGTCACTCCTCACCGAGGGCCCCTGTTGGGCCTCCCCCGGGTCCTGAAGCCCCGAGGCCGTGGCCCCAGGACCACCAGGCCCGAGTCGGTCCTTGGGCCTCCTCTGTTCGGGGGGTGATGTCGAATACGGGCAGGTGCACGCATGCGTGGTGCTGCCAGAGAGCGGCAGGCCCCGCCGCGCCCCGCCCCGCCCTGGGCTCCGGACCGGGTCCAGCCCCCGCACACACTTGTCCACTTGTGAGGGCCCCCCAGCAGAAGTGGCTCGGTGTGTCTTTTGTCCATCTTCTCACTGGATTTTTTTAATGTAGTTCTGAGAGTTCTTACAAACCCTGGAAATGAGTCCTCTGTCAGATGTGTGGTTTGCAAATATTTGCTCCCACTCTGCAAGCATGTGTCTTTTTGTCCTTTAAGAGGGTCTTTTACAGAGCAGGAGGTTTTTTGTTTTTTGTTTTTTGATGAGATTCAACTTATTCATTTTTTTTTTTTTAACAGACTGTGACTTTGGTGTTAGATCTAAGAACTCTTCCATCGAGTCCTGGGTCCCAAAGCTCTCCTATGCCATCTTCTAAAAGTTTTCTATTATACACTTAAATCCATGATTAATTTGAGTTGATTTTTAAAAATAAATTGTGATGCTTAGATTGAAGTTTACATTTTTTAAATTGATTTCTTTTAGGCTGTGCTGGGTGTTGGTGGAGGCGTGTGGGCTTTCTCTAGGTGCGGGGAGCAGGGGCCTCTCGTCACCGTGCGCAGGCTTTGGGCGTGAGAGCTGCAGCGGTTGCGCTTTAAGGCTTCGTGGCTCCGTGGCATGTGGGATCTTCTAGGACCAGGGGTCAAACTGGTGCCCCTTGCGGGGCAAGGCGGATCCTTAACCACTGGACCACCAGCAATGCCCCTGAAGTTTGCTATTTCTGCCTGTGGCTAGTCAATTGTTCCAGCGTTGTTTACTGAAAAGGCAATCTTTCCTCCACTGAATTGCTTTTGCAGTTTTGTCAAAAATCAGCTGGCTGTACTTACGCAGTGCTTTTTCCAAGTTCTCTGTTCCCTCCATCTGTGTGTCTACCCTCCACCCACACCATGCGCTGTTGATCACTGTCACTGTCGAGTAAGGCTCGAAACTGAACAGAGTAATTCTTTTCCTTTCATTCTTCTTCAGAGTTGTTTTAGCTGAGTTCGTTTGTCTTTCCACATACATTTTAGTGTACTGTTTTCTGTTTCTACAAAAAATATTGCTGGGAAAAAAAATATTGCTGGGATCTTTGCAGGAATTGCATTAATCTGTATATCAATTTGGGGAGAAATGACATCTTTACTATGTTGAGCCTTATATTCCATGAGGAAAGTCTGTCTCTCCACTATTAAGTCTTTTATTTCTTGCTTTGGTATTTTGTAATTTGCAGCATAAAAGTCCTATACGTGTTTTGTTAGATCTGCATCTGTGTGCGGGTGCTAAGTCACTTCAGTCGTGTCTGACTCTTTGCAACCCCATGGACGTAGCCCCCCAGGCTTCTCTAGCCATGGGGTTCTCCGGGCAAGCATGCTGGAGTAGGTTGCCATGCCCTCCTCCATGGTTTCAACCCAGGTATCAAACCCACATCTCTTGCATCTCCTGCACTGGCAGGCGGATTCTTTACCACTAGCGCCACCTGGGAAGCTCTAGATTTGCGTCTTGAGTTTTTATTTTTAGTGATTATGAATGGTTATTGTATTTTTCTCACAATAAAATAACACAACAAACACAGATACTATGATACCACAGAATAATACACGTTTGTTTCTTTTAAAAAAAATAGGTTTGTTGACGAGGTAAAATTAACATCACACAAAATTTACCCTTTGTACATGATTTCTAGTAAATTTACAGGGTCATACAACCATAACCACGATCCAGTTTTAGAACATTTCCATCACACCAAAAGTGCCCCCAAGTCTGTTTAGCCCACTCTGCTTCCACTGGAACCCCAGGAAATCACTGACCTGCTTTCCGTCTCTTTTGGTCTACCTTTTCCAAACACTTATATTGAATCTTGCAGTATTAGTAGTCCTGTGTGTCTGGCTTCACTTAGCGTGTTTCTGAGATTCGTTCGGTTGTCCCAGGTATCAGTACTTACTTTGTTAATTGCTGAATAGTATCCCATTGTCTGGATGGACTCCGTCTTGTTTGGCCCTTCCTCAGTGGATGGACGTTTAGATTGTTTCCAGTTGGGGAACACTGTGGAGATAATGCTGTGCACATTCATATATCGATACCTCTGTGTGTGGACATATGTCTTCATTTCTCTTGAGTAGATTCCTGAGAGTAGAAATTCTAGGTCGCATGGAAGTTTGACTTTTTAAAGAAACTGCAGACTGTTTTACAAAGTGGATGCACCATTTGGTTGTCAGCAGCAATGCCTGAGGGTTTCAATGTCCCCAGTCCTCGCTACACTTGTTACTGTCTTTCTGATTCTAGCCATCCTGGTGGTGGTGGTTTAGTCCCTAAGTCTTGTCTGACTCTTGCGACCCCATAACTGTAGCCCACCAGGCTCCTCTGTCCATGGGATTTCCCAGGCAAGAAAACTGGCGTGTGTTGCCATTTCCTTCTCCAAGGGATCTTCCCGACCCAGGGATCCATCCACACTCCCAATGCAGGGGGCTTGGGTTTGATCTCTGTTCAGGGAACTAGATCCAGCATGCTGCAGCTAAGACTCGGTACAGCCAAATAAACAAATAAAAATATTTTTTAAATGAAATACAATTGATTTTTGTATATTGATTTTAAATCCTGCTACCTTGCTAAACTCATTTTTTAGTTCTAATAGCTTTGGGGGGAGATGTCTTAGGATTTAACAGGACTGTGTCATCTGTGAGAAGCGACGGTTTTACTTCTTCCTTTGCAACCAGAATGCCTTTCATTTATTTCTTTTGTTTTATCTTATTTTATTTTTGTTTATTCCACTGGCTGGAGCCTTCAGTATAATGTTGAATAACAGTGGCAAGAGCAGATATCCTTTTTTTTTTTTCCCCAGCGTTAGAGAGGAAATGTAGTCTTTCATCATGAAGCATGGTATTATTCATACTTTTCATAGACTGCTTTATCAGTTTGAGGAAATTCCCTCCATTTCTCATCTGTTGTGAGTTTTTATCACGAATGGGTATTAGACTCTGTGACATGCTTTTCCTGCATCTATTGAGGTGATCCTGTGGGTTTTCTCTTCTCTTTTGTCAGTTGGGAATATTACATTAATTGATCTGAGAATATTAAGCCAACGTTGCGTTCCTGGAATAAATCCCACTTGGTCATGGTGTATAATCCTTTTTACATGGCACTCTATTCAGTTCGTAATATTTTGTTAAGGGTTTTTGCATCCGTGTTCATAAGGATATTGGTCTGTGGTTTTCCTGTGATGTCTTTGTTTTGGTGTCGGGGAATGTCCTCATAGAATGAGTTGGAAAATGTTTCCTCTTTCATTTTGTGAGAGATTTGGTATTATTTTTTCTTCAAATGTTTGGTAGAAGTTATTAGTAAGGCCATCTGGGATGGACTTTTATTTGTGGGAAGAATTTAAGTTACTAATTCAATTTCCTTGCTGTAGGTCTTTTCCAACTTTCAATTTATTCTTAAGTAAGTTTTTAAATTTTGAGTCTTTATGGGAATTTATTCATTGCATCTAAGTTGTTTATTTTGCTAATATAAAGTTGTTCATAATATTCTCTTGTAAGCCTTTATTTCTATAGGGTAAGTGTTCTCACCTCTTTTGTTCCTGAATTTGGTAATTTATACCTTCTGCCCTTTTGTGGGTTTTTTTGGTCAGTCTAACTAAGGATTTATTTTTTTTTAACTCTTAAAAATTACTTTTTTCACCACACTGCTTGGAAGATTCCCTGGAGAACGGATAGGTTACCCACTCCAGTATTCATGGGCTTCCCTGGTAGCTCAGACGGTAAAGAATCCACCTACGATGCGGGAAGCCTAAGTTCAGTCCCTAGGTTGGGAAGATCCCCTGGAGCAGGGCATGGCAACTCACTCCAGTGTTCCTGCCTGGAGAATCCCGTGGACAGAGGAGCCTAGTGGGCTACAGTCCGTGGGGCTGCAAAGCGGCAGACATGGCTGAGCAACTAAGCACAGCTTGGCTCGGCCTGTAGGATCTTATTTCCCAACCAGGCATCGGACCCTAGCCCCCTGCACTGAAAGCATGGAGTCTTAACCACTAGACAGCCAGGGAAGTCACAATATTTTTTTAAAAGACGACTTGTGGTTTCATTGATTTTCTCTTTTGTTTTTCTGCTACCATTGATTTCTGTGTTCGTCTTTATTATTTCCTTCCTTATGCTTGCTTTGGGTTTAATGTTCTCCTCCTAGCTTTTAAAGTGGAAACTTATGTTATCGATTTGAGACTTTTGATCTAGGTGTCCAGAGTTATGGTTTGCTTCTAAGCACTGCTTTTGTTGCAGTGCTTGATATGCTGCGTTTTCATCTGGGCTTTCCGGGTGGCTCAGTGGTAAGGAATCCACCACCAATGCAGGAGACTCAGGAGTTGTGGGTTCGATCCCTGGGCCGGAAAGGTTCCCTTGAGGAGGGCATGGCAACCCACTCCAGTATTCTTGCCTGGAGAATCTCATGGACAGAGGAGCCTGGTGGGCTACAGTCTATACAGTTGCAAAGAGTCAGACATAACTGAAGCAACTAAGCCTGCATGCATGCATTTTCATTCAGTTTAAAACATTCCGTTTTTTCTCTAGTGATTTCTTCTTTGACTCATGTTTTATTGAAACATGTTGTTTGTTTTCCAGATATTTGAGGATTTCCCAGATGATTTTCTGCTGTTGGTTTCTAATTTAATTCCACTGTGGCTGGAACATGCTTTGTGTAGTATCTTGAGATGTGGTCTGTGGCCATGCACACACTCTGTCCTGAGATGGTCCGAGGTACGCTCGGGAAGAATGTGTTCCTGCCCTTGCTGGGTGGGGTGTCCGTACATGTCAGGTCTAGTTGGTTGCAGTGTTGTTCACGTCTTCTCTGTCCTTCCTGACTTTCTGACGAGTTGTGCTATCAGTTATCCAGTGTAGGGTATTGGAATCTCCAACTGCGTTGTTTAATTTTTTCCTTCCAGTTCTGTCGGCTTTTGCTTCATGTATTTTGAGACTCTTACATTAGAGATGCATGCATTTATAATTGCCATATCATTATGAAATGTCTCTAGTCGTATGTCTTATGTTAATGTCTGTCTTGTCTCATGTTGATACAGCCACCTGAGCTGTTTTGTGGCCGGATGTTTGCACGTGTATTTTTCTGTCCATTTTCTTTCAACTATTTGTGTCTTTGAATCTAAGGTTTAGACAACATGGAGTTGAATCTTGATTTAAAAATTTTTTTGTCATGCAAAATTTTTGTCAGTCTGAAAGCACTGGCCTTTTGATTGGGGTGTTTAGACTCAAATTCATATTTAATGTAATTATTCACATAACTCACATAAATATTCACGAAAGAGAAGCAGGTTTGATCCTTGTGTTGGGAAAATCCCCTGGAGGAGGGTGTGGCAACCCACTCCAGTATTCTTGCCTGGAGAATGACATGGACATTCTCCTCCTCCATGGGCAGAGGAGCCTGGCAGGCTACAATCCATAAGGTTGCACAGAGCCGGACACGATTGAAATGAATTAGCATGCATGCACACACACACACCACTTTAATTTCTCTGTTTTTGTGGGTTGTTTTGGCTGCAACTTGTAGCATGCAGAATCTTAGGGCTCAAACCAGGGATGAAACCTTGGGTCCCCTGCACTGGAAGAGCAGAATCTTAACCTCTGGGCCACCAGGGAAGTCTCTCTGTTGATTTTTTAAAACTATATTTTTAGTAATTTTCTTAGTGTTTGCCATGAGGTTTACATATGCATCTTATCAGCATCTCCTTCTGAATAATACTGACTTAATTCCATATAATTTATAACTCTACCTCCCTCCACTTTTTTGTGCTATTATTGTCATATGTGTTACATCTGTATATCTGTCATAAATACAGTGGTAAAATTATTTATTAAAGTATACAGCGTTATCCTTATTTAGTTACACAATCTTATGTCTTTTAAAAAAGGTAAGAAATCAAAATACACTTACCCGGTCTTTTACTTAATGCACATTTTTACCATCTCAGTGCTTTTCATTTATTTCTGTAGGTTTGAGTTACTGTCTCTTGTCATTTCTTCTCACCCGGAAGGACTTCTTCTAGTATTTTTTGTAAGGCAGGTCTGCCTGCAGTGCTTCTCCTTGGACTTTATAAACCTGGAAATGTTCTCAGTTCACTTTCATTCATGATAGTTTTGCTGGATATAGGATTTTGGGTTGACTTCTTTTTCTTTTACTACTTTGAGTATGTCCTTCCACTCGTCTCCCTATTAAGAAGTGAGTCATCATCCTACTGTTGTTCTGTGAATGCGAGACTTCTTTTTCTCTTGCTGTTTTCATATCTTTTTTGAAGATGTTTTAAAACAATTTGACACTGGATTTTATTTTATTTTTTGGCTGTGCCCCACAGCAGAGATGGGGTGTCTTAGTTCCCCCACCAGGGATTCCACCCATGCCCCCTGCAGTAGAAGGGTGGGGTCTTAACCCCTGACCACCAGCGAAGTCTCTGCTTCCGTGTTTTTCCTCAGCGTTTGATTTACCTTGTGGTAACCATGGGGTGGTGGGTGCAGTTGGTAGACCCATTCTTGTGTCCTTCGTTCAAGACCCAGATCCAGCAGACAACGCCAAAGGGCCCACCCTGGGCTGACCCAGGGGAGGGAGGGGGCGCAGGAGGAAGACCCTCCAGGCACCTTCAGCCTCTGAGGGGGGAAATTCTTCGCCCCAAGACCACAGTGCACAAGGGAAGGACAAGTGTCCAAAGAGAAGCTGGTGTGTGTTTTAAAAGGGGCAAGTGAAACAGTGTCCCTTCCTGCTCCGTGGTGAGGGGTTACGGAAGATCTGTGCCCAGGGACAGAACTGGTTGACAGGCAGTTAGGCAGAGTGGTCAGTGGGGCAGAGGCTTGGAGGCCTGAGGGCGTCTGAGCCGCGCGTGCTCCTGTCCGCCTGGGAACGGAACTGGTAGAGCGGCCGCGTCAGCCTGGATGTGTTCACGGTTCGCGTCACAGCAGTCCCGTCATTTTGCTGACACTCCCTCGCAAAGGTGGGGAGCTGCGCTCATCATCTGAATGCCTCAGGCCCTGACTCAGAGCCTCATCCCAAGGCCGACCCTGACTTCCCAGCACGCTTCTTCCCCGGGCCCCCACTTCTCCAGGTGCCAAAGCTGGTGCCCGCTCAGCTCCCCGGGGTGGCTGAGAGCCCGGAGCGTGGGAAAGCCCTCGCCAGAGTGCCCGCCTGGCTCCCGCGCTCTCACCACACTCTGACACCCGGACAATGCCAGCCTCTGAGCAGAGCCCTGGGCGGGCTGTAACCATGGCAGGGGCCCTGCCAGGCAGCGGAGCCAACTGCCCGTCCAGGGTCAGTCGGGCCTGCGGCCCTGGTTACCGCTTTGTCCCGTGGGCTGGAACCGGTCCCAGGCGAGCGGGCTCTGAAAGGCTGGCTGTCAGGGAGGGCAGTGCTCAGCACACGGGAACGAGGCTCGGGGCTGGAGGGAGGGCGGGGGCTGAAGTGAGGGTGGCGGGCTGTCTCCAGGGTCCTGAAGCCACAGCCAGGGTCCAGTCGAGGCACGGCCGGGTCACGGTGCGGCTGGAGGCGCCTTCCCGCAGGGGCCGTAGGAGCGGGCCACCTCCTTCACGCCCCGCTTCCATGCGCCCCCACCCCCACAAGGCCCAGGGCCTGGCGCTCCCAGAAGGAGGCAGTCCCCTTCTCCAGGATCCAGGAGGTTGCAGGCAGCTGGCCAGAGTACGCAGGGTCCCCTCCAGCCAGCCCCTGGGCTCCCTCGGGGCCTGGATGGGCCACAGCCCCTGGCTCTACCCGCTTCCCACTACCTGCCTGCCCCCCCAGACCCCCTCTCAGACCTGCAGGAATCAGACATGAGTGTGGGCCTCTGCCAGGGCCAGAGAGACCCACGCCTCCCCAGCTGGGGGGGGTCAGAGCCCCCCCCCAAATGGTGTTTACAAAATCCATGTTTGCAAACACAAAATGTCATTGAAAAAAAATAATAAAACAGTAAGGAGGACTTCGCTGGTTGTCCAGTGGTTGAGAAACCGCCTGCCAATGCAGGAGAATGAGTTTGCTCCCTGGTCCAGGAAGATCCCACGTGCAGCAGGGCAGCTAAGCCCACGCACCACGACCGCTGGGTCCGCGCGCTGCACCCACTAAACCCTGAGCGCTTTGAGCCACGGCTGCATGGCCAGAGCAGCCACGCTGCCCCGTCCACAGCTGGAGAGAGCCTGCAGGCGGCAGTGAAGACCCGCACGGCCGTCAGTAACTGCGAAAAGTATTCTTAAAAGGAAGAAAAGCGATGGAAATAGCACTAAATGTGTATCCATATACATGTTTTTTCCAACAACATCCACACAAATGTCTAGAAAGCTCCGGAATCAGATTGCCCAGGTTCGGATCCCAGCTCTCCCAGGGCCCATGTTGTGTGCCCTCAGGCAAACGTCTCCCCCTCTCCGTGTCTGAGATCCCTCGTCTAAAAATCGACAACGGGACCAACCTCAGAGGGCTCTTGTGAAGATAAGTGAGGTCACCGCGAAGTGTTTAGAAAAGACAGCTTCTCTGCCGAGCCCCTGGGGGCCCCGGGTCCCAGACGTCACATCTCTCACATTTTTCACAACTGAGCCCTCTCTTGGCAAGTTCTATCCCGCCAAAGCTGGGCTGCCTTTAACCCCTGAAATCATCACCAAGACCCCATGTGGGAAGGGACAGTGAACAGAGAGGAGAATGGGTGGGGGTGGGGGCATGGCCCAGGCTCTGGAGGAGAGCCAGCCCTCCCCCGGGGAACAGTACCTGACTTTCAGAGGTGCCCCCCCTCTAAGCTGGGAGATGGACCCAGCCCCCCTGGAGGGCCCCAGAGGAGGAGGATGCTGATGCCTCCCGCCCATCCCGATTCCTCCGCTCCCAGCTCTTCTCCCCTCTGCCTGGCGGAACCTTCTCAGCCCCCGACCCAGGGTCCCCGGGCTGCCCTTCTCCTTCTGGGGAGGAAGACATGAGCCCAGGCCTGTAGAGGACCAGGCGGCCTGGGGAGGGGACGTTCCTCCCATGTCACCACCCTACCCACGGGACCAATACGGGCTGGGGTGGGGAAGATGGCGCTTGAGTGCAGTGAGGCCAGCAGGAACGCCATCGGCACATCAGAGGCGCCGCCCCCCAACAAAACCCACAGCCGCGACCCAGGGAGGAGGCCGAGCCCACTTCTGTGCAGGACCCCGCCCTCCACAGGCCTCCCAGGTGGACAGGCCAGCCCCCCAGGACCCGCTGGAGTGAACCACCCCAGCACGGTAGCACCACCTCCGCCTCCTGCAGGAGAGCCTGCCGGGGGGAGACGGGGCTGGGGGCTCAATTCCCACGGGAGGAGCCCTGCCTCCCTGAGTCAGCTGATGTCCACGGGGCTTCCGCAAAGAAGGGCTGCTGCTTGTGGGGCTGGGGGCAGAGGCTTCCCTTGGCTGGGGCCCTCACCCTCGGGGCTGGAGTCACTGCCTCGGTGCTGAAAAGACAGCTCCGGCCGACGGGTGGGGAGAGGTAACCGGGAGGGTCAAGCCCCTTATTCAGGGCGGTGCTGTGCGGTGACTGAGGGGTCAGGGGCTCCAGCCAGGGCGGGGAGGGGAGCTGGGGCAAATCACACCTGCCCCACGCCCCCCTCTCCAAGGCCAAGTGTCCAATTGAAAAGTGAGGGTCAGAGAAGCTGTAATTGGCTCAAGTCCATCACGCACTGGGGGCTTCCCTGGAATCCCACGGACAGAGGAGCTGGCAGGCTACAGTCCAGGGGGTCTCAAAGTGTTAGACATGACTGAGTGACTAACACACACACACGGGCGCACACACACGTCATTCAGTGCGGGCCAGGGCTGGGGTTCCGCAGTAAGGCAGACAGGAAGGGCCCGGCCGTGCCTGGTTCTCCCCGTCTCAGCAGCTGGCCTCCGGCCCAGACTGTTGTTCTGCAGGAGCTCAAACCCTGGGCCCAGGCACTCCCTGGCGGGCCCTGGAAGCGGGTCCCTGCAGCCTGCCACTGGGGTTGAGACAGGCCTGTGTCTGGTGCCTCTGCTGGTCAGAGAGGAGGTGGAGAGGCTTTCGGAACAGGGGGTGGGGAGCTGGAAGGCACCTGCCCACCCAGCCCCGGTAACCTGTAACCCTGTCCCAGTGGGACTGGACAGGCAACAGTGGATTTCAGAGCAGAGGCTCTGAACTGGTCAGCCCCAGGGCAGCTTGCAGGTTGATGCCTCGTTCTGTGTATGTAGTGGTCAGTATTTGTTAGTAAAAACAGACATTATTGGACAGCAACTTAACTTGGGGTTTTTAAGAGTCAGAGCAGCTGCCCATTCTGGACCCACATCCTCCTGTGCCTAGTTTGAAGGGGTGAGCGCAGTGGGGGACCGTCTGGGCTCTGGCTGTCCAGGCAGGGAGAGAGAGATGGCCAACCTGGGAGCAGCTAAACCCATGAACCAAACTTTGCTCCTCAGGAGCAAGTGCAACAGTGGTGGAGAGTAAACTCGGCCAGGGAGCCTAGCAGTCCCTACGGGGAGACAGCGTGCAGAAGAGGGGCCTGAATAACCATAAGGGGTAGGCTGGCTGGGCGCTGGGGGAGGATTTGCAGGGCAGAGCTGGTACAAAGGCCCTGGGGCAGAGATGGCTCCTGTTCCAGGACTGGACGCAGGTGGACGAGCAGCGGGAGAAGAGAAACCAGAAGTGCGAGGCCTTTGGGCACAGAGGGGAGCGGTTGCGTTTGCTCTCAAGTCCCAGGTGTGCGGCCCACCTCAAACAGGATGGAGGTAGCAGTAGAGGCCTCTGCCGTTCCCTGCTCCCTTCTGGGAGGGTTCTCTGACTTGTTCAAAGCTCTAAGTGGTCTTCCCCAAGTCAGTCACTCACTCACTCGTTCAGCAATTTCCAGGGCTAGACGTGCTCTGGAGCGGCTGGGGCTGGGGGAGAAGGAGGCTGGCGTTGGACCCGGTCCCCGGCCTCCAGAAGAGACAATGTGAGGCTGGCAGGAGGTGGAGGGGAGCAGAAATCAGGGAGGGCTTCCCAGGGGCGGTGTCACTGCGCCAAGGGGACAGTGTCAGTTCTGGCCACGGGGCTGTGGTGCAGTTGTAGACAGGTGGGTACCCCCTGCCCTTTGCGCTGAGAGCGGGCTGGGGTTCATGGAAGGGTCACCACACGGCACACAGCTCCTGCGGCAGCACTCTCCGAGACCGTAGCCCCCTGCACCCCGCTTCATAGCTGGGGCTCAAGACACAGTGGGCCTGGGGCCCCTGAGGTCTGACTTGCCCCACAGAAGTGCTGATTTGAAGCAGCCTTAGCTCAGGACCAACTTCGAGGGATGCTCTGTGTGTGTGTGAATTCTGTCAGATGGATGTTTTGGCTCCATCTCTCATCTGCTGAGCAACCCCAGGAAAGTCACTTAACTTCTCTGAGCCGGCCTCCCACCTGTAAAAGGAATGTTCTCTCTATACCCGGACGAGTCCTTGGGAGATGGTGCAGACCTGGCCCTCAAATAGAGCCCAGCAAAATCCGGAGTCAGTGTGTCTGCCTCCGGGCCCGGGACGTCCCCAGACTCAGCACCCCCTGCCCCGAACTGAAGGAAACGAAAGCCGTATGTTCCCGCCCTCCCACCTGCATCCCTCTTGGGGAGGCAGAGTTTCACCAGGAGAGGAGCCTTTTGCCCACAAGGAGACCAGGCCCAGAGAGGGTGAGCAGGCATCTCAAGGTGAAGCAGGGGGCCCGTACCGTGAGCGGGGAGCCCCGCCGTGGGCTCGGACCCCCACCCCACCCTGGCCCCTTCCCACCACCCCAGTCCTTCCCGGGGCCTGACCGGCTACACGTCCACCGGCCCGCCAGCCCCCAGCCCCTCCTGGCCAACACAAAAGGCCAGGCCTCCCGCAGGAGGGGGCGGGAAGGGGCTCCTGGGCCAGCTGGGCTGTGGACATAGGCGGGGAAGTGAGCGGAGACAGGAAGGAAGCCGCTCTGCTGGAGGCTGGGGCCGCCATTGTCCCACCTGGGGGCAGGGGCGCTGTGTCTGCCCTCTGTCCGGGTGCCCCGAGGCTCCTCCACTCTGGGGTCCCCAGCCGGGGTGGTCACTGGGCCCTGCCCTCTCTGAGCCCCTCCCTGCTGACTTCCTTCCCTCCCAGCCTCAGTTTCCCCGTTGTAACCTTGGAGCAGGAGACACCAGGGCGGACCCTGCCAGGGATTCCTGCAGGATGAGTGCCAGCCCCTCTCTCGGGCTTCCCCTGGGTCGGTTCACGAGTCCCAGCGCTCCCTGTGAGCTGAGGGCTCGCCCGGCCCCCAGAGGGTCAGAAGCTCGCCAAGGCCGCCCCTCGCCCCTCAGAACCGCAGAGCTGCCTCTCGGGCCCGGGCCGCTGCTGCCACAGCCGCCCTCCTGTGTCTGCGATTGCTGACCTGACTTGTCTCTGTCACTCACCCGTACAGGGCGGACACCTGTTAAGACTCATTCTAAATTGCGCTGCCACTGGTTTAATTGAGATGGATAGAGGGGTGGATGGGTGAGCTCTGAAACCAGGGCCAGGGGACCCCCAGCCGTGTGCACTCTCCCCAGACGTGGCCCCCAGGGCTCCCCCATCCCCCCCACACCCAGAAGGGCCCTTCTGTCCAGGTGGGACCCCTTCCCTCCACCCTTCGAGAAGCGGGGTGAGGAGACAGTTTGGGAACTTCCCAAGGGGGCAGAGCTGGAGGGTGTGAGGCCGGTGTCCTGGGTGAGGACCAGCTGGGACCTTCCGGCCAGGAGCGCCCCCCACCCCAATCTCGTCACCACTTCCACCCCCACCCCCTAGAGGAGGACTCCCCGCTGAGGGCAGGAGGAGAAGGGGGTGACAGGGGATGAGATGGTGGGATGGCATCATCGATTCAATGGAAAAGAGTTTGAGCAAACTCCGAGAGATAATGAAGGACAGGGAGGCCTGGCGTGCTGCAGTCCACGGGGTCACAAAGAGTCGGACACGACTGAGCGGCTGAACAGTAACAACCCCAAGCCTGTGTCTGTCGCAGCCCCCCAGACCCCCGTGTCCTGGGGATGAGTTAAGGGTCAGACCATCCCCAAGACACAGGTCTCAGGGGCTTCTGGCCCCCACCCCGCACCGACCCACCCCTGTCTCACTGCAGCCAAGCTCCTGTAGCCTGCTTAAACTTTATTGGAGGTGGAGCTGAAGTGCAGGTCCCAGAACCACAGAGCCCTCTCCCCCCAGCTTCTCCAGAGTGGGCTTCACCGGACATGGGAGGGTCAACGGCTGAGGCTCGATCCTGGGACTTCCGACACAGCTCAGTAGCCCCCGGCCCTGCAAGCATCGGCCCGCCTGAGCTCCAGCCCCGCCCCCCGCCCCCGCACGGGCCCACGGGCTCGCAGAGGATCCGGGCAGGAGGACCGAGCCCACAGACCCCTCCCGGGTGGGTGGGATCCCGGATGAAGATGCCCCGCGGGCGGAACGTTACCCCCAGCTCAGGCCTTTCCTGGCCAGCTCCACCTGGGCCAGGCGGTGGTCGCTCAGCACCTGCACCCTCGTGATGGCGGCCAGCGGCCTGTGGCGGTGGGCGAACTGCAGCACCTTGTGCTCCTGGGCGTGGACGTGGAAGTGCTCCGCGTCCGAGCTGACCTCCATCTGGGGGCGGGAGGCCAGGGACCTGTGGCCCTGGGGCCCGCGTCCTGCCCCTGCGTGAGCTCCGACAGCTCTGAGCCCCGGAGGCCCAGCAGGGGCGGGTGGATCCGCGGTCCCCTCAGCACGTGGAGGTGGGTGGGCCCGGGTCCCCTCAGCATGTGAACCCCCCACCCCCGTCATGCAGGCCCGCCCCTCAGGGGCTCAGAGCCCCCAGCTGGGGGCCCCTTCCCTTCGCCTAAGAGGGTTAAGCCGGCAGCCAGGGGTTGCAGCCCCCAGACCCAGCAGGGAGACTCCCGAACTGGCTCTCCCCTGTAAGCATCTGCAATAAGCCCCCCACTCAACTGGAGCCCCAGCGGGGATAGCAGGGCTGCTGGAAGCCGGGGGCACGGGGCGCCTCAGTGCGACCCCGCAAAGCAGTGGGTGGCCCTGGTGAGTCCACAGACCCTCCCCCCACCTGCCTGCCCCACCCCACGGGCCTCCCCCTCCCGCCCCACGGATTCCCCCACCTCCCAGGGGTTCGCCCCGGCCCCTCACCTCAAAGGGCTCCCCGAGCACCAGCGGGAAGACGCTGGACACCTCCTCCTGGCCCCAGCGGCCGCCCTGGAAGGTGTTGGCCACCATGGTGGCGCTGGAGAACCGGGGCTTGATGTGGAAGACGATGTCGCCCGTCTCAGACAGGAAGTTGATCTCAAACCTGGGGGGCACCATGGCGTTGGTGAGGGCGGCTGGCAGTCACCCGCAGAGGCCGAGGAGGGGACCCGGGAGGGGGAGAGCGCGGCCCTTACTGGTCCTCTCCAGAGTCAGAATGTCCCTGCACCAGCAGGTTCCAGCCCGGGGCCAGGCCGCCCGCGTGGAAGGCTTCAAACTGCAGACAGAAGGGGCGGCAGAGGGCCTGGGTCCCGGCCTCCTCTCCCTGGGGTACCCCCTCCCCTGGAAGCCCCACAGCCTGTGGCCCACGCCCAGACCCCAGCCCCTTGATCAACATGCCCACTTGGCCGGGCAGTCTCCGGGGAGGGGGAGCACAGCTGGCGGGGCGCCAGTGGGCCCTGCTCTCTGCTCCCCAAATCCAGGCCTCACCCACCTGCAGGGCCATCTCTCCGGCTTCTGTGGGGAGCAGCGCAGCCTGGGGATATAGCGGCTGGGCTGGGCGGGGGCGCAGGGCCCCACCCCAGGGATGAGGTCACCCGCCTTCCCTGCCCCCTCTGCCTCTCGCCACCCCCACCAGCAGGTCCTCTAGTCCAGCTCCGGACAGGGTGGCCCCTCCCTACCCCCTCTCCTCGGGGGCCTGCCTGGCTCTCGGGCTTCACTCCACTTCCGAGGACCCCCAGGCCCCCAGGAAAGCACTTCTCCTCCATTCTTGGAGGCAAGGCGTGGCCCAGGCAGCACCCCAGTCAGCCTCAGCCTCCAGGGTCTCTGGGACCCAGACTCCCCCATTTGGTCAAGAGAGGAGGCCTACCCACCGTGCCCTGGACTTTGGGGCCGTCTGGCCGCCTGGTGATTCAAGCCCCCCAGTCCAGCCCGGCCTCCCCTGGCTGCCCTGCTCCAGGGGCTCAGCCGCCCCACGGGCGGAACGCGGATTAGGCTGGCCGCTGCGCTCAGCGCATTCCAGGGCGCTGGCGGTGGATGGGGTGGGGCGGCCTTTCCCACACCCCCACACCCCTGCTGGCCTGCTCCTGAGCCCCCTCAGCTGAGCACGGAGCAGGCCAGGCTGGGGTCCTTGGGGAGCATGCGGGGGAGACAGGCAGTATCTCCCCAGGCTTTCCGGGCGGCCAAGGGGGAGTCTTGGCTGGACTGTCCAGGGAGCCAAGCCCGAGAGGAGCCAGGCTGGACGCACGGAGCCCAGGGCTGCCGCGGGGGGTGGGGCATGCAGTGCGTGGGCAGCGAGTGTGCAGATGTGTGGTGAGTGTGGGACCAGGTGGCGGGGGAGTCAGCAAGTCACGATGTGCACGCTGGATGTGGGGGTGTGGTGTGCGAGGCTGAGTGTGTGGCTCCTGGGGCTGCTGCTCTTCCCTGCCCAGCCTCGCAGGGGCCGGGGTTTATCTGGCCCCCCAGGGCCCCAGGGGGGCAGGGTTGCCAGCCCCCCCCCAACCCCACTCCCCTGGGTCATTCTTCCCTCCGCCCCCTGCTGGGTCCGGCCTGGCCTCCCTCTGTGCTGGTGAGAAGTGTGTGCCTGTCATTTTGATGCGGAGGTAGTGGTAATGGGAAGGGACGAGGAGGTGGCCGTGACCCCGCGGGCATGCGCCAGCTTCACCCTCCCCTGCAGGCAGGGGGCTGGGCAGGGCCGGCGGGGCCTGCAGGGGGCAGCCCTGGGCAGCGGAGGTGAGGCTGCCCGCTGTGGCCTCCCGGCTCAGACACCAGCCTGCTGACTCCCACATCCAGGGCCCCACCTGGCCGGGTCATCCTGGGGCCCGAGCACGGCAGACCCCTGGCCCCTGCCTCCCCGAGGATCTCAGAGAAGGTGAAGCCCCTTCCTGCCTCTGCTCCTCCTGGTCCTGCCTCCAGTCCCGCTGCGAGGCGGGCGCTCATGGCCTGGACTCTGGGGACAGCACGGGCTGGGGTGGGCAGAGCATGCACTCAGGGGTCCCGAGCAGGCTTCCAGCACTCTGGGGGCCCAGAGCCGGTAACCTCTGGGCGTAGTCCTCCCAGCTGCACAACGCCATCTGTGCCCCCCGCCTCTCCCCCAGGCAGGGAGGGTAGCCTGGGGTGGATGCAGCGCCCTGGGCTGTTGTCTCCTGGCTTTGAGGTCAGCAGAGGGCCCGGCTGAGGGCCCCCGGGGCTCAGTGGCCGAGAGCCCTGGCCTGGGTGAGGAGCCGGGGGACCCCTGATGCACGCAGGCCTGTCCCACTCTGAGCCTCAGCCTCCCCGTACATGGGGGCCTCTGGGGACTGTGCCACAGGTAGACACTGAACCTGGAGCAGGTGGGGTGGAGAGCCTGCCTGTTCGCTCCAGCCTGGGGACCTCACGAAGCCCAACTGGGCCCAGGCAGGCTCTGGGCCTCTGCCCACCCCGTGACACCTGTGCCTGGCGTGGGCCCGCACACGGCCACCGCTGTGGCTTTGGCACCTCTCCACATGGGGTGGGAGCCAGGAGTGGCCGGGCAGCCAGGGGCCCTGAAGGCCCCTCAGGGCTGGCGCAGCCCTGCAAGTGCACCCAACGTCATGGAGTCCAGCTGTCCTCAGGGGTCCCCGAGGTGTGGGGGCGGGGCCCGGGGGCGGTGCCCCCACCTGGAGTCTCTGGCCAGCCAGGGCTGGGGCCTGAAGCAAACAGACCTGCCCAGCCAGAGCAGTCAGACGCAGCCCCTCCCCCTCCCGGATGTGCGGTTTTGCCCCAGGCTGTTGGTTTCCAGAGCAGGCAGCAGGGTCTCCACCCAGCTCCAAGGAGGATATCCACCCAGACAGCAGCCTGGGCTCAGAGGCCCATCTCAGCCCTGGGGCCGCCATCGCCAGGTGGCGCCAGGCACGGGCCTGGTGCAGAGGTACCCGGACGAGAGATCCTGCCCCATGGCATAGTGGTAACCACCGTCCACAGGGAGCCTTGATGGCTCAGCAGGTAAAGAACCCGCCTGCCGCGCAGGAGCTGTAGGAGACGCAGGTTCCATCCCTGGCTCCGGAAGATCCCCTGCAAATGGCGCCACCTGCACTGGATATTCGGGCTCTGGCCATGCCACCGGGGGCAGCTGAGGCCAGGCTCAGAGAAGGGAGACGCGAGAGCCATCCAGGGCACCCCGCCCATCTTGGCACGGTCGCGGTCACGCCTCAGCTGAGCCCCTGCCGTGAGCTCAGTGCTCATCACTCATCCCTTGGCCAGGTGGGGTATATCCCCCATCACAACCAGACGCCCGCACAGTCACTCAGCAAACGTCAGCTGAGCCCTACTCTGCACTGGGCCCTGAGCCGTGGTTCACGAGACAGACAGACAGAGAGCCACAGAGCCTTTGCCCTCAGGGAACTTCCAGTGTCTGAGGCAAGTCCAGCTTCACGTGAGGGAAAATATGAGGAGGGATCGTGGTGTCTGGGGGAACCTGGACTGACATGAGTTGGTCTGGGCAGACTTCCTGGAGGAGGTGACATTGGAACTGAGCTTAGAACAGGCACTCAGGGGAAGGGTGTTACTGGAAAAGGGAACAGTGTGCAAAGGCCCTGGGGAGGGAAAGGCCAAGATGGGAGGAGCCCTCCCCGCCCCACCTCTGCTGCCTGGCTGAGATCCATCCCTCCCTGGCCTTCCTGCTAGGCACCACCGTCGCCTCCCTCATCTGGGCTGGCATTGTTCCTGGCCTGGCTGCCCACCCAGTGCCAGGCCATTGTCTGTGTCCCCTGCTTTCCGCCGAGTCTCTTATCGCCCAGAGAATCAGCTCATGCAGGGGCACGTGGAGGGTGATAAGGTTTTACCCCAGTCAGTGCCAAGCAGGGGCTACCAGATCTGATGTCGCCTCCTCCCTGGCAGGGGTGGGCTGGTGGCCCAAAGGACACTTGGCGTCAGCCTGGCCTCTCTCTTGTGGGGACCCTGCAGGTCTCCCCTCTTGGGGCCACCCCTCCTTCCCCACCCACAGCTTTCACTCCACACGTGCAAACGTGCCAAGTCGCTTCAGTTGTGTCCGACTCTCTGAGACCCCACGGGCTCTAGCCCACCAGGCTCCTCTGTCCATGGGATTCTCCAGGGAAGAATACCCAAGTGGGCTGCCTTCCCCTCCTCCAGGGCATCTTCCTGATCCAGGAATCAAACCCACATCTCCTACGGCTCCTTGACTGCAGGCTGATCCTTCACGGCTGAGCCGCCAGGAAAGCCCTACCTTTCCCTCCAGTCCTTCCCTGCAAGTGGAAGCCGGCCTGCCTGCCCTTGACCGCAGACAGTCCTTGCCTCTGGGAGTCGGTTTCCCCACCTGAGGCTGCCAAGGGGCACCATGAGCTTTGCCCGTGAGCTCAGCCGGACACGGACGCAAAG
The DNA here is from genome assembly GCF_963930625.1 of Muntiacus reevesi. Taxonomy (NCBI): domain Eukaryota; kingdom Metazoa; phylum Chordata; class Mammalia; order Artiodactyla; family Cervidae; genus Muntiacus; species Muntiacus reevesi. Next base: position 175,045,502 of record NC_089250.1, read on the forward strand.
CTGGCCTTGACCCAAGCAAGGGACACGGAGGGAGGGCTCTGGGCAATTGAGCAACGGAGATCCGACGCTGGTCGGGGTAAGGCTGGGGTTTCCCCATTCCTGTCGGCAAATGTGGGCTCCTGCCCAGACAGGATTCCCGGAGGGGGTGCAGGCCCACCCCAGTCAGGCCTCAGCCCCCAGGAGGGGGCGCCCGGCCCCCACTCTGTCTCACCACGTGCTTATAGATGCGGCAGCCGGGCTCAGGGGAGACCTCACTGGCCCAGGTTGCTGGTGGAGCCGCTGTCTTCAGTCACAGCCCTGCGGAAGTGGGGCAGGATTTGGGAGGCAGGACAGAGCCTCCCCCCGCCCAGCTTCCCTCTGTCATTTCCCGGCTCCCACAGCTGCGCTCCTCAGCTCTGCGTGTGTTACAAGGGCCCCCCTCCTCTGCAGGCCTCCAAGTGAGCTCACGTCTGTTCACAGCCCTGCTAGGCACGGGCCTCCCTTCCCATTTCACAGACGGAGAGCCTGAGGCTACTGTGGGCCGCGTGCATGTGTCCCTGGTGGGGTACGCTGGGAACGACCCTGCCCTGTCAAAGGACGTGCTCAGGAGACCCCCAAAGCCCTTGGTGATGCTGCTTTGGGGTCCTGGGGCTGAGGGGGAGGGTTCCCTAATGGCTCTGGATTGGGCGGGGTAGGATGTGGCTGGGACTCCGGGGCCTCTTGGGCCTTGACCAGTACCAGTCAGGAGTCATCCCACGATGGTACCATTGTGCAGGAAGCTCAATCAGCCCAGACGGGCCTGCCAGAAAGGCTGCCTGGGTGCGGCGGCCGCTGGCCGGGCACAGAGGCCAAGGTGAGGCTTCTGCGGAGGACAAAGGCTGGGGGCCAGCTGGGCTGGCCAGGGCGGGACAGACCGGCGGACATCTGGCCTGGACGGGGGACTGTAACGACTCCTCCAGATGGGCTCTGGGCTCCGGGAGCCGCCAGGGAAGCAGGCTGCACCGGGTTTATAAACAGACCCAGCAGCAGCCCCATTTGAAGGCGGAAGAGCTGGGAATCCAATTAGATAGGGAAGTGGCTGGGGGATCCTAAAGCTGCCTAAGATGGGGCTGCGGGTGCCTCGAGGACCCAGAGTCCCCGCGCCCAGCACCAGGGCAGAGATGGCGACAGCTCAAGGGGATGCAGGACACCAGGCATGGGTTCAAGCCCCCGCTCTCTAGAGAGTGAACGTCCGTGACCTGCTCTGTGACCCGGGGGCCGTGACCCCTCCCGGGTGAGGGTGAGTCAGACCCACGTAGCCTCCCATCACTCATTCCCAAACATGTTCAGCGTGCCTATTGCATGGCATTGTGGAGAGCACAACAAATGATAGCTAGCTCAACAAAGACATGGAACATTCTAGATAGTGATTTGTGCTAGGAAAAAAGTAAAATAGGACAGTAGCATTAAAAAAAAAAAAAAGCTGTACCGTTCAGTTCCATAGCCTCTGACTGCACTTAGCCTTTGAGCACCTGAAATGTGTGAATCGAGATGTGAGTATTAAAAAAACACTATATTTTCAAGACTTAGTGCAGAGAAATGGTGTAAAATATCTCATTAATGATTTTAGATCGCTATTCTAAATCCTAAAAGATGATGCTGTTAAAGTGATGCACTCAATATGCCAGCAAATCTGGAAAACTCAGCAGTGGCCACAGGACTGGAAAAGGTCAGTTTTCATTCCAATCCCAAAGAAAGGCAATATCAAAGAATACTCAAACTACCGCACAATTGCACTCATTTCACATGCTAACCAAGTAATGCTCAAAATTCTCCAAGCAAGGTTTCAACAGTACGTGAACCATGAACTTCCACATTTTCAAGCTGGATTTAGAAAAGGCAGAGGAACCAGAGATCAAATTGCCAACATCTGTTGGATCATAGAAAAAGCAGGAGAGTTCCAAAAAAACATCTCCTTTATTGACTATGCCAAAGCCTTTGTGTGGATCACAACAAACTGTGGAAAATTCTTCAAGAGATGGGAATACCAGACCACCTGACCTGCCTCCGAGAAATCTGTATGCAGATCAAGAAGCAACAGTTAGAATTGGACATGGAAAAACAGACTGGTTCCAAATCAGGAAAGGAGTACCTCAAAGCTGTATATTGTCACCCTGCTTACTTAACTTATATGCAGAGTATGTCATGCATAATGCTGGGTTGGATGAAGCACAAGCTGGAATCAAGATTGTCGGGAGAAATATCAATAACCTCAGATATGCAGATGACACCACCCTTATGGCAGAAATTGAAGAAGAACTAAAGAGCCTCTTGATGGAAGTGAAAAAAAGAGAGTGAAAAAGTTGGCTTAGAACTCAACATTCAGAAAACTAAGATCATGGCATCCGGTCCCATCACTTCATGGCAAATAGATGGGGAAAGAATGGAAACAGTGATAGACTTTATTTTTGGGGGCTCCAGAATCACTGCAGATGGTGACTGCAGCCATGAAATTAAAAGATGCTTGCTCCTTGGAAGAAAAGCTATGACCAACTTAGACAGCATATTAAAAAGCAGAGACATTATTTTGTCGACAAAGATCTATTTAGTCAAAGCTTTGGTTTTTCCAGTGGTCATGTGTGGATGTGAGAGTTGGACTGTGAAGAAAGCTGAGCACCGAAGAATTGATGCTTTTGAACTGTGGTGTTGTAGAAAACTCTTGAGAGTCCCTTGGACTGCAAGGAGATCTAACCAGTTCATCCTAAAGGAGATCAGTCCTGGGTGTTCATTGGAAGGACTGATGCTGAAGCTGAAACTCCAATACTTTGGCCACCTGATGACTCATTTGAAAAAACCCTGATGTTGGGAAGGATTGGGGGCAGGAGGAGAAGGGGACAACTAAGGACGAGATGGCTGGCTGGCATCACTGACTCGATGGACATGAGTTTGAGTAAACCCCGGGAGCTGGTGATGGACAGGGAGGCCTGGTGTGCTGCAGTCCGTGGGGTCACAAAGAATTGGACACGACTGAGTGACTGAACTGAACTGAACAAAATGATAATATTTTGTATGTATTGGGTTAAATAGGAATGCTTGCCCAACTCTGTCTGACTCTTTGCGGCCCCATGGACTATAGCCCACAGGCTCCTCTGTCCATGGGATTTCCCAGACAAGAATACTGGAGTGGGTTAACCATTTCCTCCCCCAGGGGATCTTCCCAGCCCCGGGATCAAACACGAGTCTCCTCTGTCTCCTGCATTGCAGATGGATTCTTTACCGATTGAGCCATTGGGGAAACCCTGGGTTAAATATAAAATAATATTAAAATTAATTCTACCTGTTTTAAAATCTTTTTTTTTTTTAATGTGGCCACTGGAAAATTTTAAATTGCATCTGTGCCTGCATTCTATTTCTGTGGAATGGCGCAGGCTGAGATGGTAGGGGTGGAATTCTTGTTCAGTCGCTCAGTCATGTCTGACCCTTTGTGACCCCGTGGACTGCAGCACGCCAGGCTCCCCTGTCCTCTGGAGTTTGCTCAGATTCATGTCCACTGAGTCAGTGATGCTATCTAACCATCTCAACCTCTGCCGCCCCCTTCTCCTTTTGCCTTCCGTCTTTCCCAGCATCAGGGTCTTCTCCAGCGAGTCGGCTCTTCAGAGGTGGGGGCTGTTTCGGCTCGAGCAGGAAGGGAACTCTGAGGGGAAGTGGCTGCTGCTTCGAGAGCTCATGCCGAGAAAGGCCTGCTCAGGAGAGGCAGAGGGATGTAGATGCAAAGGCCCTGGGGTCAGAGCAGCACGCGGGCCGGCCTCACCGCAGCCTGGGAGCACTGGGGGCTGGGAAAGAGTGAGGCGGCATTCAGCGGTGAGCGGAGGGAGCACCAGGCTGGGCTGCACCACGTGAGGCGCGTCCAGCGGCCCCTACAAGCCGGGGACCGAGCTGGCCTGGGGCCGCCCCCTCCCTAGCGTCCTCTGGGGCAGCTCTGGCCCCGCACAGCTGGGAAGGCCCAGCCGGTGCCCCCGCCTGGGACAGCGGAGGTCAGCGCCGGTCACCGAGTCCCCGCAGCACGCTCCCTGCAGCCCTGCCCGGGCCGGCCGCCGCATGTCCTCGGCCCGCTCGGGCTGACCCCCGCGAACACGCTCGCCAGAACTGTTGGGAAAGGCCCGGGGGAGCCGCCAGCTCCCGAAATAACCTCACGCAGTTCCAGGACATCTGTGGGGGGCGGAGTCCCGGGACCCCAAGCGGTGACATGGCAAGCCCAATGCAGGGTGGGGGCTGGGGGGGCAGAGCGGGGCCAGCAGGGAAGGTGAGGGCGAGAGAAACCGGGCATGGACAGAGACCCGCAGAGGCACGCGAAGAAGCAGGGTTGCAGAGGGGGCAGAGGCGGTGGGTGGAGACGGGCACCCTAGACTGGCAGCCCCAACCCCTCCAGAGGGCCAGGCCGGGTGGGCCTCCAGGGCGCCTCCAGAGCGGGAGGGGGCTGTGCCCCTTGGCTGAGGTCCGGCTGGGCGGGCAGCTGAACGGGAGGTGGAGGTGGATGGATGCTCAGCGCCAGCGGGTGGGGAGCTCTGTCTGACCCGGTTGACCCCAGGGCCTCAGGGGTCGTGAAGGACTCATCTCCTAGGCGCGCTGTGTTCCCAGGATGGAAGCTGAGGCCCAGAGAGGCCGAGTTCCTGCTCTCAGCCGCTCAGCAGGAGCACACCTTCCCCTCCGTGTCCTTCTCACATTTGCTCCCCACGCCCCCTGCTGGCGGGCTTCCCCTGCCCTGGGCCCCCTGGGGGTCGTCCCCCGAGCGGCGTGGCCAGTACTGTGACCACAGCCCCAGTAACAACAGGGAAGGTGAGATCCACAGTGGGCTGAACCCTGTGAGGGGGAGGTTGGAGGAAGCGGAGGCCGGGGGTGCTGCCTGGGGAGCCGGGCCCTCCCCACCCCAGGACCCAGCCGGGAACTCTGAGTGGTGGGAACTGTGGGGTGGATTTTTTAAAATTAAAGGGTCTTTACTGCAAGACCCCTATCGCGGTCCACATGATCCATCCATCATTTGTTCAACAGACAATTACTAAATGCTCATCGTGTGCCGGGAGCTGGTGACCACAACAGGAGGTGAACAATGTAAACGGACGTCTAAGGCCACCTGGCCGCGGTGGGCCCCGTGTGGGCACACGGACGAGGCTGGAGTCTGCTCGGTCAGGGTCAGGGTCAGGGTCAGGACTCTGCAGGCTCTGGCGTGTCCCCGGCCCACACGTCCCAGAGAAGAGTCGAGGTGTTTTCTACTGGAAACCAAAACTGTCCATTAAACGACTCCCCCCATCCCCAGCAACGCTCCATCAAAGTACTGCTCGCTTTTTGATGATGGAAGTTTTACGTGTTTCTTGACCCCAGCAAGAAGTGAAGAAAGTGAGTGCCCGCCAGGTGTGCACGGGAGCAGCAGATCTCGGGAGGGGCAGACACCGAGGCCGGCGCCCCGCTGGCTGGAGGATGGATGCCTATGACCCCCGGCCGCAGCGGGTGTTCTGCACGAGGGCTAGGGTGAGCAGGACTCTGGGCCCAGGACAAAGGACAGGAGAGGACCCGGGGAGAGGTGAGGACAGGAGCGCGTGGTCAGCAGGGAGCCGGGCAGAGGCTTCCACGGGCAGCGACTCCCCAGCGAAGGATGGCTGGGGCCTGCAGCTCAGCAGAGGGCAGCAGCAGCGGGTGGGGGGAAGAGGAGCCGTCCCTGCTCACCTCCTCACACTTCTTGGCCTCTGCTCGCCCCAGGCCCTCCCTGCCCCGGACGGACGGGGGGCCAGGGGCCGGGACCAGCTCGCCGTGGCCGCCAGGACTCGCCAGGACCACCCTGCCCCGTCCCCACTCCGACTGCGGCCCCCACTTCCCCAGGCTGGGTCGGGACACGAGATTCTTTCAAAAACATTTCCTTTGCAAAATAATCCTTCGAAATATGTTTTTGGAAACAGGCTCCTGATCAGAACAGGAAGAAGTTAATTACAGTCCCTCCCAGAGGGGCGCGGGGGAGGAAGCCTGGTGGTCAGGAACAGCGGCGAGGGCCAGGACTGCCGCTCTGATGCCACACCCACGCGTGGCCGGGGCCCCCGCCCCGCTCAGCCTGCAGATGGGGAGATGCAGACCCCGAGAGGCCTAGGGACGTGGCTGGGGACACAGGTTCAGGGCTGAGCAGGCCCTTCCTCCACCGCGACGTGGTGTCCATGTAGGAGCGTGGGTAGGCGTGTGCATACGTGTGTCCGTTGGCTCTGTGTGTGTGTGTGAAGGTGAGTGTCCAAACAAAGGCCGTCTGGACCCCCCAAGGACCTGGGCAGGCCCCACTCTGGACTGCCTCCTGGGAGTTTCTAGGCCGATCTCAGTAAGCCCTGAGGCCCACGGCCTGGCTCATGCCTTGCAGGTGTGAGGGCTCTGGTTATGTTGGAAGTCTGGGGCGTCTGAACCCCGAACCTTGCTTAGGGCCAGTGGTCTAACCACCCAGCCCTCAGCACCAGGACTCATTTAAGTGTGAACTGCGCAGTGAGCCTTGGGGCCGTCTCTCCACACGCCTGTCCCTCTGACCATCCATCCACTCACCCCTCCATTTAGCGCCTGTCCTTCTGTCTGTATCAACTTCCTGTTGCTGTTGTAATAAATTACCGCAAACGCAGTGGCCTCAGACAACGCGAATCTATTATCTCACAGCCCCGTGGGACAGACATGGGTCTGGCCGGTGAGAATCAAGGTGTGGCCAGGGCTGCATCCCTTCTGCAGGCCCCAGGAGAGGGTCTGTTTTCCGGCCTTTTCCAGTTTCCAGAAGTGCCTGCATCCCTTGGCTGGAGGCCTCGGCCTCCGTCTTCAGAGGTCGCCATGCTAACACTCAGCCTCGCTTCCACCTTCACAGCTCCTCGGACCCCCTCTTCACTCACAAAAACCTGGTGGCCGCACTGGGTCCCCTGGCAAGGTACAGGAAAACCTCTTTGTCCCTGTCTCAAGATTCTTCACTTAAAAAAAAAAAAGATTCTTCACTTATTATGTCGTCAAAGTGTTTTGCCGTATAAGGGCAGGAAACCCACGGGTATGGGGGGGGAGGACGTGGACGTCTTTGGGGGTGGTGGGGGCCACTATTCTGCCACCTCATCCTTCCGTCTATATGAGCATCTGCTTCTCCATCCATCCACTCTCCTGCCATCTCTCCATCTCTACGCCACTTATCCATCCGTCTAGCCAGCCAGCCAGCCCAGCATTTATCCAGCCGTCCTTTGATCCCTCTGTCCATCCATCCCTCTGTCTTTTTTGTCCGCCCCCTCCCTTTATCTGACCACTCATCCTCCAAGCGTCCCTCCACTCACATGCCCCTCTGTCCATCTGTCTGTCCAGAGGGGGCAGGGGGCCAAGGGAGCAGGATCAGAGAAGCAGAGAGGACGCGGTGGGGACAGCAGGCAGAGCCCCAGACTCGCCTGGCTCAGTGTCCTCTTGCTTAGAGCTTCGCTCCTTCCTGGAACCCTCAGTTGTCACCACCACCACCCCCACCCCGACGGACGGCTTCCTCTGCCACGCCTACCCGCTCGGGGTGGGGGCTCCAGGAAGACAGAGGCCGCAGCTGGCCCTCCGGGTCTCTGACCCAAGCCCGAGGAGCTGGCGGGGTTGGATCCGTTGTCATGAGCAGGGTGGGCAACCCCCGTTCAGGCACAGCCCCAGAGGCCGCAGAGGGGCCCCGCTGCCTGGATGGACAAATAGATGCCCGGAGGAGCAGGTCCTCACCGACTCCACGTCCCTCCCCATCCCCCGCGAGCTCAGTACAGGGGGAGCCCTGGGTTCCAGGAAAGGCTGTGGGAAAGGCCCCTCGCAGACCCTTCTCTGGCCTCAGGGTGTCTCGCGGGGGAGTGATGGTCACCCCAGGCTTGGGGAGAGGGCCCTGGACCAAGCCCAGGATGACTTGATGGGGAAAAAATGCCCCCGAGAGGAGAACCAGGCTCCGACTGCCAAGAGACTCAGGCGTATCACAGCCTCTTCCCCTTCATCTCCCTGCTGGGGCGGAGGAGGGAGGGGCCCCGCGCCCGCTGGCCGCCCGTCCGGGACGCCGAGCCAGAGGGGAGGACCCGGTCGACCTCACGGTCCTCTGGGTCTCGCTGTCTCTGTGTCTGCATCTCTGACTCGTCTCCAACCACATCCTTCCTCTGGGGGCCTCTCTCTACAGCAGAGCGCCTGCCCTGGAGGCTGATCGCCGGGACTCTGCCCTCACGGCCCCGCCCACCCTAGACATGGTCACCTCCCCAGGATGGCCTCCTGGCGGCTGTTAGGAGGGACTTACAGTGCCGAGCTCCAGGCAGTGACCCTCGCGCATGCCCCCCCAGGGCCTGCATCCCTGTCTGAACGCCTGGACGCTGAGGTGTGGCCAGCCTGGGGTCCTGGAACAGGGCACTGTGTGGTCAGCGCCTGTGACCCAGCCGGGCCCCGGGTCTGCGGCAGGCAGGCGCTTAAGGCCCTTGGGTAGGAGTGCTGGGTGGGTGGGTGGTATGTGGCTGGGTGGGCTTGGACAGACAGGTCATCCCCCAGCCTGGCAAAGGCGGTCATCAGTGCCCAGGGCCCGCCTGCTCCCGCCGGCCAGCTCAGTACCCCGGGCTCCCACGTGACCCCCACGTGACCCCCAGAGGCGCAGGCCGGAGAGGCTGCCGCGGGTTCCTGGCGCGTGCCCTCCGGAGAAGCAGGCAGGAACGGGTGTGCCTGCCTCGTGGGCCAGGGCCCCGGGGAGGGGGGCAGGAAGGGAGGCAGGCTGTGCCTGCGGGCATCCCGGAGGTCAGCTGGGGGGCAGGGCAAGCCGGGGCCGCTGGTAGCTCCCGACTTCTCGGTCACCCCAGGCTGCCTCCAGCCTCGCCTGGGCCCCTGGTCCTCCCGGCGTCCTCCCCAGACCCCCTGACCCCACATCTGGGACCCACCCTGCTCCAGGGGAACCCCCGCAGCCTTGCAGACCTAGTGGGGGAAGGATCCGGACTTGGGGGGGATACACATGGAGTCAGGATCTGAACCCCGAACCAAAGCCTCACCCCCATCTGCATGACCCAGGGCTTCAGCGTCCCTATCCTGGGCTACAGCCACTCTGCCTTCAGGACAGCCACGTGCCACCACCCCATCCCCAGGGACAGCCATGTCACCCTGCCCTCCACGGACAGCCACGCTTCCCAAGCCCCCACAGAGGCTTGTGCAGCTCTGGGCCCAGCCGGGAGGCCAGGATGGCACTGAGGGGCCAGAGGGGCTGGGCCCCCACGGTACAAGACCTGCAGTCCTGCCACTGTCACCCCCTCACTAGGGGAAGCACTGCCTCTGAGACCCCGCAGCAGGCCCCCCAGGCAGGAGCCCCGGTAAGGCCCGAGAGGCAGCTGTTTAGCGAGGGAGGGGCAGACGCGGCTGTCCCGAGTCAGAGGCCAGCCCTCAGGCCTGACCCAGCATCTGGCCGCTTCCCGGGGGTCGGGGGGCCCTCATCTGGCTCCCAAAGCCCCCGGAGCCGCCCCACACCCTCATGGCCCCCGTGAGGGTATGGGGCTGGGGGCTTGCCAACAGGGCGAAACCACCTCACATTTGGGGCAGTCTCCAAGTGGGAGGGGGCTGGGGTTCAGCAAAGGAGGGAGGCTGGTAGGGGGGCAGGAGTCTGGCAGCGAGGGTTACAAGCCCCCCTCTGTCTCCAGGCTGCTGCTCCTCAGCCCAGCCCGCACACACCTGTCATGCACGCACACATCTGTCATGCACACACACACCTGTCACGCACACACACCTGTCACGCACGCACACACCTGCAGCTTACCTCCCAGGATGGCACGGGAGCTGGGCGGGGGGAACCCTGGGGCCCCTCAGCCACCCCTTCTCCCCAAAGCCCCAGCCCACTCAGCCACCAGCCACCGGCTCTCCTGTCCCCAGGCCGACAGAGGGCCTGCCTGGGCCTCAGTCTCCCCGCAGGCGGCGCGCTGGGCTCCCGAGTCTGCAGGGACCGCCTTGCATCCACCATCCGAGGGTCGGGTTTACGGACCCGGGGCCGCACCCCATTCTCTCTGTGGCGGGAGGGGGGAGCATGGGGCCACGGCCAGGCCCCCTCTCCTCCCCTCAGGCCCTGCCGGGGGCGGGGGCTGCGTCCTATCCGTCTGCCCATTGTTCCCAGGCCACCGGGGCCTGACCACCCCGCCCCCACTGCAGAGGCGGGGAGCCGGGTGGGGAGGGAGGCCAGACCTGTTAACAAGCTCCTTCCCAGCCCCCACCCGCCTTAACTCCCCAGGCCCTTCCCAGGCGGAAAATTCAATTAGTTTCGAGCAACTGCTCTGCTGAAGAGCCAGAGAAAGGGGCAGCGGAGAAAGGGGATCCGCCTGGCGGCTGGTGTGTGCGCTGGGGGGGGGCCTGGGGGGCCAAGAGCCTGCCTAAGTCCCTGCGTCTCTGCTGCGTCCCTGTCTCTGAGTGTCTCGAAGCGTGACTTTATGTGTCCCCCATGTGCGCACATCATTCCCTGCACAAGCCAGGCCCCCGTGGCCCTCAGCGCCGCCCTGTGGGCCCCTCGGGAGTCCACTGCAGGCTCTGGGTTCCCGCGGAAGGAAGCCTGGGGGCGGGGGGCAGCGCACTCAGGAGGGTGGGACCCCCCACGACCCGCACCGTGCCCGCCTCCCCCTCAGCGTGCATGCGCCCCTCTGTCTGGCTCCTCGCTGACCTCTCTCCTGTCCTCAAACACTGCAGTCTCCTGGCCGCAGGGCCTTTGCACACATTGTCCCCCCAGGCCCGGCAAGCTGCCCCTGTGAGAAGCTCGTCCCAGTGTAGGTCAGTCCTTCACCCTCCCTAGGCTTCAGGGAATAGCCCGTCTCCTCCTGCAGGGCATGGGTAGCAGTCCTCTCTGGATGTCTCTGTCCCAGAGTTCAGCTTGGGGCTGGGCACACAGGAGGTGCTCTAGAAATGCTGACTGAGCGAAGTACCAGGCCCACACAGAACTTTAGAAAACGAGTCCTGTCTCTGCCTGGCGAACTCCTATGCACCCTGCTATGACCCAGCTTCTAGGACCTCCTCCTTCAGGATGTCCATGGGGTCAATAAGGAGCCTTGCATTCAGCCCTCAGCCTGGAGGTCTGCACTTTCCTCTGGCACCCATTATCCCTCCACCTCTCCCTCTGCCCAGCCAGGTACCCCTTCACGGAAGGCCTCTGTGTCAGCAGAATGCAGGTCAGGGCGGGGTGCCCACCTGGCCCATCCCCTCCTCCTGGCACACCTGTCCCCACCGTCCAGCCGGCCTCCTTCCTTCTGCCTCTCTCCTGCCCGCTCAGCTCAAGGGCCTTCCTGAGCCCTGTTGGGGGGGCGGAGAGGTGCCCGCCCGAGCTGGGCGTACAGGGGGCATGAGGGACACGGAGCTGCCAGGGGCCGCGGGCAAGAGTGCACACAGATGCCAGGGCACCGGGCGGGCAGAGGGGACGTGGCCCCCCAGACACTGCCAGGGGCCTGCTGGGGAAGAAGGGAGGTTTGGGAAGGCAGACGTGGGGAGGGCCGCGTGCAGGAATGCGGGTCGGCCCCGCCTCGTTCCCCGAGGAGGGACAGAGGCAGATGGCAGCTGGGGGCTGAGAACGCAGGGGGAGGCTCCGATGGGCGACCCCCTCCTTGGGATCCGGGGGGATGCAACCTTCTCAGGTTCCCAGCCCCCCGCCCTTTGCCAGCTGTGTGCAGCTGGGGCCCTGCCCTGAGAAACCCAACACCAGCGGGGGCCCGGGGCTGCAGACGGGCTTCCCCGGCCGGGGCCGCGGGCCATGTGTGACCAACTGTGTCTGTAGGCAGGAACAGGGGTGCCCTGTGAGCAAATCCCAGGGCCAGCCAGGGGTGAGGCTGGGATCCCTGGGGGGCGTCAAGGCCCCGAGCCTCAGTTTCCCCAGGATCGTGCCTCCTGCTCCTTTCTCCGGAGGGAGACGCGTCACCTCCCTGCAAAGCCAGGGCTCAGCCCATGACCCCCTCTCCATGCCAGGATGAGGGTCTGAGGCTCGGGGACACGTCCAGTGCCCGGCAAGTGGGCTCTGCCTCCGGAGGCCAGTGCAGAGAGGCCTTCTCCTGAGCCCTCAGGCCCCGCCACCCCCCTGGGCACCCTTGCCCACTGCCAACTCCACCTTGCCGACAGGGAAACTGAGACCCCACCCGGGAGCCAGCTGCCAGAGCCGCCCTGCAGGGACCCCCGTTCTGCCCAGAGCCCAGGGGAGGGGGCCGGCCGGGTGGGCAGGGGGCCGCCAGATGGCTGTAATCCCACGTCAGCAGGGGCTTAGGCACCTGCCCAGCCTCCCCCACCCCCTGCGGGCCTGCCCAGCATTTCTGCACATCTCTCCTCACAGGGGCTTCCCCCACTGGGGCGGGCGGAGGGGCTCTCTCCCCACCCACACCCCCACCTCATTTCCTCCTTCCTGAGCCCGTGTCTCAGTGCCGGGGAGGGCTGGGCGCTCTGACAGGTCACCCGAGCGCGTTTTCTGGGCAGGCTCGGGGACAGCTCACTTCTGAGCTGGGGGCAGGGTGGGATGGGTGTGGGCCCGGGGGTGGGGGTGAGGGTCAGACAGCCCCTGCCCACGCGTGTGTCCATGGCCACGTTCGGGGTCCCCTCCAGCCCTGAAGTCTGGGACTGAGCGGGCTCAGGCCCACCGTGCCCCGCGCTGACCCCCGAGCCCCATGCAACCCGGCGTCATGGACCACGCGGCCTCCTGCCGCCGCACCGCCCCTGTGAGCCTCCTCCCAGGGCCCACTCTGACCCCCATCACCCTCCCCAGCCTGGGCGCCCCTGCTGGCATGGTGCATGGGCACTCAGCTTCTGGGGGCACGCGGGGCAGGAAGGTGGGACTCGGGCGCGTCCCGGCCCACCCCGCCCGCCGAGGGCCCCCTGCTCCCTAGCTGCCGCCTTTCAGGGTCCGGCAGGCCTTTTCAGGGCTGACTGATGGCAGGCCCGCATTTCCATGTCAATGGGCCGGGCCAGGCCGCCTGGTAAGCTGGTTAACAAGCCCCCAGCCCCATGGGGGAGGCTGTGTGGGGTGTTAACACAAGCCCCATTCTCTGGGGCTCTGTGGCCTTGCGGTTGCTATGGCGCCCTGCGTGGCCTCTTGGGCCACGGCTAATCCTTTCCCTGGGCCTTTCATCCCGGCCGTCCCACCCCCAGGCTGGTCGCTGGTGACTCAGGGATGCCCAACAAGGCCGGTTTCTCTGCCGGGGTCAGCGCAGGCCATAAATCCAGCCCCTGGGTCCCCCCGGCCCTTTGTCCCTGGCATCGTCCCCGAGTCCCCGCCCTCCTCCTCTGGGAGCCTCAGAGGCGGGAAGGGGAGCCGTGGCCCAGTGGTCAGCTCCTGTCCTGGGAGTGGAGGGTCTCCAGGCCCACCCCGGGCCCTGTCCTCTGCTCGTCCGCCCCCTCGCCCACATGCTCATGGCTGTGCACGAGACCACCTTCTCCCGCAGTCCCGCGCCACGAGCCTGGCCTCCGCGCTGCGCCCGGGAGGCGCCAGGCCTGCGCCTGCCCTCTGTCTGTTTTCTGTCTGCACGTTTTCTCCCCAAATGTCTCAGACGCACCCTGCGCCCCGCCCGATCTGAGTCTTCACTCAAATGTCACCGTCCCCGTGAGGCCACAGGCCCTGCCCTCCTGCCCTCCCAACTCCAGCACCGGTTCTGTTCTTCCTGTAACCTTGTCCCTTCCCACACGCCCTGCAGAGCTCCGTGTAGTCCTTCTCCCCCGGAGGTCAGACCCACGAGCACAGGGCCCTAGCCCCAAGCGTGTGCCTGGCTCCTGGCAGGCGGTGGGTGCCCTGCGTGAAGGGATGGGGCGCTCTCATCAAGAGGTGGATGAGGTCCCAGGTCTGGGCTGCTCTGAATTCACACCAGAGGTCTTCACTGTTCCGTTTGCCTCCTGGGTGCAGTCTTTCCACACACCACTTCCTGTTGCATCCTGTCCCCAGGGAAAGAATCATGCAGTCCGGCATCCCCAGGATTTGATTAGCCTGGACGCCAGACCCATGCTTGGCTCCCCACGGCGCCTCTCCTGCCTCTGCTTGCATGCCTCCAGCGATGGGGAGCTCACCATCGGGGTGGTGCAGTTGGGAGAACGTGCTTCCAGTTCTGGGTTCCAGCTCAGATGTCAGGGGAGCTCAGCTTGATGGGAACCTTGCTGGGGGCTCCTGTCTTGGGGTGCGTGGTGGCTGCTCCCTGGCTGGGGGCCATGGATGAGTGACTGTTAGAAGGATTCAGGCCTGATAAGCCGGGAGCATCCTCCCTTGAAACTGGCCTGTCTCTCCTCACCCTTTTGGGCACCTGCTGATGCTCACCCTTGGCCTCCATTGCTTTCTCAACCTCTCGGGAATCATGCGAAGTAGGAAGAACAGGACACCACCCCATTTCACAGCTGCGAACACCGAGTCTTAGGTAGAAAGGGCTAGAGCCTCCAGCAGGGAGGCAGCGCCCGATTTCCAATTCTGGGCCTCTCCCTAGATGGCAAGGGGTGACGGCCCAGGCTTTTCACTGAGGGGCCTCGTGAGGCAAGACAGCTTTCTGCCCAGTCCTGAGTGAGAAGCGTGTGGCCCCGGCTTGGACCCTCTGCCCATTCCAGCCTCCCATAACTCTCGGCTCCCAGGGGCCATGGGAGTGACTAGGAGGCTGGCTACCCAGATAGATTCCTGCTGCCCGGCCTGGCCGGAGGCAGCCACCAAGGAGGCCTGGGCCACCCTGGGGGAGAGGGGACAGCCGTGCAAAGATGCAGGTGAGGTGGCGGCTGGCCGGGCCCCGCGAAGGCGGCAGTGGTGAGAGAGGCTGAAGCTCAGAGGGACGGCCCGCCAAGGGGTTCAGTGAGGAAGGGCCCTGAGCGGGCCCAGGGCCCACCAAGCCTCTGGCCCCGGGGGGTGGGAGGAGCCGAGCCAGCCTCTGCTTCCTCGCCCCACAGGGACGGCAGAGGGGAAAACGTCCTGTCCCCCAGAGGCGGGAGGGAGCGTCAGGGGCCCTGAGAGGAGGAGGGGTGGGGAGGGGGCCTCCCTCTGCCGTGTGTAGGCGGGAACCGGATTCCGGGGCTCCCCGGGGAACCGAGGAAGACCTAGCTTTGCAGCTGCCATCACCAAGCTGCAGGCCAAGGCCGCCCCTCCCCCGCACTTCCTGCCTTCGCTCCTCCCCCAGGCCGCAGGCAGACAGGTTGTGAGGGTCAGCACCTCTGTGCCAAGCGTCACTGCGCCCGGAGAGGACGCGAGGACCGGGACTGTCCGCAGGACTCCCGGGCGGATGACCTCCGGCAGGCGCTGTGCGGGTTGCCTGCGGGCGGGCTCAGCCATGGGGGGCAAACACTCGCCTCAGGGGGCCCCCTGTCCCCCACCAAGTCCAGCCCTGGGTGGAGCTGGCAGAGCAGCAGCCCTTGACTGCTGGCGCTCAGGGAGGGGGTCGCAGGCCCCTGGGGGGGCACCCAGATCTGCCTCTGTGTGGCTGCCTGAGGTCTGCAGCGGCGCTGGTCGGCGAGTCTCGGCAGGCCCAGCCACCTGGGCACCTGCCCAGCTTCGTGCCTGCAGGGGCCCGGGGCCCCCACCCCCAGCTCGGCTTTTCTCCATCCCCCTAACCCCGGCCCAGCCCCCCAAGCCTGGACCACCCAGCAGCTCCTTAGCACCAACCAAACTGGGGTGCCCTGGATTTGGGGCGGGCTGCCTCCTCAGCCCCAGTCTCCACTGCAGCACGCGGATAACAGCAGCGCTGAGCAGGGCGCCGAGAAAGCCCGTGAGGGGCTCAGAGAGACAGACAGAGCAGGGGAGACCCCCGGAGTGAGGCCGACTTGGGTTCATGCCTCAGCTCCGTGTTTAAAGACCTTCCCTGACCCGGCTTCTCTGGTGGCTCAGGGGTAAAGACTCCGCCTGCCGATGCAGAAGACTCGGGTTCCATCCCTGATCCGTGAGGCTCCCACGTGCCTCGGAGCAACTAAGCCCGTGAACCACAACTACTGAGCTTGCGCTCTAGAGCCTGGGAGCCATGAGTGCTGAGCTCACGGGCCACGACTCCCGAAGCCTGCGCGCCCTGGGGCCTGTGCTCTGCGACAAGAGAGGCCACCGCGATGGGAAGCCGCGCCCCACCACGAAAGACAGTCCCCGCTCGCCACAACTAACGGCTCCCATTTCACAAAGCCTGTGCAGCAACGAAGACCCAGCACAGCCAAAAGTAAATGTCACATATAAAAAGGCATTCCCCAGGCATAAACTCTGGCCTGAGCCCAGTGATTCTGCAGTGGCCAAGGCAAAACTGGGCTCTGGAGGTCATGCTGTAGCAGGGGGGCCTGATGATGCCACGGTGACGGGGCCAGAACACCACCTGCTGCTGTCCTCACCACACATCAGGCCTGCAGGGTCAGCTCACGCGTTCCTCACTGCACCCTTTGACGTAGGTCTTCTAACGGCTCCCATTTCACAGGTGAAGAGACCAAAGCACAGACAGGTTCTGACTCACCAGAGGTCACACAGCTAATGCACAATCCGCAGAACTAAGACTTCAAGACCAGGAGTGTGGCTCTGAGAGGCAGACAAGCAGGGTGACCATCCGGCCCAGCTCTCAACCTCAGCTTTCCCAACCCCGGCTCAAGATGATGAGGTCTCTCCGGTCAGACCCAGGGCCGGGCTGGACAGTCAGGAGCCGGAAGTGGCGGGCGGGATGTCCTGGCCATAGGCTCGGACGGCCCTCGTGCCGGGACCCTCACATGCGGGGCCTCCTTTCAGTTCCTATAAAACGAGGTCACGACTGTGACCCCCCAAGAAGGACCAGGCGGCCGGGGAGCACAGGCCCCTCACCCGGGAAGGCTTCCAGGCTCCATCTGGCCTTCTGCAGCTGGCAGCCACTCGCCTGAGCCGGGGGGCCCCAGATGGGCGCCCCCGACCGGTGCAGGCTGGGGCTGCAGAGCCGGTGGCTAGTGAGGACCACACCCCGGGCAGGGGTGCGGCACAGGGGTCGTGGGAAGGGGCAGCGAGGGAGGTCCCCGGGGACACACCTGGAAGGCCCAGCCTCCGGGGGGACTTGGAAGATGGCATCAGAGCCTGCCCAGGCCCCCCGCCAACCCCACCCCCGAGGCCAGACGGCCACCCCGCCCACCTGCCTTCCGTGCTGCCGCCCCTGGGGACTGACCCGCCCTCTGGCTCCACAGAGGCGAGGATCAGACGAGGCAGAGGAACCGGCCGTGCGGGACACCTGAGCCCGCTGGCCAGGCCTCCCAGGGGGCGGCCGCCCGGGGCTGGGAGGCTGAGACACAGCCCGTTCCCACCAGTTGCCCCCAGAGGGCCTGGGAGGAGGCAGGTCAGCAGGTGGTGGGCCATCTGGGGCCTCGACCCGCTTCTGACGGGCAGAGACCAAAGGGTCTGGGAGGCTACGTCTCTCCTCAGGCCAGGCCCCTCCTGGCCTCAGGTTGTGTATCTGTGGCCAGGGACACTGTCCCTCGCTTCCGGGGTCCCTGGAAGCCACGCAGACGTGTAGGAGCCTCACCCCACGCTACACTCGGGCCGGCTGAGCCCGAAGCAGGGCTCACAGAAGACGCGGTGGAGCTCCCAGCTCTTCGAGCCAGGGCCGAGGAGGCCACCCTCAGCGTGGGAGCCCTCAGGCCCGGCCTCAGTCCCGGCTGGTGAGCTCGGAGCCAAGCCTTCTGCTTGTTGAAAAAGGAGCCTCGGAGGAGAAGTGGAGCCTGTGTCTGGCACCGTGACTCCAGGCGGAAGGCGCCTTCCGCTGGTGGGGCAATCGCGGGGGGTGAGCCCTGGGCCTCACTGGCCCCGGGCCTGGTGGCCACTTGCCCGGCGCTCGTGCCCAGACCTGAGGCTCATGCCCATGGCCTGCTAGTGGGAGGCCCCTGCAGAGTGCCGGCCGTTGAGGGGGTGTCGGCCCATCGACGAGTGCCCTCTGTCCTTACGTGGGGCGGGCCCCGGGCCCCCAGGACCAGCCACGGGCGCAGGGCTGCAGCAGCTGTCTGTCTGCCCAGCCCGTCCACACTCCCGGGGGCAGGCCTGGAGCTGCCTGCTCCCCAAGCCGCCGCCCGCTCCCATCAGCTGGGCTCCCTGCCCCTCCTGACTCACGCACGTCATGGCCCCCAGGCTGCCGTGATGAAGTGCAGGGCCTCTGGCGGGCAGTGAGGGGAGACGCAGCCTCCCAGACCCTTGGCATTTAAGGGTTGAATGGTGTGTGTGGGGGGGGTGAGTGTGTGCCCAGCCATGTCTGACTCTTTGTGACCCCATGGACCAGAGCCCACCAGGCTCCTCTGTCCATGGGATTCTCCAGGCAAGAATACTGGAGTGAGTTGCCATTTCCTTCTCCAGGGGATTGTCCCAACTCAGGGATTGAACCCGCATCTTTTGTATCTCTTGCATTGGCAGGCAGATGGATTCTTTACCACTGCACCCCCTGGGAGACCCTGGTTGAATGATGGCCTCCCCCAAAAAGGTAAGTCCAACTCTTAACCCCCAGAACTTGTGGAGGGGATCTTATTTGCCGAAAGAGTCTTTGCAGACATAATTAAGTGAAGGACCTTGGGATGGGGGTCAGCCTGGATTTGTTGTTTTTCAGTTATTAAGTTGTATCTGACTCTTAGCAACCCCATGGACTTCAGCAGGCCAGGCTCCTCTGTCCTCCACTATCTCCCTGAGTCTGCTCAAACTCACATCCATTGAGTCAATAATGCTATCTAACTATCTCATCCTCTGCCTCCCTCTTCTCTTTCACCTTCAATTTTTCCCAGCACAGGGTCTTTTCCAATGAGTCAGCTCATCTGGTGACTAAGGTATTGGAGCTTCAGCTTCAGCATAAGCCCTTCCAATGAACTTTCAGGGTTAATTTCCTTTAGCATTGACTGGTTTGATCTTGCAGTCCAGGGGACTCTCAAGAGTCTTCTCCAGCACCACAATTCAAAAGCAACCATTCTTTGGCACTCAGCCTTCTTTATGGTCCAACTCTCACATCTGTACATGACTACTGGAAAAATCATAGCATTGACTATACAGACCTTTGTCAGCAAAGTGATGTCTCTGCTTTTGAATATGCTGTCTAGGTTTGTCTTAGCTTTCCTTCCAAGAAGCAAGCCTCTTTTAATTTCATGGTTGCAGTCGCTGTCCATAGTAATTTTGGAGCCCAAAAAGTAAAATCTGTCATTACTTCAAATTTTTCCCCTTTCTTTGCCATGAAGTGATGGGACTGGATGCCATGATCTTCGTTTTTTGAATGTTGAGTTTCAAGCCAACTTTTTCATTCTCATCTTACACCCTCATCAAGAGGCTCTTTAGTTCCTCTTCACTTTCTGGATTTAGAGTGGTATCATCTGCATATCTGAGGTCATTGATATTTCTCCTGACAATCTTGATTTCAGCTAGTGATTCATCCAGCTCGGTATTTCACCCAATGTACTCTGCACAGAAGTTAAATAAGCAGGGCAATATTATACAGCCTGTCCGACTCCTTTGCCAACTTGGAGCCAGTTGTTCCATGTCTGCTTTAACTGTTGCTTCTTGACCTGCATACAGGTTTCTCAGGAGACATGTCAGGTGGTGTGGTACTACCATCTCTTTAAGAAGTTTCCACAGTATGTTGCGATCCACACAGTCAAGAGCCTTAGCATAATCAACGAAGCAGAAGTAGATATTTTTCTGTAACTCCCTTGCTTTCTCTATGATCCAAAGAATGTTGGCAATTTGATCTCTGGTTCCTCTGCCTCTTTGAAACCCAGCTTGCTCATCTGCAAGTTCTCAGGGCACATACTGCCGAAACCTAGCTTAAAGGATTTTGAGCATCACCTTGCCAGCATGGGAAATGAGCCTGGATCTGGTGGATCCTAAATCCAGTGAGAAACACCCTGCGAAGAGGAGCAGAGAACACGGAAACATGCAGGGGAGACGTGATGACGGAGGCGGAGGTCGGAGCGATGCTCCCACTCGCCCAGGAATGCCGAGGGCCGTGAGCACTCCCTGGAAGCTGGGCGAGAGGCCCGGGAGCAGACGCCCCCCTAAGCCTCCAGAAGAACCCGACCACCCCTGCCCACAACTTATCTCGGACTCCTAGCCTCCAGAACTGGAAGATAATAAATACCTGTTGTTTTAAGCCAAGTTCACGGTCACTGCTTACAGCAGTCCGAGGACGCTAACACAGGGTAAGCGGGGTGGGCGTCTGAAAGGGCTTATCTCCCAGAAGCCGGGAGGGCAGTGGGTGGGGGACAAGGGCCTGGAGGATTGCACCTTCCCTGGACTTGAGGGGCTGCTCACTGACCCCTGCTCCCCGACGGGGGTTTTCAGCCATTGGTTCAGGTGTATTGGAGGATGATCTGGGGTCAGCCGTCGATGCCACAGTCATAAGTGTCCTGAGCTGGGAGGGCCCAGCTACGTCCTTCCAGAGCTGGCTGTGGGTCACTAAGCAAGTCCTGCCCGCCTCGCGGTCTTCAGTCACTTCTTAGGGCAGTGAGAACTTGGGGAGCATGTCTGCTGGGGTCCCCAGGCAGCGGTTCAGCTGGGAGGTGCTGGGGGATATCGAGAGGGCCTGGCACCACCAGCTGGCCCTGACGTGCCGTGTTTGGGCCCACGGGCAGAGCCCACGGGCAGAGGCGGGATCCTCCCGCTCCACTCGCCCTGCCTCTGGGGCCAGCCTGGGGACAGCAGCGGTCGAGGAGGCTCCTGGAGGAGGAAGAGGCAGAGGGTTTGCATGAACTCCGGGGGAAGCTGACTCAGCCTCCGGGAGCCCCACTTCTCCAGGCAGCGCCTTCCTGATCGGGCCAACCTTCCGTCCAAAGTCTCTGCCACTGGCCGGACAGGAAGCACGTGGCGCAGACCACAGGCCACCCCGGCCCCCGCCGGCTCGCTGGCCTGGCCCCGGCCTCCCACCTTGGCCTGGCCACCTCTCTGGGGAGCAAGGTCGAGGCCGGCCCGCCCCGCCCCTCCTTCCCGAGTCTACAGCTGCGCCAAGGGGAAGGAGGCGGCTTGAGCTGCAGGGGCCGGCCCTGGGCGTGCATACACGTGGACACACGTGTCCTCCGCACTCAGCCACACGCTGGCTGGCTGGCACGAGCAGAGCTGGAGCCACCGTGCCCCCTACCCCCAGCCAAGGCACACGGGCTCCCCTGCACGTGTGTGAAGGCAGGCACACATATGCACACACGCACAGACACAAGCGTGTGTGTGCTCTGAGGAGTTCAGCTGGGCTCTGTCTGCCAAACTGTGTGCACGGCCGGGCCCCGAGCGTCAGGGCCCGAGGAACGCGCTGGGGAAGGGCAATGGGGACGCGGCGCGGGGTGTTCGGGCAGCTGAGGAGTCTCACTCACCGCCACAACAGCCTGCCCATCCCTGGATGAGACTCGAGTCTTCAGGCCCCGCGGTTGGCGCCTGAAGCTGTCGGCCTGCGGCGGCCTGATCCCTCCTTGCCTCCAGCGGGGACTGACCTGTGACCAGTCAGCCCAGGACGAGCCCTGCAGCCAGGGCAGAGGCCAGGGGAGGACCTCGGGTCAGCAGAGGCTGCAGAAAGCCTCGGAAGGCCTGGGAGGGACCGCCGTGCCCCTGCGGGCGGTCATGCGCTGACCAAGGACAAGCGACTGAGATCCCGCCATCGCGCTCTGCGCACCAGGCTGGCTGTAAAGAAGGAGCACCCTTTCCCTAGCATGGCCTGGGGCGGCCGGCGAGCCAGTGAGACAGTGCGGACACGGCCCACCCGCGGGGCGAGCTTTCCCGAGACCCCACGTCGACGCAGGGCTGTGTGTGCTTGCGTACACGTGCCAGCCTGTGCCCCATCCCTGGCGGACGCCCCATCAGCCCCAGCCCGGGGCTCCCGTGGGCTGGGAGGCGCATCCCTGTCTGGCCGGGATGCTGCAGTTCCCACGCTGTCACAATGACCACACAGCCGGGCGGCCCCCCCGGGGATGGAACCTAATCTCGGGCTATTGAAGACGGCAAAGCCGCGGCCCCTGCCCTGAGCCAGCAGACGGCCCCGCCCGGGACAGCTGATCCACCGCTGCCCTCGCCTCAAAGGGGGACACTGTTCCCCCGGGGCCCCCCGCCCCGCCGGGCTGCTGGGATAGAGTGACACAGTGGCAGGCAGGGGCGGGATGGGGGGGCGCGCACCCCCGCCCCCAGGCGCAGGGGGCTGGCCTCAGAGCGCTACGATTGGAGGGCAGCCTTTGAGTCTGGAGGACGGCTGAGAAGAGAGAGCCTACCTGCCCGGGACCCCCACGCTGGGCGGAGGACAGACAGTCCCCAAGGCTGGGGACCCTCCCTCCCCCCACCTGGAGCGGTGACCTGAGGGCCACACTACGGGCTGGGGTGGGCGGCCTGGGTGTAGGCTCAGGCAGAGGCGCCGGCCGGGGGGTCGGGAGCATTGTCTGCTGGACTCGGGGTGTGCAGGGAGCAGGCGGAGGACGCGGTGGGGTGGGGGAAGGCCAGCCCTCCGAGAGGGTGGTGAGGCGGGAGCCAAGGAAGACGCTGGACCAGAGCACCACTTGTAGGGTCGGGGCCTCCAAGACTGCGCGGCCAGCGCCTCATTCCGCTCCAGCTCCCGGCGGGGACTCAGGCACCTTGGGCTTGGAACCGGCCTGGAACTGTGACCGCCTCCCACCGCAGGCGGCCAGGGAAACTGGGCCAGAGGGGTGCCGGGGAGCCACAATGTGGTCCCCAGGGCGGGCTTCAGCCGGGCGCCCCCCACCTTGGTCCCGTCAAGTCGGGGCCCTGCGAGGAGACAGGGGCCCCAGGCCTCTGCAGGGCTGACATCGCTGTCAGGGGAAGTGATCCTCCAGAATGATCCCAGAGCTGACCCGTGGGCGCCCGGCGGGCTTGCCCCTTCCCAGCTTCCTCTGGCTGCAGGGAGCTTTCTGAGTCAGCTGTGGTTGCTTGGACAATGTTCACGGTCACTGCAGCCTCCCTCCCCGGGCGCGGCAGGGAGGGGCCCTCAGACAGGAGGTCACCCTGGGCCCTGAAGGGGCCCTGTGGCTCTGCTGGTCAGACGGTGGTGGTGGACAGCCCCGCACGCAAGTGCGTCCTGGAACCAGGGTGGGGGCACTGGGGCAGATCCCCCCACCGCCACTGTGTGATGCAGGTCAGCTCACTTCCCTCTCTGAGCCTCAGCTTCCTCATTTGAAAATGAGACCGGGAGACACGCCCTACTAAGCCTGTGAGCCTGCAGCCACGCAGTCCCCCCACTTTCCTGCACACCCCCACCCCGCCGGCTCCGCTCCTCTCTGCAGTTGGCAGAGGGTGCTGAGGGGCCCTCAGTTCAAGGCCTGGCAGGCACCAAGCGGAGCGGCCCAGGGGCTGGCGGGGGGAGGTGGTCGCCCTTGCATTTGCGGGCAGGGTCTGTGAGCAGCCCACGGGGGCGGGAGCGGGGCCCCAGGAGCTTAACCTGGCAGGCGCACCGGCAGTTCCGTCTGCTGCTTCTGTCAATACGAGCCTTCCTGTTTTGGAGATTAAACCTCGGCTGAGCAAACAGCTTGCAAGGAGGCCCCTCCCTGCCACCTCCCTACCCTGGCCTGTCCTGAGGCTGGAACCACCTGGAGGCGGGGAGTGGGTGGAGGGCAGCAGGCCCGGAAGGAGCCCCCAACCCCTAGCCAAGCCCCCACACCACACCCCAGCCCTCGCCCCAGCCCCCACTGACCCCCGCCGCCTGGCCTTCGACGGAAGTCCCCTGTGTAATCCTTCCGCCTTCCCCACCTCCCTGCCTGCAGCATCCTCTGCCCTCAGGTGACCTCCTGCAGGAAACAGGGAGCGAGCTGCTGCTGGAGGCCCCGCTGCCAGGCACACGCCCACCTGCTGTGAGCCCAGGCCTGGCCGGAGGGCCACCCCTGGGGGCCCCACGAGGCCGAGCCTGGAGACAGACCTGTCGTTTCACTGGTGATTTCCCCTCAGCCTCCTAGGATGGTGGGTGGGGAGTTTTCTGTTGTTTGGGGCCCGTCTGGTATGTAGCAGGACACTGAGCAACATCCCTGCCTCCCACCGACCAGATCCACTCGCAGACCCCAGCGGTGTGACAAGGAAAAACATCTGCAGGGGGCCAAGATGACCATTGGGCGAGGGCGAGGACGGGTGGGGGGGGTGGGCAAGCCCTGCAGACAGTGTACAGACAACGAGACCGGGGCTGCAGAGGGCAGGCAGAGATGAGAGGCCCAGGCCGCCCTCTGACGCTGGCCTGGCCCAGGCTCTGTCCTGTCCCCCCACCCCTTCCCACCAGGGTCCACCCACCTCCAAGCAACGTGGCCCTGCCCTCTTCCGAAAACCCTCCGCAGCCGCCGAGGAAGGGAGGAGGGCGCACCAAGGCCCAGGCGGCCCCCGTGGCCTCCCAGCTTCCTCTTCTCTGACCACAAGGACACAAGGCCCGAGGGATGGACAGACAAGCGGGCAGCACAGCCTTGCCTCCTGTGTCTTGGCTGAACCGCAGTTGCCTCTCCTCCTTTGGTAAAGCCATCTGGGGCCACGTCCCTCTTGCTCACAAACCCTGTGGCTCCCCAGGGCCTCCGGGCCTGGATCTGAGGCTCCTGCAGGCCCGTCTTCCACCGCTCCTCTCCCCACGCCCCGTCTAAACACACTCTCTCCATCCCCCCAGGCGGCCCAGCCCTGCTCCCTTCCCCAGACGGCAGAGTGTGTGTGCCCAGTCGTGTCCGGCTCTCTGTGACCCCATGGACTATAGCCCACCAGGCTCCTCTGTCCGTAGGATTCTCCAGGCAAGAGTACTGGAGTGAGTTGCCATGTCCTCCTCCAAGGGATCTTCCTGACCCAGGGATGGAACCCGTGTCTCTTCTGTCGCCTGCCTCAGCAGGTGGGTTCTTTACCCCAAGCGCCACCTGGGAAGCCTCGCAGGGCGAAGGTCACCATCCTCTCCTGGAAGCCTCCTTTGAAGCCTTGTACCCCAGCCCTGGCATGAGGTGGATTCTCCCTCGCCCAGGCCCCCAGCACCCTTGGACCTGACAGAACTTCCAGCCCCTACCACCCTCCGTCTGTCTGGGGAATAGCTGGATGCCAGTAGGCTCCTCCCCGTGAGACTGTGAGCTCCCCGGGCCCAGGGCAGTGTCTCGGTCACCTCCTCCCTGCCCTGGAGCCAGATCAGATTGGAATGGAGCAAGGGCCCGGGGGTGTCCTTGGGGGTGAATGGACAGCCGGATGGACAGACAGACAGATAGGTGGATAGATGGGTCCCGTGGTGGCAGCTTATCCCCCTGTGGGTGTGACTGCCATGCCTGGGCACGGAGCCGCCCCCTCTTCCAGGCAGCCTGGAATATCGAAGGATGCCACCTCCCCCTGCCCCGACTCCAGAGAGCAGGATGGAAGATAACACCCTCTCGCATTGCCGAGGAGGGTCCTGAGGCCAGGGAGACAGAGACCAGCTCAGGACCACACAGGGCAGGAAGCAGGTTCGCTTGGAGCCAATACAGCCCCTAGCTACCTCCACGCGGCCCCCGCCCCTGCTCCCCCGTCCTGGGGTCTGGTTCCACCTCATGGCCACGGGGTCAGGACTGGGGCAGGGGATCGTGCCTGGAGCCCGGCAGGCAGCAGCACAGCCACGGCCCACCCCTGCCCAGCACAAGCCAGCCATTCTTGACAAGACAAAGGCCGGCCGGGGCAGAGCGGCTCTGGTGTCTCCCTGGTGGGCGTCTGGCCCCTGCAGGACGTCAGCAGTGGGAGCTGGCGGTAGGGCTCTGCCACTGGGGGCTGCAAATCAGATTAGCCGTGGCCAGCCCCGGCACGGCCGTCAGCTGCAGGCTCTGGGCCTGCTGCCCTCACCACGGGCACGAACCCTACTCCTAATTGTGGGACGGCCCGACCTCCCCGTGGGGGCGAGGGCTGCCCTCTTTCCTCTGTGGACCCCGTGTCCCACCTGTAAGACCAACGTTCTGAGTGGGACCTTCCAGGCCTCCTCCGGGCAGCTCGCTGGGAAGTGCAGGGGTTGTTGTGGGCGTCCACCTGCCCAGAGGCCCCGTCCCCGGGGCCGGCTCCGTGTTCCGTGGGCAGCCCTGCCTGACCTCCTTACCCTGAGACCCACATTCCCCTGAGTGGGGGTGGGCGCTGCGGAGGAAGGTGGGCTCTCCCGAGCCTCTGGACGACCCTGCGTGCACACGTGTCCATCCGTCCATCCGTCTGTCCATCTGTCCATCCGTCCATCCATTCGCCTCGGGGCCTTGTTCAGCCGCCCGGGCCAAGTCAGCCTGGCTGCTCTGATTACGCCAGGCCCCAGGGCTCAGGTCGAGGAGCCAGGCGGCCGGCACACACTGGCACTTCACACTTGCAGGGTACCAGCCCCTCGCCAGCCCAGGGTTGGCGGGACGGGGTGGGGGGCGGCGGGGGAGGGCAGGCACCAGCTACATCCCCAGAGCAGCATCGAGGAAAACCCCCGAGGCCCATAGACAGAAGGAAACCGGCCCGAGACCACACCGTGCGGGGCTGGGGGTGAGGGGTCCCGGGTGGGCAGGACCAGGCTGGGGGCTTGTCGGCAGCTGTGGGCTGTCCTTCTCACGGGGGCAACGCCACCCCAACAGCAGGAGCGGGAAGCAGCTGCTGGCTGCGCCCCCGCCCTCCTGCCAGCATAGACTCTGTCCAGAAGCTTCTGGGTGGGGGCCTCCCGGGCCACCGTGGCCATGCCACTTGCCACTCTCAGGAAGCCCACAGGCACCCTGGCACCCGGGCGCCCACGCTGCCCAAGCTCCCCCTTGAGGACTGGCTCTCGCATGCCGGTGTCAGAGGGGGCGCCTGAGCTCCCCAGGAGCACGGGGGTGGTCAGCGCCTCCCATCCCTCTCTGGGCTGTTCCCGGACGCCGAGCAGGACTGCCATGGATGACTTCCTCCCAGTTAATGGCTCACCCATTATGTCTCCGGGATCTTCCCAGGAAACAGCCACTCAGGGAGGCTAGCCCAAGGTTCCGGGGCCCACGGGGAATGGGCTTCTAGAGCCCTCTGGGACTGACTCCGTTTGCAGGGGGCCCCAAGCTGAGCCCCAACCGGGAAAGGGGGCCTGAGCTCAGATGGGTAGACAGCATGTCCTCCGAGCCTGATGGAGAGGCAGAGTAGGACTGCTCATGCGGGTCTCCTGACCTCGGCCACCTCTCCATCCAGCCTCACGGACAGGTCTCGAGTCATTGGGTCACCCGGCTGCCTGGGAGCCCCACATGGGCTGGAGCAGGGGCCGTGCTGAGCAGGGGTCAGCCACCCAGGTGGCACCAGGCCCAAGTCCCTGGGCGAGAGGGCCAGGCTGCCGGCGTTCTGACCCACTGCCCATCAGCCCCTTATACGACAGATGATAGCGTAATCCTCCTGTTACAGGTGGGGAAACCGAGGCTCAGAGAAGGTCCCAGGTCAAGGTCAAAAAGCTGAGAAGTGAAAAAAAAAAAAAAGCTGAGAAGTGGCCCCTCTGGGGTTGGAAAACGGTTAGTCTGGCTCCAGAAGCCCCTAGCCCCTGGGCTGTGTCCACATGCCTGAGCCTGGGGAGGGTCCTGGGACAGCAGCTCCCCCTCCCCCTTCCCAAGGGCCCTAAGGCACCCAGGGGCTTCCTGACAACCAGGTCAGCCCTCCCCACCCACTCCCTGGCTCCCCATTTCCTGTCCTGGGCCCAGCACCTCCTCTATCACCGCCCCCCCCCCACACTCCCTCAGAGCTGTTTGGCCCAATGGGTCCCTGGAGGGAGCCTTTGGGTCTAGGGTGAGGGCAGGGGAGGGGAGAGCCTCTGGCTGGAGCCAGGCTGGGGAAGGGGGTAGGGGCAGCTAGAGCAGCCACCCCCTCCAGTTTTCAGACCTCAAGGAGTCACCACGAAATTCCATTCTCCTGACAGCAAAGAGATTGAATCACTCTTGCCAAAGCCCACGGCCCCCACAAGAATGCTGCAGAGCTTCGTCCTGCTGTTCCCAGACAGGCAGTCACACCCAGGTCCCCCCACTCCCACCAAGCCCGGCTGCAGAGAGGTGCGGAAAAGCCCCTGCTGACCTCTGCGCCCCGTCCAGTTGCTCCTCCTCCTTGCTCCCTGAGCGCAATGCAGCAGAGCTTCTTGAGCCTCCACTTGCTTTCTGTACAATGGGCACATCACTCCCGCTGCCTGGTGGGCGGAAACCACAGCAGCCAGGACTATGGAGGCCAGGAGTGCCAGTGGGAGAAGGCAGAGATGCTCCGGGTGCAGAGCAGGGGTCCCACCCCTGGGGCGGGGCCACGGAGGAGCAGGCTCATGGGACATCGTCAGGGTCAGGCAGGAGTACAGATGGCATGGCTGTCCCTCCCTCCGCCCCCTTGCAGAACCCTCAGCACCTAGTGGTGCTGCTTAATACGGACACCGATGAAGGACCCCAGGTGCCCCGACTGCTCGTGCAGAGACTTCGGGGTGGGACGGTTTGGGGCTGTTAGAGAACTGGGAGGCATTGCAGGCAGAGGCACGCAATGGAGCTGGGACCTGGTGGGAGGGAGGTGGACACTGGGCCAGGACCTGAACTGAAAAGAGGCCATGCATGCATGCGTGCTAAGCTGCTTCAGCTGTGTCCCGACTCTTTGTGACCCTATGGACCACAGCCTGCCAGGCTCCTCTGTCCATGGGATTTCCCAGGCAAGAATACTGGAGCGGGTGGTCATTTCCTCCTCCAGGGGATCTTCCCAACCCTGGGATCGAACCTGCATCTTTTATGTCTCCTGCATTGGCAGGTGACTTCTTTACCACTAGCACCACCTGGGAAGCCCCCGGAGGCCATGCGGAACCATCAAAGGTTGGACCTGCGTGCATGATTAGAGCTGTGTGGTTTCTGAGTGGAGAATCAATACAGCAGGTAGGCTGGCAGGAGGACCCGAGTGGAGGTGGCTCAGGAGGTCCAGGGGAGAGAGAAAGGCTGTGGGGGAGGCTCCCTATCAACCTAGCCCAGACCTGGGATAGCAGTGGTGGTGGGGCGAGGGAAAGTGGGCACAGAGACCCTTCAGACAGGACTGGAGCTGTGCTGGGGCTCGGCTGACCCCTGCCCACTCCCACCTCTGCAGCCAGGAGAGGCTCCCAGGCTGCGTCCGGTCGACGGGGAGGAGTTTATGGCAGGAGGTGACTCCATGGGAGTCTTGTCACTTGGGCACAGCCAGCACCATCTGCTCAGGCATCTGCCTGCCTGGGGTGGCGCCTGCTAATTACCTTGGGGGTGGATACAGGAAGAGGCCTGGGAACTCCCATCCCCCACCGCACCCCATCATAGATGGGCAGGGGATAGGGCCCCAGGGCCCTAAGAACAAATGGGCCAGGTGAGAATTGCTGAACCGGGCCAGACACCTACACAATAAATCTCTTTTTTTTTTTTTTAGTTGCACTGGGTCTTAGTTGCAGCAAGTGAGATCTAGTTCCCTGACCAGGGAGGGAACCTGTGGCCCTCTGCACTGGGAGCTCCGTATCCTAGCCACTGGGCCACCAGGGAACTCCCTACACAATACATCTTTATAGGGTGCTTACTGTGTTCCAGGCCCTCATTTCTGCAGTTGACATTCAGGGGAGGGAGAAGGACCACGAAGGGTGCCTTGGAGCAGACGTAAACGTTGTGAAGAAAATGGACCAGTGGGCAGAGCCAGCGCTAAGAGGGGGACCAGTGTAGCCGAGGTGCTCCCTCCTTAGGAGGGGATGCGAGGGACTGCGGAGGGAGGGAGAGGAGACGCAGTCAAGCGGAGAGCCGCCCCTGGCCGCGCTTCCGGAAGACGCTGGGAGCCCTTGGCCACTTTCTCGCCCCTCACCCTCAACGCGGGCTGCCAGCGCGCATTCCTGCCGCCCCTGCTCGTGCGGTGGGCCGGCCTAGCCCGTGGGAAGGGCTGGGGGTGGGGGCCCGCCGTGTGCCGGGGAGGCGGGGCGGGGGCACAGCTGGGCCACCCGTATCTGGCCCGAGCGCAGAGGGACCAAATGGGACAGAAGGCGGCCTTTCATCCCGCGCGGGGAGGGGCGGCCTCGGCCTCGGATTTCGGGGCACCCACCCTCTCCCCCGCCTCGACGTTGGGCCGAGAGGAGGGAATTCGCCCGGGTCTCGGGATGTAATCTGGTAAGGCGTTTTCCCATTGGAACCTCGTGTCCCTACCTGTGGCTCAGCTGGCTAAGTCCTTCCTCGGTTTTATTAATAAGGGCTGCTCTGGACGGAGCGCTGAGGTCCGCCAATCCTGTGACCCGGCCTGCGCCAGCCCTAGCGGAGGAAGCCGGCTCTGGGAGGGGAAGTGCCCAGTGGGGAAGGACGGATGTCCCCCGCGGGACGTCTGAGCCCAGAGTCCCTGTCCCGGAATCGCCTCAGAGCGCTGAGGGCGCGCCCCTCCGTAGGCCAGACGTGGAGCTCCAGCCCCGCGCTGACCGGCCTGGGTTTTTCCCCTTCAGGGCCACCGGGGCGGGGCGGGCCCAAGTCCCCGCGCCCCCCGGCTGCCCGCGGAGGGCGATCCGGGCGGGACGGGGCGGGGCGTGCACGTGCGGACCGGGGGCAAGAGCGCAGGGCGCCGGCTCCTCGGTTCCCAGACCCCCGCCGCGGTCCCACGTGGGCGCTGCCGGGCGTCAGGGGCGACGCGCGAGGCCCCGCCCCCGGGGACCAGGGAGCCAGTGAGCTCGCGCCGAAGGCGGGGCCTCGCGCGAAGCCACGCCTCAGGGGCGGAGCCAGGCCGGGGCGGTTTAAGAGCTCGGGCCGCGGGCGGGGCGCCGTTGGACGTGCGGCGGGACCCCGGAGCCTCGGCGCGGGTGAGAGGGGCCGGGCGCTCGGCGCTGCCGCCACCCCACCATGCTCAAGCGCTGCGGCCGCCGCCTGCTGCTGGCGCTGGCGGGCGCGCTGCTTGCCTGTCTGTTGGTGCTCACGGCCGACCCGCCGCCGCCCCCGGTGCCCGCTGAGCGCGGTAGGCGCGCGCTGCGCAGCCTGGCGGGCCCCTCGGGGGCGGTCACGGCGCCCGGGCTGGAGGCGGCGGCGGCGGCGCCCCGGGCGCCCGTCCGCGAGGTGCACAGTCTGTCCGAGTACTTCAGCCTACTCACCCGCTCTCGCAGAGACGCGGGCCCACCGCCCGGGGGCGTCCCCCGTCCCGCCGACGGCCGTCCGCGGCCCCCGGTCGAGCAGCTGGCGCCGCGCGACGTCTTCATCGCGGTGAAGACCACCAAAAAGTTTCATCGCGCGCGTCTCGACTTGCTTCTGGAGACGTGGATCTCGCGCCACGAGGAGATGGTGAGCCCCCGCAGGCTGGGCAAGTGGGCAGGGGAGGAGGTCCCCTCTTGTCCAGCTGGTGGCAGCATCCAGTGGGCGCCAGGCTGCCTGTCTGTACCACCACCGGGAATATCGGGCGTAGGGATGCCGGTTCATGCCCTTCCAGACCAGTTTGCCTGATGTGGAAGGGCAGGGTGGGACTCATTCCCCAAACACCGCGGTCAGTAGCCTGCACTGAGCCTTCGCCAGCCACTGGTGCCTGGCGTTGGCGCCGGTGGTGCTTCTTGCCTTCAAACCCTGGAACTCATCAGCTGGGAATTATTGTGCGCATGCCTTCCCAAGGCGGATTCCGCGTGGGGCATCCTCCCCGGGCCTCACAGCCTTCTCCGGGAGGAAGACTCTTTCCTGAGAAGTGGAGCGAAGGGTTAGGATCCCTGGGCACAGGGCCAGACCTGTCCCCCATCCCAGCCTTTGCCATGGGACGGGGGACACGTCGCTGTTGAAGTTGGGAGTGGGTGTTGGTGGGGGCCCTGGGGGGTCCATCTCCGAAGAAGAACGAGAGAGCACGCCCTGGGTCTCGGGGTGTGTTCTGGGGCCCGCGCTCCACAGTGCAGAAGTCTCTGGAGCCTGGGACCTAGAGCTTAGCACGTCCTAGTTGAGTACTGACTTCCTCCACACACATAATAAAGACACACCCCACTTTGAAAAATCTCCCTCCAGGCTGCAGCTGGATGGTTGGGTTGGGGCAGGATGGGGGCAGAGTGTGAGTGCTGCTGGGGAGGGGTGGGGGAATTCCCTGAACTGGGAGATACCAGGGACTGTCTGAGTGTTTGGGATGAGGGTGAAGGACCCTTGACCAGGCTGGGGGCTTGAGAAGACCCTGTCTCTCTTCCTCCCTGTTGAAACCGTCGAGGCCTGGGGGCCTCCTGGCCTGGCTGAGCCCTGTTCAGGGGCAGGGCTCCAACGAGGTCATGATGAGGGCCAGGGGAGCAGGGTCCTCCTGGTCCCAGCGTGGGGAGGGGGCCCTGGGAGCCCCACGGCAGCCTCCTGGGAACACGGCGTCCCTTTCCCAGGGGCTCAGCAGGCTGGCAGGAGGGGGCGGCGGGGGCTGCGGGTTTTGTTTGGCTGCTGGGCCGTTAGGATTCCCAGCGCCGGGCGGCTCTCACGCCGGCCGCTCGGGCAAGGTAACAAAGCCCCTTTCTCCAGTGGAGAAAGGCGTCCGGCCTCTTGTGTGCAGCTATGTGCTCCATGGGAACCGCCGCCGGCGTGCTGGCCACTCAGGTTGCCTGGCGATGACGGCCTGCGGGCCCCCCCTCCCTGCAAGTGACAGCACTTGCGGGGCGCTGTCCCCGAGCCAGGCACCACCCCCAGGACTCTGCCTGTCTGCTCTGTGACCTTTGGCAGTGCTCAGCCCCCTCTGGGTTGCCACCAGCTCTGAGCCCCTCTCATCTCGGACTCTGAGGACTTCCTCCAGCAGAGGGGATATGGTCAGGGGGGTCTCGGGGAGGAGTTCCGGCCAAGCTACGTGACCCTGGGCATGACCAAGGGCCTCTGTGGCCCTCAGTCCGCTCACCTCTGAAATAAGGAAGGCACTGGCCTCTGGTCGGGGTTGTGAAAGAGGACGGCCAAAACCTGGAGAGGCAGGGAGGTCACCTTCCCCACTGAAGGTTCCCTTCTCACTAGCTGACCACACCCGGGAGAAGCCGAATCTGACTCCCAACAGTCAGTTCATGTGTCCCGTCTAGCAAGAATCCCTCTCATGGTGTCCTGTGGGTGAGGGGTCCTTGAAACTGTTTCCACAGAGAGACCTCCCCTCCCAACCCTGTCTGTGCAGAGTGGTTCAGACCCGGTTTGATGGGGGAGACTCCAGGAAGTCAGAGCTGTGGCGGGGGAAACCCACAGAGGCTGTGTGAGCTGCAAGGGGGGCATCGGACCCGGGTTGGAGAGGGAGGGACTTCCTGGAGGAGGTGCCATTTGAGCTAGACGGAGAGTAGGAAATGCTCTGAAAGGGCAACTGGGCATCTTGAACACAACCTGTGGGGTGTGCAAGAGACTTCCAGCCATTGGAGAGGCTCGGGCGGGGTGGTCAGTAGGGGCCACGTTATAACAGGTCCAGGGTGAGGGGCGGCCCGCACTTGGCTCCCCCGTCCCTCCCAGGCGTGGGCCAGGCTGCGGCGGCTGCCACCACAGCGGCCACAATTGTCGGGGGGAAAGCTTGGCATCCTGTGTTTCTTTGAATCGCAGCTCCAGGAACAATGCCGCTTCCTGTGGGTGTCCACCCCCCCCACCCTCCGCCAGCCCTGCCGCCCGGCTCTTCCTCCCCCAGCCCTGCAGCCTCAGGGAAGTGGGGAGGGGTCCGCGGGGCACGGCTGGCGGGGACCAGCACCACCTCTGTCCCGGGGCGTGACCGCAGGCCGGGGCCCGCCTCTCTGTGGGTCTCTGTTTCCCCACCTGTACACTCGGGAAGGGACGGTGCCCTCCTCCCAGGCCGTGAGGGAGCTGGAAGAAGAGAAGGAGCTGGGCGCTCTGCTCCGGGCGCGTGAGCTCTGGTTACGCCCATTGCACAGAGGGCGGAAACTGAGTCTCAGAGCCACGGGCAAGGCCCGTCCCCTCCTCTCCTGACTGCTCTGATGTGGCGAGACAGGAGACCGGCACCCTCACACCCCCACAGCCCCACGCCTCCGAGCGCTCCTCTCTGAACAAAGGTGACTTTAATCTCTGTAGCCTTGGGCTGGGTTTTTAGGGCACCACCAAAAGCGCGGGAGAACAGGCCTCGCTTGATCTCATTAAGAAAGCATTTTCCTTTTAATCCAGTGGCGGCTACGGCGCGTCTGCACGGGCCGGCCTCGGCCTCCCACGGCATTCCTGGGCCAAGATGCTGGAGAGCAGGCGGGGGGCTGGATGCGAGTCCGTGCGTGCGGGCGCCCTGGGGTGTCTGCTGGGGAGGAGGGCACCGTGCATGCAGCAGGCGGGAGGAGCCCGTCCACCCTCCCTCCCTCAATGCCTCCCAGGCCCACCCAGCTGGCGGCCTCACCTGAGTGTGTGCCCGGGTCTGGGCTCAGGCTGGACCGGGAGCCGGGGCTACCAGGCGAGGGTGGGCACCCCAGGTGGGTCCCCCAGCTCCTGAGTACACATTGCATCAGGCCTGCACACGCTGGCCCCTCCCTCGTGCCCATTTGTCCCCAGGAGGAAACCGGGGCCCAGCGGCCACGGAGGTGGTGGTGGGGGGTATCTCCTGCTGCCTGTGCTCACAACACCCTCCGCCAGGCCGGGCTCTGCACTCGGCACGCCTGGGTGCGCTGGGCGGCACGCGCTGGGCGGGCGGCAGAGGAAGGAACATTCCTCCCCGTGTGCCGACGGGCCCAGGCGGGCGCCGGCAGCTCCTGGCCCCTCCCCGTCGGGCCCCCCCCTTCCGTAGAGCGATTCTGGCAGGGGTGGAGGAGCCAGGCTGGCATAGCTGGAGCTTCGACGTGGCCTCGAGCGAGGCCTGTCTGCGAGCCCAAGCCGTGGCCGCTGACCCTTGTGCGGAGCCGTGAGCCCGTGCTGTTTCCCGGCCCAGCCCCGCGGACTTGTCAGCGTCTCCGGAAAACCCTGGGGGCTGCTTTGGCTCTGGGAAGGCGACCGCCTCGGTGGGCTGGCCACGCGGCCGGCGGTGCGAGGGGCCCGTCCTGAGGGTGCAGCCGGGGGCACCGCGGGGCTGTGGCCACACCCCTGCCCCGCCGGACCTTGTACCCAGCCTGGCCCAGTTAACCAGGCCAGCTGTATGGTAATGGGCCGTGCGGCCACTCCCGCTTAACACGGCCCGGGACAAAGCTGGCGGACAATGCCGGTGACTCACCCTCCCTGCGGGCCCTTTGTCCGCCAGTGCCTGGCAGCCGCCCAGCGGAGGCCTTTGTCCCCGACTGATTGAGATTTGGCTTCCCGAAGCCGACCCCCTCCGCCTGAGCCCTGCCCCTCCCGCAGGCCGGGCACTCTGTCAATAAGGGTGTGTGCCCGCCAGGTGCTCAGGGCGGGCCGCGCGCGGTTACCTGGCGGTGGGCGGGGCGCCGCACCTGGCTCGTGCCGCCGCAGCTGCCGCCCGGCGACCTTGGGCGCAGCTGCCGCCGTGGGCGGGGGTGGGGTGGGGATCCTTCCCGAGCCCCCAGCCCACTTGCACTCAGGGTAGGCCCTGGAGCCCCGCTCTGCATGGGGGGGGGGGGTGGAAACGGAAGCTCCAAGGTGCGGCGTGGGCACGAGGGGTCCCAGCCCTGGGCCCCGCAGTGGCCGGGGCGGCCCCCCGAGCTGCCGGTTCAAGGCCGCGTTTCTCCCTGCAGACGTTCATTTTCACGGACGGGGAAGACGAGGCGCTGGCCAGGCGCACCGGTGAGCCCTGGGCGCGGGGAGGCGAGGGGGGCGCTGCCCGGGGGAAACGCGCCCCTCGGGAGAGGTCGCCGGGGCCGAGGGCAGTTTACTCAACGGGTTTGCTCAGCGCCCCGCCCCACCACTCACCCACCCCCCAATTCTCATGCAAATGAGGCCTTTTCAGCTCCTGGGCCCTTTGAGCTGATGAGGCGGCAACAGGTGGCTGGTGCTGGGAAAAAGCCGGCTGAATGGGCGGGGGCGGGGCGGGGCGGGGCGGGGCGCCCGCGCTGGGGGTGGGGTCTGCAGGCCGGGGTCCGGCTCAGGGGGAGGGCTTGAGTGGGGGTGGCCGCTGCAGGCACTTCTTGAACCCAGGGCGCCCCGGGACAGAATGCCGCCTCCCCCCACCCCTTCTTGCTCTGCTTTTCCCGAACCTGCTGTGTGACCCCAGGCCAGGCCGCCCTCTCTGAACCGCCTCGGACCCGCTCACAGCCCCTCCCCTTGTCCACAGGCCATGTGGTCAACACGAACTGCTCCGCCGCCCACAGCCGCCAGGCGCTGTCCTGCAAGATGGCGGTGGAGTACGACCGCTTCATCGAGTCGGGGAGGAAGTGAGTGCCGGGCTCTGGCGGGGCCCCGGGAGCGTCCCCTGGCGGGGCTCCGGCCCTGGCAGTCCCACCCGCACGACACCCCCTGTGACGGCTCTGCCTTCCCACCCCAGGTGGTTCTGCCACGTGGATGACGATAATTATGTGAACGTGCGCGCCCTGCTGAGGCTGCTGGGCAGTTACCCGCACACGCAGGACGTCTACCTGGGCAAGCCCAGCCTGGACCGGCCCATCCAGGCCACAGAGCGGGTCAGCGAAAACAAGGTGGTGAGTGTCCCCCCTCCACGCCAGCCTGCACCGTCGCGCGGGGAGGAGGCTGGGGTTGCCCCGCGGCCCGGCACCGGGGGTCTGGGAGTCTCACCACATCCCCCCGTCCCCGGCTCCTCACAGCGTCCTGTCCACTTCTGGTTTGCCACCGGCGGGGCTGGCTTCTGCATCAGCCGAGGGCTGGCCCTGAAGATGAGCCCCTGGGCCAGGTGAGTGCCCTGGGGCGCAGGTGAGGCTGCCTCCGATCTCCCAGGGTCCCCCCACGGCCGGCCTGCGCGGCTCATCTTCCCAGCACCAGTGTCCCCAAACCTCACGTCCTCCGGCAGGGTGAGTCCTCCCCACCACCGCCCACCAGCCACCAGGGGGGGTCAGGACCCCTTCCTGCATCTGGTAACCCCCCACCGCCCCCGCCACGCGCAGGGGAGTCCTCAGGCTTGTACAGAGAAGGGGGCTGTCCTGGGGCTCAGGGAGGCTGGGAGCGGCCCCGCGGGGCTTGTCCACCTCCTGCTGG
Source organism: Muntiacus reevesi (assembly GCF_963930625.1). NCBI lineage: Eukaryota > Metazoa > Chordata > Mammalia > Artiodactyla > Cervidae > Muntiacus > Muntiacus reevesi. The sequence goes on from NC_089250.1 coordinate 175,082,231, forward strand.
AGCCCGGCCGGCCGAGCCGCATGCTGCCCGCTGGGGCCCCGCCTGGCTGCCCCCTCGGCTCACTGCAGCCCTTGGCCCTTCCCTCCCGCAGCGGAGGCCACTTCATGAGCACGGCCGAGCGGATCCGGCTGCCGGACGACTGCACCATCGGCTACATCGTGGAGGCGCTGCTGGGCGTGCCCCTGGTGCGCTGCGGGCTCTTCCACTCCCACCTGGAGAACCTGCAGCAGGTGCCTGCCTCTGAGCTCCACAAGCAGGTGCGCGTGCAAGGGATGCGGAGAGCGTCTGGGAGAGGAGGGCGAAAGGAAGTGGGGAGGGGGAGGGGGCCGCAGAGGGGCCACGGCTTTGAATAGGTCACCAAAGGCCCGACTGTTGGTTGCCACCACCCAGGCACCCAGATCTCCCCAGCAGCAGTCCCATGGTCCGTCCGTCCTGCCTCTGTCTTCGGCAGGACACCTACTCTGAGCCTTTCGGGTCTTCCCTGTGTCCGTAAATATTCCCTCGCCGCAGCTGAAGCTCCCTTGGGCTTTACTACTGGGTCTGCAGAGCAGGGGGTGCAACGTGGACCTGGCTTCTCGGCCCGAGGTGGGCAGAAGGCCAAGCTGTCCCCTCGTGCAGAACTGCACACGTGCCCGCCTTGGGCAGAGCCAGGGTAGGGTAGCCTGGGTACCGCAACCCCCAGCATCACCCTTTCCATCTCCCTGCAGGTGACCCTGAGCTACGGCATGTTTGAAAACAAGCGGAACGCCGTCCACATTAAGGGGCCCTTCTCGGTGGAGGCTGACCCGTCGAGGTGAGGAAAGGGAGGCCTAGATGGGGCTGGCTCACGGAGGTCCCTTGGGGTCCGCTGCAGCTCGGGCAGAGCTGGAGCGCCCCCTAGGCGTCTGCTCGGGTGGAGCAGGGCCCCCAGCCCGCATGGACGAGCCCCCGCTCTGTCCCCACAGGTTCCGCTCCATCCACTGCCATCTGTACCCGGACACGCCCTGGTGTCCCCGCACTGCCATCCTCTAGCGGCCGTGGCTGAAACCCCGTTCCCGGGCGCCCCTGGTATCCAAAGGGCCCGAGGACCCCTGTCATGCCGCCCCGGCCTGGGCCTTCGAGGCCGCCCTGGGGCTGCGCCTGTGTGTGTGCTGTGAGCCCATCCCTGTAGCAGACTGCTGGGCAGCTCTGCTCTGCCAAGGGGCAGGCAAAGTCCCGCCTGTCGGTCCGTCTGTCTGTCCCTGTTCCGCCCCGGAAGGATTTGTGTGTCGGAGGTCACTCTGAGGGCAGTTTTGTTACCCTTTCGGGGTCTCTGGGCGGCGTGGGGCCCAGGGGCTGCTCTGCAGGGACGTGTGGGCGCCTTTCGGTCCTGCTGAGCGCAGGCCCATGGCCGTGGGCACCTGCCCCCCGGGACCCTGGCTCCCCGCTCAGAGCCCCCAGGACAGCTCCCTGTGTTCAGCGAGAGAAAGCTGGGTTTGGGGGAGTGCCCTGAGCCCCCTCGCGCTGAGCTCCAGTCTGGGTACCACGGCTCCGAGTGACAGCGGCCCCAGCGACCTTGCCGCTGGGTGAAGCATCCCGGGCAGGGGTCTCCCCTGCTCTCTCAGCCAGCTTCCCTTTGTGACGGGGAGTCAGCTGAGCATTTTAACTCCTCTCCAAAGTAGAGAGAAAGTCGCCCATAGTGGGTGTGTCTGTAAATATTGTGACAGTGTTTTTTACTGTGACTGTTTCTTGAAAGGGGGTGGGTAAAAAAGTAGGGTGTTTTTGTCTGTGTTTTCAGGGGCTTGGGGAAGGTGTTATCTTTTCTGTGGATCAGAAAAAGCAGAAGCCAAACTTGGGATAGTCTTTGCTGTTAAAGCTGATGAAAATGTCTGACGCTGTGTATTTATGTGTCATGATATCTGGTCTCTCCCTGCCCACCTCCTTCACAGAACCCGTCTCCTCCCAGCCCAGCTCGGCGCACCTGACCAGTGAGGTGTGTTTTGCATTCTGATTTTCTTTCTGCAAGACATAGCTAGGAAAGTGAACGATAAGGGAAACGTTCTCAGGGAATTGACGTGTGTTGCTATGGTGACGTCCTTTGCTGTGAATAAAGATGCTCTTTGGGGCAACCTGGGGGTCCTGGTCTTGGCTGGAAGTGGCGCCTGAGATGCAGGTTCATGGAAGCTGGGGTAGGTATGGACAGACCGCCCCCCAATCCAACTACTGTGGGACGGGAACTTGGACTCAGAATAGCAACTTGCACGTTCCTGAGAGGCCCAGGACAGCCTCAGGTGTAGGGGGAGATCTCACGTGATCAGACACGCTGCCCTCAGACTCTGCAGCCCCGGCGTCTGCAGACCCAGCCCGGGCCAGCTGCCAGGGAGTCCAGTCCTCCCTTTAGGGCGACAGGCGCTCGCTGTGGCTTGGCCTGGGACCCCCGCCCCTGCCCGCCCCTGCCCGTGCTGTTGACCCTAGACGGTGGCAGTGTTTTCTACAGAAGGCAGCTCCTCAGGCCTGTGTGATGTGGGGTGGGGAGGGCCTGCTCTGGCCTCTGGGGGAGTCCCCTCCCTGGGCCCGGGGCAGTCCTCACTTCCTCTTCCTCAAATAGCCCAGACAGGCTGCTCCCCAGCCCGACCGCAGCCCCCAGCTGCCCACGCCCCCGCCCCGCGGGTCCTCGCTGGGATCTGGGGCTCCTCCCACTGCCTCCGCTCCCCGATGCCCGCCGCCTACCCTGTTGGCACATCTGGGAACAGACCGAGGGTGGAGGAGCGGCTCTCCTCCCACCCCTGATGTGGGGACAGAACCGCCCCCCGCCACCCTGCCCTACTCAGCACCCCCGCTGGGTCGGGGAGGGCGCCGCTTCCGCACGCCCTGCTCGTGCCCGCTCTGGCCCGGGGAGCAGGCGGCCGGCGCCTGACCCCACCTGGGCCTTGTGCAGCCCTGAGTCAGCGCGTGGTTTGCCCAGCAGCGGCCCTGGGGGTGCAGCAGGGACGGGAACAGTGCAGGAGAGATGGCCCCTCACCGTCACACAACCTGACCCTGTCTGGGGGACGCCCCCAGAGCGCGCTGTGCCAGGCTGGGCGGGCGTGGGGCGGTCACAGCAGAACTTGCTGCTGCGGGCAGAGGCCATGGGTCTCCTTCCGGCTGGCGTGAGTCAGAGGAGCCTCTGCCTGGAGCGGACCCGCAGCCTGGCGCCCCGCCCCCGCTGGCTGGCATCGCCTCCCCATGGAGCGGCGGGGCCCTGGGGTCCAGGGGTGGGCATTGAGGATCACAGCTGGTCTGGGCTGTCCCGGCGGCGGAGCAGGGAGCCCGGGGTGGGTGTGGGGGTAGTCTCCACCTCCATGTGGGAAATGGGGGTCAGCACGAGGCAGCTGAGCCCCTGGCCTCCGGGCGGGGTCATGGAGGGGCAGGCCTGGGGCACCCTGGCCCGTTCCTCCTCAACATGAAGCCTAGCGCGGGGGACGGGCTCCATCCTCAGAAGGGAAAGCGGTCCAGGAGGCTTTACAGGAACGGGCATCCGCTGCCCTGGGGGTGCAGGAGGCAGCCCTCCCCCAGTGAGTCACGGAGAGGTGCCCTCCCTCCGGCGGACACGGCCCGGGGCACCCATGCCCCACCCCTGGTGGCATCGGGGCTCCCCGCACTCTGGGCTGAGGGCTGATTGGAGAGGGTCCTGGCGGGCTCAAGGGGCTCCGCGTCCCCCAGCCTGGCCCTCCCGAACAGCGGGGTCACTGTGGGCTTTCAGAAATGAAAGCACAACCCGGGGGCCGCTGGGCGCCCCAACCCCGCCCTGCCTCTGGCTCCCGAGCTGCCCACGGGCGAGGGCCTGGTTAGACGGCCAGAGCAGAGGCTGAGCCATGTCTTGGAGGGGCCGAGACGGGTGCCAGGGTGGGGCCCGCCCCCGCCCCCGCCCCCGCCCTGTTCCGTTGAAATGAACCTCCTTCAGCTGGGCCGTCACAGTTAGCTGCCCCGAAGAGGCCCACCTGAACTGGAGCAGGAAGGCTCTGAAGAGGGCAGCGGGCAGAGGAAGACGCTCCAGGCCCCAGCACAGACTGGACGAGGGGCGGAGGTGGGGCTCGTCAGGATGTCTGGAGACAGGGTGGTCTCCACGACCCTCGTCCACCTGGCCCATGGCTGCCCACAAGTCTCCATCCACGCTTCCAGAGGCCAGGCCCTGCTGCAGCCTCAGCCCGTCGTGCCCTCTCTGGGCCTCGGGTCAGGGCCTCGGGGGGGAACAGAGCCAGCCCCATTCTTTTGTCAGACCAAAGGCCAGTCCTGTTGCCACCCCAGCCTCGCCCTCACCAAATGTTCTTGAAGGTGACCTCTTCCCCAAGTCCAGCCCGGGGTTGGACACAGAAGGCACGTGGTCCATCGTCACTAGGAGGGGACCAAGGGCCCGGGGGGCTTCTCATCTTGGCCCCTGGAGGTCGCCCAGATCATGTCGCCATGCTGAGTCTGGGGGCTCAGAGCTGTGGCTGCCTCCCCCGCCACACGCCCCTACTTTCCCTGCCTAAGAAGCGGGCAGCCCCCTTGCACAACCCGCCACAGTCCTTGGGCGCCGCCTGCTGGCCAGAGTTGGTGGTTTCTCACCAACCAGACCTTTTCCAGGACCCTCTTTTTGGGCTCCAGAATCACTGCAGATGGTGACTGCAGCCATGAAATTATAAGATGCTTGCTCCTTGGAAGAAAAGCCATGACCAACCTAGACAGCATATTAAAAACCAGAGACAATACTTTATCAACAAAGGTCTGTCTAGTCAAAGCTATGGTTTTTCCAGTAGTCATGTACAGATGTGAGAGTTGGACTACAAAGAAAGCTGAGCGCCGACAAATTGATGTTTTTAAACTGTAGTGTTTGAGAAGACTCTTGAGAGTGCCTTGGACTGCAAGGAGATCCAACCAGTCCATCCTAAAGGAAATCAGTCCTGAATATTCATTGGAAGGACCGATGCCGAAGCTGAAACTTCAATCCTTTGGCCACCTGGTGCGAAAAACTGACTCATTGGAAAAGACCCTGATGCTGGGAAAGATTGAAGCGGGGTAGAGAAGGGGACGACAGAGGATGAGATGGTTGGATGGCATCACCCACTCGATGGACATGAGTTTGAGCAAGCTCCGGAAGTTGGTGAAGGACAGGGAAACCTGGCGTGCTGTAGTCCACGGGGTCGCAAAGAGTTGGGCACAACGGGGTGACTGAACTGAACTGAACTGAACCTGATCGATGGGTGCAGCCTGGGATCAATGGGAGGGAAGACCATCTCTGCATCCCCTTGCTTGCTCTTGAAAGTTCACATCATGAATCTTTGGTTATTATCAATATTTGGTATATTACCAGTATTTGGAATCTACTGGTTGTTACCAGTATTTACTTTCTGAAGTACATGTGCTGTCAAGAGGCAAGCTTGAGCCTTCTGCTGCAGGCCACCCAGGGGCCCTGTCCTCTGGCTCTGGTGTATGGCTGGTTGCTGCATCTCCTCATGGCCCATCCTGGTGGAATCCCCAGATCCTTGCCAAGTGACCGCTCATTTCCTTTTTGAATGTGGTGGTCACAGCTGAGCCTGTCACTGGGAACTTGCTGGGAATGCAGATTCCCTGGCAGGCCCCTCCAACTGTCCTGCCCTTGCCCCTTGTCCTCCGAGGACTTGGCGCCCCCTGCTGGACATCTGCCATCCTCACACCTCACTCCTGACGATGCTTTTGCTGCCCCTAGCCCATGCCCCTGCCCCAAACAGGGTCATAACCTCTGCTGCCCCCTCCCTGATGTGGGTATCCACAGACCCCCTCGTTCTGGGGCGATCTGGACTCCTATTTCATGACCACACTCTCCCACACTGCTCCTGGGGACTTGGTGTCAGTGACCCTTCCTGTACCCTTGGCAATTCCTCCCCCAACAACCTGCAGGCAGCCACACCCCACCCCGTCTTGGCCGCCACTCCACCCAGACCTCACCTACCCCGTGGCTAAAGCATCCTACTTTGCCCCCACCTGTTGTCTGTCCAACTCACTCCCTCCCATTTCCTGACCCTACGGGACCCCATATTCCTCGCCCCTGGAGGGCTTGTCCTCCCCCTGGCTGAAGTCTCCAGGTTCAATCACGCCCTTGAAGTCACCTTCACCTCCCTTGGCCTCTCTGGCTTCTACATCGTCTCTTGGCCAAGTCTGAAGCCTCTGACCTGTTGAATCTGGCCCGCTGCCCGCTCACTACCCACAGCTGGGTGGCTGGAGGGGCTGCCTTCCAGCCTGGTGAGTCTCACCTGAGTTCCAGACCAAGTGCCTCAGGGGCCTCTGGGGGGCTCACTGCCCCTCACACAGCACCCCCACTTCCTCTCCAGCCTCCTCTACCTTGTAAGACCTTCTGCACCCCAGACCCAAGCTGCACATGTGCTCTTGGCCCAGTAGGAGGGAACACACTCCCGTCTGCGGCCAACCCCTCACTGGGACCGAGGTCCCAGCCCCTCTTGGTAACTCAGGAACATCGCTCTGCAAAGAGCTCTTTCCTTTTCCCGGCTGTGGCCATTTCCTCTGTCTACGAGATCACCACCATCAGAACATTTCCCCATCCTCAAACACACACACACACACACACACACACACACACACACACACACACACTCACTTCTCTGGGTCATACCCCCTCCAGCTACAGCAGGATTTTTCTGCCTTGCAGCTAAACTCAAGAGGAGAGTCCATTTCTGTTGTCCCCACGTGGCACTGCAGAAGCACAGAGCCTCAGATGTGTCCCCCCGGCCCCACCCTTTAAAAGCTTATGTAACCTGGGCCTCTTTCCCCAGGAATCAGGCAAATCGGAAACCACTGGACCAGGCTGGAGGTAAAGGCTCTGCCCAGTGTCCCTGCCAGCCCAGGCACCCCCGGGGGCGAGAGCCGGGAGCCTGGGTGTCTTCCCTGGAGCCTCGCGGCTTCTTTTGCCCACCTGTGCGCCTGGCATGGGATACAGATTCTCTCCTGGGCAAATGTGCCTTCCCCAATTCCACAGGGCCCGAGGGTCTCCCTGTGAGGTGGGGGCGTGTGTCTTGCCACCCTGGGTCATGTGCCCTCGGGGGCAGCACCGCGCCTTTCCCAGCCGGCTTCTCAAATGAGAACAAGAATGATCCTTCCTACCTCGGAGGGCGGGGTTTGGGTCCCTGCTCAGGCCACTGATAAGATTCTGGGGAGGCGCCCCAGGAACCGGAACCCCTCCTCGGGTTACACCAGGGGACTCAAGATGCTCCCGGGGACACGCCATTTGGCCTCTCTGCCCTCCAACAGCCCTTCCCAGGGCCAGCTCTGTCACCTCTCCTGGTGACCGGAGACGGGGCCCTCCGCACAGCAGTCCGAGTCTCCTCGAGGACTCTCCAGCGCGGATGTATAAATAGATCTTTCAAGATTTAGAAACCACCGCTCCCTGCGCCAGCAGCTCCGCCCACCCGTGTCACGCCCCGCCCACCGGGCCCCGCCCCGTCAGGCCCTCCTCCCGGCGAGGCCCCGCCTCCAGACCCTTCTTCCCGCCCACCAGCCCCAGCTCCCCGCGAGGCCCCGCCCACCAGGGTCCCCCAGGCCCTAGCGGCTCCCGCACGTGGCCGCGCGGCCCACAGACATGGGAGGGTGCCAAAACAACTCAGGAATAAGAGGTCTGTTTTTTAAAATTTGTTTATTTTAAAACATGAAACCCAAGCTGAATAGAAACCACAGAAATTACATTGACGAGAGTTTTAGTATTTGCCAAGAAAAATAAAACCCCCAGCGAAATAAAAATCAAAGCCCAAACCCAGTTTTACCAAAAAAAAAAAAAAAAAAAAACAAAGCTAAAAAAAAAAAACAAACAAACCACACACACACCCAGAAACACAGCGACAGCACACACAGCCATGGCCCTATGGAAGTTTGGAGAACGCCAAGCGGTTCAGGCCTCGATCCCCGCTCAGGATGCTAAATCGATCTTGGGGGGGGGGGGGGGGCGGGGACCTTGGAGGGGGAGTCTTAACAAAATAACTTGGAGAGATATATGTAACAAATATAAAGTGGTGTGGCACACAACCATTATGGTTAAAAAAAAAAAAATCCCGCACAAGAGGCCCCGGTCCCTGCTCGTCCCCCTTTTGGGACCGCCACCCATGCACCCGCTCCCCGGCTGGGCAGGGGTCCTGGGACGGGGAGGGATTGGCGCTTGGACTGGGATTGCATAGTGAGATGGGGTGAACGTGGAGGGGACATCCGATCAGGCCAGGGTACCTCGGGACCGGAAACGTGCGCCTGCCCGCGGAGCCCCATCGGGGAGGGACCGGCCTGGAAGCCCTCCTGCCCGCGGAGCCCCCAGGACCCTCGCCTTCTCATCCGCGCGGTCGGGGACCACCGCCGGAGAAGCTGCAGGGCCTGCTGAGGGGGCGAGGACCGCGGGTGCGGGATGTGGAGGCCCCGGGCCCGGACTGGTTAGAAGGGCCTGAAAACTTAAGAGCAAGAAGAAAACCAAGGGCGGGAGGCTCCCCCCACCCGCTGCAGGACCGAGGCTTGGTCTTGCTGCCCTTTCGACGTCCGCGTTTTCCTTCATGCACCCTCGGTGACTGGGAGGAGCTGGGCGGGGACGCGGGCGGGCGGGCACGCGCACGGAGCCGCTCCCTCAAGTCCGCCTTGGACTCTCAAGCTTCTACATTCACATTTCGGCGGCCTCGCGGCCTTTGTGCTTCTGAGCCACGCCCGGGGCAGCACAGCTGGAGCTCCCTCGGCCGAGGCAGAGGCCGGGAAGCCGCGCCTGGGTGGGGGCGCCCAGAGGAAAACTGGGCAGTTGGGCTGTGGCTCTGGCCTGTGGGGGGCCCAGGACAGGGCGCTGGAGCCCCTCGGTGAGGTTTGGCCATGCGCCAGGGCTCAGATGCGCGGCTGGGGGCCCGCAGGCACCCCTGGGGGCACCTCTGTTTGCCCACTCAATCCCACCTCTCCCGGGCAGCCTCTGCCCTGTGGTCAAGGCGCCAGGGGCCGCTGCGTTCTAGCCCTGGGCCCACCCATCCTCTTGGTCCCAGACACCAGCACACAGAAGGGATCCTGGAGAAAAGGGAGGCGGCTTCTCTGCGGGCCACCTTAAGGAAGGGGCACTGCCCTGCCACCCCAGGAGGAGCCTCCCATAATGTCTGTAAACTGCCGGGCCCTGAGGCCCGGGCCGTGTCCCCCCATGGAGGGACGCAGGCCTGAGCCGCACCTGGCCTCTCGGTGGCTGGCTGGCTGGGCAGAGTAGGCATCTCCCCGCCTTGACTTGGGGACAGCCCCACCTTCTGCGGTGGGAAAACAGCAAACACTGCACACGAAGCCAAAAGCACCTTAGGGAAGCCTTGCTCCCACTTCACAGGTAGGAGACCGAGGCCACAGGGGCCTCAGTCCTACAGCCGAAGGGACATTCATTCCTGAGGACACGGTCCCCTGGGGGCAACACCTGCCCAGGGAGGGGTCTCCAGGCCCTTGGGCTGCCTCTTGGTCTTGACACCCCCAACAGCGCCCCGAGAAGAAATGCCTTCTCCACCCTGAAACCCAGCTGGCTCTCCGGGGCTTCATCTCCGGCCTGGACTTGGCCTCACGCTTGCGGACCGTGGGGTGCCCAGGGTGATCTCTCTCTCGGAGGCTGGAGTGAGGTTAGTGGTTAGTCCAAAGGGGGGCTGCGGGGGCCGAGGGCACTGTCACAGCCCGCTTGGGTGCAGGCCCCAGGCCGGCCTGTCCTGGATGCAAAGGGAACCGGGAAGGGGGTGCCAGCTGGCCCGCAGAACCGCCTGCCCTAGAGATGACAGATGTGGTTAGTGCAAAGAGCAAACTGGGTGGAGCTGCCGAGGCTCCGGGGGTCAGGGGGAGGGGGTTTGGCACCAGGAGGGCAGCCGGTACTGGGTGAGCAGCTTGGGCTCGGCAGGCACCTGTCTCCTGCCACCATGGACAGCCGGATGCCACGGGCGGGGGCTGCTGCGGGGAGAGAGCGGTGCGGGGGGGGGAGAAGCAGAGAAGGGGGGACCCCCTGGGAGGCTTCTGGCAACTGAGGTGGAGGAGCCTGGGGTGGAGGGTGAGAGAAGGAAGGACGACAGATGCTGCAGGTGTGTGAGGGCGCCGCAGGGGTCTCTGCAGGCGGGAGGCAAGCAGGCGGGCGCACACGCCATCGCTCGAGACGCCCGGCACCGAGGGGGCACTGCCCCTGTGAATGGAGAGGGAGCAGACGGCCCAGCTGGGGAGGGAAGGGGGCGGGCGCAGCCGAGGAGACCCCAGGGCAGCACCAGCACAGCCGGCCCCTGCAGGGCGGAGGTGCGAGGGGGCTGGGGGCCCGGGCATCGTGAGCAGCGCCCCCAGGTGTCCAGGCTCGTGACCGAGGAGAGGGTGCGGGCCCAGAGCCCCCGCGTTGCCCTGGGGAGCAGGCCAGGTGTGTCTCCGCACCCCTGCAGGAAGGGAGGGCAGGGCCGAGTGGCCGCAGAGGTGCCCGCAGCGGGCCCGGCGTACGCGGGGAGGGTCCGGTGGGTGGTCGCAGGTGCAAGCAGGGAGGCTGGCACGGGAAGGAGCGGGGCGATTGGCACATGGGGCGGGTGGCGGCTGGGGGTCTAGTGCCCGCTGCTGCTGGACTCGGGGCGAGGCTGGCTCGTGGCGAGGTACTTGGCTCTCATGCTGGAAGTGTACTGGAGGGAGAGAAGGGGGGGCCGATGGTCAGCGGCACTGGGCGCGGCTGGGCAAGGCCTCGCTGGCTGAGCTGGCTGGACGGTGCAGAGGCAGAGTGGACAGAGCCCCGGAGCACGGGGCTCTGGGGGAGTCCGCTGGTCCAGGCCCAGAGGAGGACCAGCACCTCTCCCAGCGAGGGGAGCCCATTGGCCCCCGACCCCCATCTCGGGCAAGGAGCTGGAGCACGGAGGTGCCCCCTGCACCCCGCACGCCCAGGACCTGAAGGCCCCGCAGCACGGCCGAGTGGCCGGGAAGAGCGTGTCGGCAAAGGCGGGGCCAGGCTGTGCCCAAGGGCGGGTGGGACAGGTTCCCAAGGACCCAGACCACCAGGGTCAGGGTCACAGGAGAGAGGAGGCGCCACAGTCGCTCTGCCCCGGCCCCCAGGGAAGGACCTGGAGAGCCACAAAGGCCCCCTGGGACCCGGGTGATGCTGGCACCCACTCAGGTGGGAACCAGACTGTGGGCTCCTGGTGGCTCACAGACCCGGATAGAGGCCGCTGGGGGCGGGGACAGCCTGCCCATCCCGGCCACTCTCATCCAACCCGGCCGCTCTCGTCCAACCCAAAGCGTGAAGGACTTGCTTGCTACACACACACATATGTGCACGTGTGCTCAGAATGAACACATGTGCAACAGATGTGTGCTCAGAGCAGGCGGTGTGCAAAGGGCCACACGCCCATCGCGGGGACAAAAGCCGAGGTATGTGCCGAGGCCGCCAGCGGGAGGGAGCTGGCCCCGTGGCCAGGCACCCTGCGAGCCCCGAGTGCCCACCGTGAGGGCGTCAGGACGGACCCTGCCCCCAGAAGCCCTCCCAGGACTCCTGGTGGGTGGCCACGGAGGCGAGCTGGACGGAGGAGCGGTGGGCACTGGGAGCCGTGTCGTCATTCCAGGGACATGCAGCGGGACTTGGGGAGGTGGTGGGGGGCGGCGGGTTGGCTCAGGCGGGAGGGGCCGTGGCGGGCGCCAGCGAGGGCGAGCGTGGCTGCGGCCGTTGGTACATGCGCCTCTGCACGCCTGGGGCCCCCCCAAGGGCCAGGTCTGCTGGCCACACCTGGGACTTCAGCGCTCAGCCTCCCAAACCCAGGCACCCAGTGCCGGCGTGCACACGCTCCCGGGCCCGGGAGGGACGGATGGGCGGCGGCCACCTGCAGCCAGACCAGGCGTGAAGAGAGGCTCTGTGGGGGTCTCCCTGCCCCTGGAGTGAGGGTGACGGCCCAGGGCCAGGGTCCCTGAGGTCCACACGCCTGTGCTGGCCCTGCGCTGGCCCTGGGCCTGCCGGAGCGGGCAGCAGTGAGCAGCGGGCGTGAGGAGCAGACGTGTGGGCGGGCAGGCGGCACGGGGCGGGGGGCCAGCTGGGTCAGTACCTGTCACTCTGAGGACTCGGCCACCACAGCCTTCAGGCACTGTTCAGGGGCTTAAACTGCCAGCCCGTGTGGCCGCCAGAGTCCAGGGCGGCCAGATAGCGCTAGGAGGGCACGGGGCGGGAGGAGTGCAGGAGAGAGAGAGAGAGGGCAGCCTCAACGCCAGGCGAGGACCTGCCCGGGGCGGGCCGCGGGTTCAGCCTAGAGCGCCACTGGGGGTGCCGCCGGGAGCCCTCTCAGCAGGTCCGAGGTCAGCACCGCGCCATGGGGCACAGCGGGGCCGCCGCACTGGTGGGCGTGTGTGTCTGAAGTCAGGTGGCCCTTAGCTTCTCTAGCCTGTTCCTGGAGGCCCGCTGCCCCCAGGAAGCCCTCCAGGACCCCTGGCCCCTGTGAGCTCCTTTCTTTGGCACCAAACCATCCTATCCCCCTTTTCATGTCTCATTCCCAAGACCAGAAGCGAGCACCAGGCCCAGCTGGAAGAGCCTGGTGGGGGCACCTGGGCTGAGTTCAGGAAGCTGAGGAAAGAAGCAGCAGGGCTCGGGTAGGCAGAGCGCCCGGGCCTCCTGGAGGAGCTCGTGTGGGCAGGCCAGCAGCCCGCCCACAGGGCCCAAGCTGGGGCTCCACCTGCAGCCCCGCGCTGAAGGCTCAGGGCAGCCTGCGGGGCCCGTGCCACCTGGGAAGCCACAGCAGGCACGAAGTGGCGGGGTGGAGCCCACACCCTGGCCTCGGGCCCCCCGCTCCAGCTTCTGCCCCGAGACTTACTGAAGGCGGCGGGGACTCGCGCCCAATGAGAGGGGTGTTCTCACAGCGAGGGTTCTGGAAATTGGCATTCTGGCTCCTGAGGTGAGAGGAGAGGGCCCTGTGTCAGTGGGCCCACCTGGGAACCAGGCAGACCCCACCCCACAGACGGCCCGCTAGCGAGCGCCTGGGGTCCCAGGAGCCCAGCACACAGAGGGGCTGCGAGCAGGCCCACGGCCGCCCCTGCCCACCCCGGCCCAGCCGGAGCCTTGCCCGCCCGCCCCAGCCCACCATGTGGCCAGGCCCGGGTTCCTTGGCCACAGGATCCCACGTGCTGACCCTCTGTCTGACGGTGGTCCCCTGTGGCCTCGGCCCAGGGTGTGGCAGCAGCAAGCACTCTGAGCCCAGGCACCCCCAGGTGACCCTCATATGCAGGGCCCCCTCGGCCCCCGCCCTGCGTCTCGATCAGGTGCCCCAGGGCCCCCTCGGCCCCCTCGGCCCCTGCCCCGCGTCTCGCTCAGGCGCCCCAGGGCAGTGGCCGCGCCGAGCTGCACGGGGCCAGGCAGCCTGGCCAGCACCTCTGCGCCCCGCTTGCCCGACTCACATGTATTCCGTGACCGGGGCGTTGCTGACGGTGTGGGCTGCGGCTGGGATGCTGGTCTCGCTCCCGTAGCTGCTGCCACAGCTGTACAAACTGGGCATGTGGACACGGTAGAGGCTGTCGTGTGCCTGCCGCGGCCCTGGGGCGGCCTCCTCCTCCCCGTCCTCGTCCGGGCCTCTGCGGGGAGGGACACAGGCGCAGAATCAGGCTTGACGCGGATGCGGGGCCACAGGCCAGCAGCTAGCTCTGAGGCAGACACGCCTGCTTGCAGCCCTGGGTTGTCGGGGCTGTGGGGAAGGCTCCCGGGGACACAGGGACGCTGCCTGCCTATTAAAAGACGGGGCCGGGGCCGTCCCGGGGGAGCACAGAGGGCGAGCAGCCCCAGCCTGCAGGACGGGGCTCAGGCGGGGACCCCGCCCCCGCCGGCTGCTCACTCTCCTGTCTCCCGGGCTGGGGGCCCCTCTAGGCCGGTCATGAAGTAGGAGTGCCCGCCTCAAAGCCACCAGCCTTGCAGCGGCTGCAGAACCCCAGGGAGCGTCAGGAGCGGGGAGGCCTTCATTCTGCCTCGACTACAGCTCAGGCCGTCCCAGGGATGCGGCCCCAGGCGCCGTGTGGTCCAACGGGCCCCAGGCGCCCTCACCTCTTCTGCTGCCACGTGTGTGGGACGCTGCAGACGACGGAGCTGAACATGAGCGCCGTGACAAAGGAGAAGAGGGCCAGGTAGATGAGGCCCTCAACGCCGTCGTAGCAGAAGCCTGTGAGGGCCTGCACATAGTCCTAGGGCCAGGCGGGGAAGAAAGAGCGGGAGAGGCACAGCCTGAGATGGAGCTCGGGCCTGAACCACGTCTGAACCAAGGCTGGCAGAGGCCCCATGACCCGCCACCCCCCGCCCCTCCCCCAGCCACGTCCCCTCCTCCCACCCCCCTCCTCCTGCCCCATCCCCAGCCACTCCCCCTCCTCCTCTAGCTTCTCCTCCTCCTCCCACCTCTCCCCCAGCCGCTCCCCCTCCTCCTGCCCCTCCCCCAGCCGCTCCCCCTCCTCCCGCTCCTCCCCCAGCCGCTCCCCCTTCTCCCCTAGCTGCTCCTCCTCCTCCCACCCCTTCCCCAGTTGCTCCCTCTCCTCCCCCAGCTGCCCCCTCCTCCTGCCCCTCCCCCAGCCACTCCTCCTCCTCCCACTCCTACCCCAGTCGCTCCCCCTCCTCCCACCCCTACCCCAACTGCTCCCCCTCCTCCCCCAGCTGCTCCCCCTTCTCCCTACCCCTCTCTCAGCCGCTCGCCCTCCTCCCCCAGCCACTCTCCCTTCTCCCCTAGCTGCTGCTCCTCCTCCCACCCCTCCCCCAGTAGCTCCCTCTCCTCCCCCAGCTGCTCCTCCTCCTCCCCACCCCTCCCCCAGCCACTCTCCCTTCTCCCCTAGCCACTCCTCCTCCTCCCCCAGCTGCCCCCTCCTCCTGCCCCTCCCCCAGCTCCCCCTTCTCCCCCAACTGCTCCCCCTCCTCCCCTAGCTGCTCCTCCTCCTCCCACCCCTTCCCCAGTCGCTCCCCCTCCTTCCCTAGCTGCCCCCTCCTCCTGCCCCTCCCCCAGATCCCCCTCCTCCCCTAGCTGCTCCTCCTCCTCCCACCCCTTCCCCAGTCGCTCCCCCTCCTTCCCTAGCTGCCCCCTCCTCCTGCCCCTCCCCCAGATCCTCCTCCCCTAGCTGCTCCCCCTCCTCCCCACCCCTCCCCCAGCTGCTCCCCACCCCACACGGGCCCAACAGCAGGTGCAGGCGGCTCTCACCAGGTGCAGGCTGCGGCAGTCCACCAGGGCAGTGAGGTGCTGCAGGTTCACCTCCGTGCCGTTCAGTACCTCCTGGACACGGAGCAGGGGGTCCTGGGGGGTGAGAACCATGCAAGGTCAGCACAGCGCTCAGGAAAGGAGCCAGCCAAGGCCTCCCTCCACCCCTCACCTGCCAGCAGGAATCCCCCCTTGACTGCCCCCCCAGTCTTGGCACAGGCCCTGAGGACCCCAGGCTTTGAGAAAAGCTGACCCCCAGGTCTGTGCCCTGGCCTCGGGAGATGGCTGAAAGCGTGAGGGCAGTGGGGAGTGTGGGGCGCACAGCGCCTGTGCACACACCACCGCTGCGGGCCTGCCCTGTAACAGGAGCAACAGCAAACACGCGTGCGTCTCCCGACACGGGCCTGAAGACTGTCTTAAGGAACAGCTTAAGACGATGGAGATTTTCACAGTATCTTAAAGGACACGACGTTGTCCAGCACGCTCTGGGCAGTGTGACCCTGGTGCTGTAGTGTGTGTGTGTGTGTGAGCATCACTAAGCCTACCCAGGTCCTTGGGGGCATGAATGGAAGGATGGAAGGAGAGGAGGACCAGACCCCCGGGCAGGGTCCCCCAGGAGCAGCCTGGGCAGTGACCGCACCCGCCTCCCCCTCAAGGTGACGAGAGGGAGCGCGCGGGCCCCAGAGCTGGCCGCCAGCCGCTCACCTTGGTGGCAGGGTACTCCCACGAGACAGTCCTCAGGAGCTCAGCCACTACATCCTGCATCTCCACCAGCGCCTTGTGGCTGCCCGACAGCTTCTGCTCCACAGAGAGGCCGCTGAGTCCCGCGCGGGTGGGCGGCCCGCCTCCCTCCCTGAGGACCCCACCCCCCTCGTGGGGCGGGCTGGCTCCAGTGCCGCAGCCCCCGCCAGTCCCAGGGGCGTCCAGCCCGTGGGGCCCCGAGCTCCTGGGGTGGGACGGCTGTGCCCAGCAGTCCGCTCTGTGGGACACCTTTCCTTGGCCCCCAGGACAAGCACAGACAGACAGTACAGACCACGGAAGGTACAGTGTCTTTAAAGCAGATACGCAGTCTGGAGGACCCAGAGGGCCACACGGGGACGTGGGGTGATCATGGGCTACGCGGTTTCCCTTCAAATTCCACATCGGCCCAGACAGTTACTCCACCCAGCGGGCATAGGACCCCTCCGCCACGGGACACCCCTGGGCTCCTGCTTTGCCCGGGAGGCATCTGGCTCTGTCGTAAAGGGCAGCCCGGGGGATGCAAGGTGCCCAGGGGCTGGGGGCATTAAGCAGGCCACCCTGAAGGCTTGTGTGAGGGCACCAGGGTGAGGGCCCCAGGGCCTGACGAGGTGGGAGGGGGCCTCGCGGGCTGTGGGCGTCTGGGGGTGGGGGCCAGGGCACCAGGTGCTCTGCAGGGTCGGGCCTGAGCTCTCACCTGCTGGAAGGGGTTGACGGCATGCGGGGAGCAGGCCAGGTAGTACTGCAGCGTGTCTGCAGAGAGAGGCGAGGGCGGCGAGTGACCCTGGCTGTCCGCGTGCACCTGTGTGCGTCTACATGCGCATCTGTGTACACGCGTGTGTGTGTGTCCACATCTGCGTGTATGCTGAATGTATGTGTGCTTGCTTGCATGTATCTTTACATGCATGCGTGTGCCTGTGTGCGCATGTCTGAGTGCAGGTGTACCTCTGAACATGCACGTGTCTGTACACACGAATGTCACGTGTGAATGTACATGTGCACGTGTCTGTGTCTACATGTGAGCATGCAGGTGTGGGGGGGAATGGTCTCCAGGGAGCCTGGGGCCAGGGCCCAGACCCTTCTACTCTGAGTCGTGTTACTGAAACGGGCACAGTTCTCTCTTGGAGGGCTGCCTCATCCCTCCCCTCTCTGGGGAGCAGCAGACAGGCCACGGCGGGAGGCGGGGGTAAGTAGTCAGAGGTCAGCTAGGCAGGCATCTGCTCACAGGCCAGTTGAACAGAACGGTTCTTAATCCAGAATGTCACCCCAAAAAGGGTGCAGGTGGCCTGCTCATCCCCATTAAAACAGGTGTTGATTGTGTCCAACATTCAAAGATGGGGACTCATGCACAATTCTGATTTTGAAAACCTAGGGAAGCCAAGCCCAGCCAGAATTGAGGAAGAAAATTTGTACCCCAACTGCCTAACCCTGGCCCCCACCCCGCCCTGTGCTGTCTGGCCCCTTTGGGGGGCTTTCTGGGGTCCAGCGCAGGATGGGGGCTGGAGCGAGGCCTAGCACAGCCCAGGGCAGCCTCTCCACACCGCACCTGTGCTCGGCCCCTGAGGTCTGGGCTCCTATGGAGCTTATGTTGGAAAACAGAAGAAAGCGCCCACTTGGCTCGAGCCACCTGTCCAGGGAGCCAGCACGTGGCCTGACCTGATGGCCCGTGGGCAGGAGTGGGCACTCGCAAGCGGCTGGGACACAACCGCAGACTCACCCCCGCTCAGCACCGAGTGCTCCTCCACCATCCGGGTCACGTAGGTGTCGGGATCCACACAGAAGTCACTGGAGCCCTGGGGTGGGGGCAGGCAAGGAGGAGGGGATACCAAGCTGGGCCCCCGAGCCCTCAGCTCCTGGGGGTGGAGCCTGGCCCCCCAGCATCTGCGTGTGGCTCAGGGAGGTGGCGTGGCTCTGCAGGGCCGGGAGGTGGGGACTGACTCGCTGTGTGTGTCACACACAGGTCCCCCATCTCTCTGGATCTCGGTGTCCCGCAGAGGAGAGCAGGAGGTGACTGTGGCATCCACCCCCCATCCCCATGCTCTGCCAGCAGACGGGCACCCCGTCCCCTCCGTCACCTACCACAGACACGGCCAGCTCCAGCCCCAGGGCTCCCCAGCTGATGATCAGGGCCAGCACCCCCAGCAGGCAGACCCTTGGGGCAGAGAGAGACAGTTGGCACTCTCCAAGCTGGGGTGAGGGCTGTGCCCCACGCCAGGCTGGACCTGAAGACGGGGGAGGGCGGGTCAGGGCTGACTCGGGATGGACGCGACAGAGGCCTCAGCCCCCCGCCCCCAGGGCCCTCAGACTCACCCTACCAGGATCCCCTTGGAGCTGCGGATGAGGCCGACCAGCACCAGGAGGCAGATGGCCACGTCGAGCAGCAGCAGGCCCAGGTAGCCCAGCCACCTGCAGGGACATGGCATGCGTGGGCTGGGCACGGGGCCAGTCCCAGGGCAGGGGCAGGGGTGCTGGGCAGAGCGGGGCAAACAGCCTGGGGCCCAGAGGAGCGTCCACAAGCAGCTCTGGGTGCAGAGATTGGCCTCTGACCTTGTAAAAGACGTCCCCATGGGGGACTCCTGCCGGTGACCACCCCAGCCCCTCCCCCAAGACCTCAGGCACTGGGAGCTGGAAGCCACTGGCTGGAGAAAGGAGCGGGGACCAGCGGGGGCAGGCAGGAGAGGGGGACACACCTGTACCAGTCGTAGAGATCCACTTGCTCAGCCAGTGCCTCCAGCGACACGGCTGGGTTCCTCCAGAAAGGGATGGCCGCCGTGTAGCCCAGCAGCGTCTGCAGCAGGCCCTGTAGCCGCTGGACCGCCCGCAGGGGTTCCGGCCGCGCGGCCAGCTGCCGCTCCAGGCTCTGCAGGCTGGGCTCCGCTGTGCGGTTCAGGGAAGCTGCCGTGTCCCACACCTGCTCCAGGTTTGGGGAGGCAGTGAGCTGGGACAAGGACGGCTTCCGCACGCTCCCGCACACGTCCACGTCTCGCTCTCTCACACATGCACACGCACGGGTGTAGGAGCAGGAAGAGGCCCCCCCTACCCATGCGGCCACTCACGCGGTCCTGGACCCCTGCCACCGTACGATTGGCGTGACGGAGTGAGTAGGTGGCCCGATGGATGCCGTCACTGGTCTCCCCGTTGCCATAGAACCCCACAGCAATACCGGCGCTGGGACAGGACGGGGCCGCGTGAGGGCGCGGGCCTGGGGTCCCCCCCACGGGACTCGGCCTGCCCCGCCCCTTGCAGTCTGACCCCGCCCCCGCCACGCCCCGACAACACCGCCCCTGCCAGTCGGGCCACGCCCACAGCAGCCCGATGGCCACGCCCACAGCACGCCCCAGTGGCCACGCCCCTCCCCGGACCGCCCCGCCCCGCGCGCTCACCTGCAGACCAGCGTGGCGATGATGACGCACCAGGCCGTGCAGCAGCAGTCCGCGTCTAGGTGCTCCTCGCTCTTGCGCCGCCGGCAGCACAGCCAGAAGGAGTAGAAGAGCAGGAAGAGGAGGTCCAGGGCGAGGCAGGCCAGCGCGGCGGCCCCCAGCAGCAGCAGCGCCTGAGGGCGGTGGGGAAGCGGTGTTGGAGGAGGGGTTCCCAGGCGGATTCTGCACCCAACCCCAGGAGCGGCCAATCCCACCGGTGCCCCCGGCCCAGGGACCACGGGTCCCCAGCACCAGAGTCATGTGCCTGTGCTCACCCAGACCTGGGACCCCAGACTCAACGTCTTCATTCCTAGACATCTGGGCACTGTCCAAGCCCCACGTGGAGGGGCCGGGTGGGCAAGGCCTCTCCTAACCCCTCCCAGGCCTTCACTGGACACCCCTTGGCTGCCCTTGCTGCAGAGAAAACCAGTCCTCAGGGGGACCTGGAAACGCCTTCCTCACATCTTAACTCTTAGCCGTGTGGCCGCGAGCCTGGGCAGCCATTGTGGGGTGGAATGCCCCAGGCCTACCCACCCCTGCAGGGCCCCCTTGGACCAGCTCAGCCACAGAGGCACTGGGACTGCTGGATCACAGCCCTGGCGCCCAGCGACTGTCTCCCGGGAGATGGTTGCCAGGCAGCAGATGGAGGATGGCACTCCCTGCCCTTCCAGGAGCCAGCTGGCCCCAAAGGCCTCCTGCCTGGCCCAGCACCCCAGCCGTAGTTCCTGGGGGCTGCTGTGCTGTTTGGAGGCCTCTGTCCTCCCTACAAAGTACAGGATGGGGCAACTTCTTGGGAGAGGCCAGGGCACTAGTGAGGGTGCAGCGTGGGTGGGTGGGCCTGACAGGACCTGACTACCCTGCTCAGCGGCTGGGCGGGGCAGGGAGCAGCCCCTGTGTGCTGGCTCCAGAGGGGCCGCCACTCCTCACGGTCCCAGGGCGCTCACGTTAGAGGGACTCTGAGGCCAGGCGGGGAGGGGTGTTCAAGGTCACACGGGGACACCAGCCAGGCCACAGCAGAGAGCCTCTGGTGTCAATCAAGGGCCTGCCAGAGGGACAGGTGCCAGTCACCGGGTGAGTGCTCACCTTAAGGCGCCCAGCATCGGCTGCAGCCCCCACCCCGCCCAACACTGCCCACAGCAAACAGGATGCTTGGAAAAGCAATCTCATGGTGGGCTCTGCCCGCGCATGCACAAGCTGAACCCTCGGCACACGGCCGTGGATCCTGCAGGCCTGACTCCTCACGGGTCAGAGGGGTCACTGCCTCCATCCCGCCTGCAGGCTCCTCCCCTAAACCCTCAACCAGAACCCACCGGCGGTGAACTTCCGACCCCACGTCCTGCCTGCCCCGGCTCCTGGGATTCTGCAGGCCCCGATGATCGGCCCCAAGTCAGCCCTGTGTTGGCAGCAGCCACCCCCGCGCCCCAGCAGGAGGCCACCCTCTGGTCCCCAGCGGTCCTCAGGCCAGCTTTCCGCTCCAGCCGACCTCGTTCCCCCTCCTCTCCTGCCTGACCCGCACCCCCTCCATAAGCGCATCTACATACGTCCTCTTGAGGAAATCCTTCCGGGGGTGAGGAAGCCAGGGACCAGGGCCACAGGGCAAGGGGCACCCAACCTGGGGCCCGGAGGCCGCCCAGTCTGGCAGCGGGCAAGGTCAGTGCCTACAGAGTTGTCAGGACCCATCACAGAGCTCGCAGGGCTTGAGCACAGCTCAGGCAGAGCCAGGACCACCCACTCCCGTCCGTCCTGTGAGAATCGGAGGCAAGATGAGCGTGACTGGCCAAGCGAGACCCCAGCACCGGGGGCGAGGCTACGGTGAGGGGGCACCGCTCCTTTGGGAAACGTGATAAGTGCCAGGCTGGTGGAGGAAGCAGGCGCTGAGGCCTGCAGGGTGAGCTGGAGGCTGTGGGAAACCGAGAAAGCAGGCCCAGCGGGAGCAGCAGCAGGTCTGCGCGGGCACAGCCCAGTCCAGTGGGTCAGGGAAGCGCGCTCCGGGCATAGGGCGCCGCGCCAGGCCTGGGCACTTGGGAGGCGCTCCGGGATCTCCTATGGCTTTGATTTGTTTTTTTGTTGTTGTTGTTACTGGTTTTCTCTCTTTCCTTTTTTGGTTTTCCTTTTTAAACCACGAACCTTACTACCTTTATAATTACAACACAAACCCAGAAACGTGTTAGTAACTCTTTTCAGTCAGGCGTGGGAGGCGCCTGGCCCGCACCCAGCTCCACCGCGTGAGTCCCAGCGCGCCTCCCTCGCGCAGGCCTGCTTCCCTTCCTGGGGACCGACGTGCCCGCGCCCTCCCCAGCCGCCACGTGACCGCGGAAGCTGGGCAGTGTACAGTGGAGCTGCGGTGCCCCAGGAGCAGAGGTCGAGAGGAGGGCCGCCCTGGGTGTCACCACCAGGAGGCCGAGGACCGCCTGCTGCTGGACAGGGGTGGGTGGGGTTGGGGGGGCTCCTGCCCAGCCCCACGGGTGGCTGGGCCCCGAGTGCTGGGATCAAACGCTGCTCCGCCTGGCGCCAGGAGCTGACCTAGTCTGGGCGCCCGTGTATAAAACAGAGCTGGGGCCGCACCGAGGAGGGCGTGAGCTCACAGGTGTAAAGGCTGAGAGCAGCGCCTCCATCGGGGACCCCCCGGGGTACTGCTCCCGCGCCAGCTCTGCCAGGGGCGGGGGCCGGTCCCCGCTGCTGGAGGGGCGTCCAGGCCACTCACAGACAAGGTGAGTGTGTGCATGGTCACACCCACACGCATGGTTGCACCCGTACATGGCCACACAGGTGCACACCTGCCCTCGCACACAGTCACCCGCACGTGAAGATGTCGTCCTGAGCCCCAGCAGCAGCGGGCACAGCAGCCCATGGCTGGAAGCTCTGTGGTCGTGGATTGGCCTCGGACACCTGTCACAGGCACAGCCACCTGCCGCGGGCCCTGGAAGCCCCAGCCTGGGGGAGCAGTCGCCTCCCGCCCGCCCCCAGCCCCACCTCACGGAGCGGAGCCCACCTCCAGCTCTGGGAAAGACAGGTCCAGGGCTGTGAGAGTGAGCGCGTGTCCTGGGGCTCAGAGAGGGACACCTGGGGAGGAGAGTGACTTCCAGAGGTTTCCCTGGGGATGGCAGAGACCCCGGGGGCCACAGTCTCCCCCTTAGCCCAACACAAGGAAGCCGGCCCCTGCCCTCCTGTCTATCTGCCCAGCGCCA
Source organism: Muntiacus reevesi (assembly GCF_963930625.1). Classification (NCBI taxonomy): domain Eukaryota; kingdom Metazoa; phylum Chordata; class Mammalia; order Artiodactyla; family Cervidae; genus Muntiacus; species Muntiacus reevesi. The sequence goes on from NC_089250.1 coordinate 175,104,671, forward strand.
GAAGGCCCTTCCTGGATGAGGGCACTGTACTTCTGTGTTGGGCCTGTCTGCCTGCACCCCCCGCTCCCTGATGGGTGCTGGAAAGGCCTTGCTAAGCTCATCAACCTGGCTGGGGCGTTACCCACCCTGGGCCTGAGGCCAGGCCTACAGTGAACACTCAGAAACACGAGGCTCCTGCCCCCCACAAGCTCCGACAGGACAGTTTCCCCTCGGACGGGGCTCGCCTTAAACCATGATCCCCCTGGGCTGCTGGTGGGGGCCCTCCACATGGCCCCAGGAGGTAGGCTGTGGGGGTCTAAGCCAGGACAGCCCCCCTTGGTCCCCACAAGGAGGTGACAGAACCCTCCAGTTGACATTGAGGGGGCTGGCCCTCGGGGCTCAGGGCCCCAGCCCCCTGATGCAAACAAGCTGGGCCCAAGTGGGTGCGAGGGCCAGGGCAGGGCAGGGGCGCCTGGCCCTGGGCAGCAGTCTCCTCTGGCCCAAGGGACCAGCTTGCCCTCTGCCCTCATCCTGAGGCCAGGTTCCCAGAGAACAGCCTTCCACTGGCATTCCCGCGGGCACCCCGCCTCCCCTCCAAACCACGCGGCGGCCCCTCTGCATGGGAAACGTTTGATCAGCATCTGGGCTCTGATCAAATGGAATTTTCCGTCTGTGATGGAAGTGACATCAGCACGCGGCCAGGCGCTGGGGCTCCTGTCCTGACCGCGGGCCACACTGCTGGCGTCAGCACCTGGAGTGTCGCAAGCTCGCTGCGAGGCCTCAGCTGGACACACGTGCACCCGCCCCTCCGGCTGCTGTTTCTCAGCCCTGGACTGCCCGGCCCTTCCCAAGGCCCTGCAGCCCCTGCCATGGGGCGTGCCCACCAAGAAGGCCCTGTGCCCACACGTCCCGTGGGCCCACAAGCCCCCACCCGCTCTAGAGACGCCCGACGAGCCGGTGCTTGCGGTCTGAACTCACTCCGTCCAGGGCGGGCCAGGCCCATGTCTGAGGCCTACTGGGCGAACCAATGAGGCCTCCGCCTCCAACAGGTCCTCCCAGCCCAGCAAGGGGACCAGGGCCGGGGCCCCAGGGAGCGGTGGGCTCCCTGTGCGGGTGGGTGGTCTCTGCAGGGTGCGGGGAGCGCCAGCTCAGCCTCAGGCGTGCTGGCTGCAAGGGGGGACCCCGGCTGGGCCTGTGAGGGGAGGGCCACGCCGTGCCACCAGATGTCAGTAACAAGACCACAGCACGGTGCTCGGCTCCACTGCAGACGGGAGAGCACGAGGCTGCGACCTGTTCCCTCCCTACCCGCCGCCCGCCCGCTCCTTCAGCACAGCCTGGACACGGGCGGTCAGCACACGGCCTGGGCGACTCACAGCGCCGGCCCAGCTGCACCGAGGTGCGCCCAGCCAGCAGGTGGGGAGGGCCGCGCGCGACCCGGGGCAGCCCTTCCGCGTGCCACCGCACAAGACTGGTCCAGCTGGGTGTCCTGGCAGCACGTGGCCTGGAGGCCTGTGCAGGGGAGTGCCCCACGCCGTGAGCCCGGCCGAACTGCGGACAAACTGCCTGCGGAACACCTGGCCCTCCCACCACATAGCCGCTGTGCCACCCAGTAGCTGACCCTGAGAGCTGGCCGGCCCGCTCAGCGCCTCTGCGGGCTGCCACGGTCCGCGGCCAGGCTGGGAGCCCCTCCCGGGCGATCTGATGGGAAGTAGGGGCCTGGGCGCCCTGGGCTCCCCAGGGGCTGCGTCCCTGTCACCCTGCTGTCCTAGCTCGTTCCCCCTTGGTCCGCCTCCTTGGGGTGACGGTGAGCACCCCGCGCGCGCGGGTACAGTAAGGGAGACCTGGGGCCAGCAGTCCAGGGGAGACTGGGCGGGCTCTGGACCTCCTCCAGGTCACATGGCTAGTGGGCGGGGCAGGATCCCAGCGGGGGGCGGGGGGGGGGCGGGGGGGTATGACTGCAGCCTGAGACCTCACCGCTGCTGGGTCAGGGGCTCTCCCAGGGCCGGAGTCCCCAAGAAGGCCACAGTCAGCCGGCCTGCCCCCCGCTGCATGGCCCTGTCCCGCCCCATGCCAACGCTCTCTGGGAGGTAGCCTGGCCAGGTGGTAAAGGGCAAGAGTCCCAAGAGGAGGCAAGTCCAAATTCTACCAGGGCCCCGCGAGCTCACGTATCCATGCGCCGGCCACACCTGCCTCCCTGGGGCACACGGGGCCCTCAGCCCACAGCCAGCCCCCAGACCGGGGAACACTAGCGCACACAGTGCCCACAGCACCGGGCCTGGCCTGGGCACTGGGGGCATGGGGCCCCCAGACACAGCTTCTGCTGGGCTGGCAGGAGTCTGCCCAGATCCCCGCGGTGCAGGAAAGGCAGAGGTTGTGGGAACCAAACAGAGCAGGGGAGGGGCACAGAAGCTTCAGGGGGTGTCCCCTCAACCGCTGTCGTGGGGGCAGCGGGTGCCAACAGGGCAAGGTGAGGCGTGAGCACTCGCGGGGAGGGACAGTGCGTGAGGGCCAACCGAGGCCCAAGCTGCAAACCTGCATCCAGGGCGGCCCTCCAGTAGCTGTCTCCAGGCAGGGGGGTCAGGCTGAGCCTGATCCCCGACGGCAGAGCGAGGGTGCTGTGGGACGAGGTCGGGGCATGCAGGTGGAGTGGGGGGGGACACGGGCCCCTCCAGCGCCTCCAGGGTCGTCCTCCCCGGCCCTAGGGCTGCCAAAGGCCCTTCTCCAGAGGAAGAGGCCAGGTAGGGGCGTCCAGGAGGCTGACCGGTCCCCACAACCCAGGCGCCATCTGGGAACCCATCAAAGTCCTGCCTGGAGCCCTGGCCTGGGGAGGAAGGGGAGGGGGTCTCCCGCTGGGAAGGCCTCACACCACCTGGCACTAACCACTGCCCCAGGGTCTGGGCCTGAGCACCCAGCTGTATCCATGGCCTTGTGGGTCCCCAGACCCCCTGAGGCAGAGGTGGCCCATCCTCCAGGCCAGGGACCTGGGGCCAGAAAGGACCCCCAGGGCCCCCTGCACTGACCTAACAGAGGCAGGGCTGGAGCCAGCCCGGGGTTCCTGGAGAAAGTTCTGGAAAAGCCCCCCTCACCTCCTGGGCCAGGCTGGGTGGGAGCTGAGCTGCCTGAGCGGCAACCCCACCCCCAGCACTCTCGCTGGGGCTCCCACACGCCGGCCAGAAATTAAAAACAGATTTTCCACCAGGCCAGGCTTGGGTTTCACGAATTCCAGGATGGTGAGCTCGTGGCCGTGCCGTGAGCGCGAGAGGGGCCCGGCTTTCGGCCCGAGCCCCCCGACCTGGGGCCGAGGTCCAGGCTGCCAGCGGCACCTCCCTCGTCACCGCACAGCCTGGTCCGGCGGGGCGTGGCTTGGGCTGAAGCCGCGGAGAGACGCCCAGCCCAGGACCCCTCCGCGCCCGCGAGGCCGGGGGCCACGTGCAGGGAGGCCGAGGCCCCGCCCTCGCCCCGCCCGCTCGCGGAGGCGACGCCGAAGAACCTGGCGGCGCTGCTGCCCTCTAAGACGCCAGTATTTCGGTCCCGGCGCCCTAACGCGTCTCCTAGCGTGACACCCAAAGACTCCGCGCTCTCCGCCAGCCGGCTTGCGGGCGCCGGCCTCAGACGCGGCCAGGACCTGCCGGAAGGACGGGCGCACCCGCGGGGCGGGAGCGGAGCCCCGCCAGGGGGACGCGGCCCCTGGACGCATCGCCCCACCCCGGGCCCGCATCCGCCCCCCGGTGGTCAGGACCCAGGCCAGGGCGCCCGAGGCCAGAGCAGGGGAGCCCGAGGGTGGCACCGCGCCTGGCATTCAGAGGCAGACGGAAGGGGTCACGCGGGCTTTGGGAGGCCTGGCCTCATCCCGCGCCCTCGGCCAACACGGGACATGCCCAGCCACGAGGGGGCCTGTGGACAAAACCGAGCCCCGTGGGGCATCTGCCCTCCGGAGCCCACCGGCCCCAGCGAGGGGACCCAGGAGGGGCTGGGGCACACGAGTGGGCACGCAGAACCCAGGCCTCGAGTGGGGCAGGTGCGAGGGGGGGGGTCACGGGGGGGTCACGAGGGCCCCGCCCAGCCCATCGGCTCCTCCAGGCCCGGCCCAGGGGGTCACCCCACCCTCCCCTCGCCCTGTTCCCTGAGGGCACACCTCACGATCTGCACTTGTCTGGCTCTGGGCAAAGACCAGAGAGGCCTCGTGGGCTGCTGGCAGCAGACACAGGCCCCGTTCTACCTCCGACTCTGGGCTGGAGGCCTGGGGGCCCACTGCAGCCTTTGCAGCTGTGGCACGAGGCACACCCGCTTCCTCAGCAGACGTCCACGTGCCTGGGCTCTCGGGAGCCCTGCTGGGCAGGCCGAAGACTCAGTTCTGGGGGCATGTGCCATTCCCGTCTGCAGCAGGGACCCCGGGGCAGGCCAGGGAACCTCGGCTCGGGGGCATCCTCCAGCAGTGAGGGGCGCCCCACGCTGGGCACCGGAGCCTGGTGTGCGTCATCCGAGCCCCGCTGTGCTGACCAGGAGCCCTACTGTGTCTGTCTATCCTCAGCCCCCACGCCGGGGGAGGCCCCCGAGGGCCACGGGTGCGTCCCCATCCAGCACAGGGCTTGGGGCAGGCTCCCCGCAAACCTGGGAGACAGCATGGGCACAGCTGGGCGCTCCTGGGGCCCCGCTATTCCCACCCCCGCCCTCGGTCACGTGCTCCCAATTCCTCGGGGGCCACATGGGGTGCTTTCCACATCTGTCATCCAGTCCCTGGGCTGCAGATTCGGTTCCTCTTCCCCAGCCAAGGGCTCAGCAGAGCTACTGTGGCCAGTGGGGGTCTGGTCCCAACTGCCCCTGAGTCCTCCTCAACTGGCGCCGATTGGGGGACCCAGGGAGCCCCCGACCAGCCTCGGACTCACACACGGGGCTGTGTCCCCAGGCAGGGGACTGCCGGCCTGGTGCCGGAGGCTGCCTGTGTTTTCCCGCCTTTGATGCCGGCTGGCCAGCGGCCTCGGTTTCGCTTCTGCAGGGGGAATGGGGCCCACCCCCGGGGAGGCCGTGTGGCTTCCCAGAAACGTGCTTACAACACACAGCCTGAGCCTCTCAGAGCCACGGACACGTGGCCAGAGCCTGACCCAGTGCCCCAGGTCAGAGCCAAGACGGCTTCCCGCCCTCTCTCCATGTCCCCGAGGCCGAGCAGCACAGTGCTGGGGACAGAACCAGGAGCCCCGAAAGGCTCCAAGATGGGGCCCGGCGGTGCAGACCCTAACCCTGACCCATGCGACACCAGGCCCCTCAGCAGGCGCAGATCTGGGCAGAGGCAGCCACCCCTCCCAGCACTGTGACCTTGGCCAAGAGGCACACAGCCAGAGTCGGTTTCACCCGGCAGGGGCTTCCCGCCCCCCCCAAACGCATGGGCCCTGCACCCCCAAAGCCCAGCGCACAGATGCTGTCCACACAGGGGGGACTCAGCTTATACACCGCCCCTCGGCACTATTCCTTTAGGGATGTTTCTGGCACTTGCAGCCTCAGAATCCTGACCTAAAAGGTACGTGGCATTCTGGGCAAGCTAAGAACCCAGGACCAAGGACATGGTCCCCAGGCTTGATGTGTAAAAGATAGTGACAACTCCTAGTCTCAGGCGGCACCCTCCCCGGGTTTAAGGCAGGGACAGATTCCAGCTGCAGGGACTTCTTCCCTGTCTCCACACTTTTTCCTACTCTCCAAATAGTCCATGAAGGTGTTTGCTTTCATAGACTAGAAGAGAGGCGAGAGGAGCAAATTTTCCTTCTGAATGTGGGGACGATGCAGAGAGGGCCAGCCTCACCCGCGGGCACACGCCGCCCCCGCCTGAGTCAGGAATGAAGCCAAGGTGCCGTAGTCTCTGCGAGGAGAACACCAGACCCAGTGGGGCCCCCAAGTGGCCCTCCAGGCTGGGCTCACCACCCCCCACCACCCCGGGCACAGAGCACTCCCCGCTCAGAGGCAGCACGTTCAGACCCGAGGACTCCTTGTTCTGGGCCGAGGCCCAGGCTTCTCTCTGCTTTGGGGCCTTTGCGTGTGGCATTCCCACTGCCTAGAACACGCCTCCCCAAGCTCTCAGCCGCCTCGGGCTTATCTTCAGGGTCTCAACAGGAACATCCAGGCACTCAGGGCTTTAATAGGTAAACAGGCCCCACACGCTGGGTTGGCCTGGAAGGTGAGCTGGTGTGCCCACTGCATACCACGCTCCAGGTGAGTCCTCACCCTCTGGGCATTCCAGGAGAGGGAGCGCCTCCTACAGGAAGGCTTCCCTGACTGCCGGGCTTCCCTAGTCCTGACCTGATCACAGCGCCACCACAGCGGGCTGCACGGTTCTCCAGCTCCCAGGCTTGAGCCTCTCCTGAACTGGCAGAGGCAGTGAGCAAGAATGAGAGGGACAGAGGGCAGAGAGCGGGTTTGAACTCTACCTCGGGACACAGCGGCTGTGGGAGGCTTGGGAAGGAGGGGTTGGGAAGGGCTGGTAGGAGTTAAGGGGGCAGTTCCCCCCAAGTAGAGCCCAGAAAGAAAGAAGAAAGTCAAGTCGCTCAGTCGTGTCTGACTCTGTGACCCCATGGACTGTAGCCCACCAGGCTCCTCCATCCATGGGATTCTCCAGGCAAGAGTACTAGAGTGGGGTGCCATTTCCTTCTCCAGGAGATCTTCCCGACCCAGGGACTGAACCGGGTCTCCCGCGTTGTAGGCAGACGCTTTACCGTCTGAGCCACCAAAGGGAGCCCAGAGAGGTGGTTAAATCCACCCAAGTGGGCCCACTTTCACACAGGTGGGAAGCTGCAGGGCTGGGGTCCAGGCCTGGCGCCCCCAGCCAGGCACCCCCAGTCCAGTCTGCAGAGAAGGAAGGCTCTGAGACCACCCCCCGTCCCGCCCCCGCCTGCAGACCTGACGTCACTGTGGACTACAGTATTGGCCTCAGGCCACTCCAGGTCACGGGCTATGCAACCACCAGGCCTCCTCCCTCCTCCGGGTGCAGTCCTCCCCCTGCACCACACCATCAGCTGCCCCAGGGTTCGGGGAGTCCTGGCACCCTGGCAATAGCCCAGCCCCCGGGGAGTCAGACCAGCAGCCAGGCAGGCGGGGGGTGTGGGGTGGAGCGGCACAGAGCAGACCCCAGAAGCCCTTCCGCTCCCTCCCGGTGCCTGCCAGCCCAACTGTCCCAAGAGTCCCCAAAGAACCCACCCTCCTGCAGTCTGTCCACTCAGCAAACATCAGGAGCCCCCGAGAGACAGATGGATGGGCCAGGGAGTCCCTCCTTGCCAGGATGGAAGCCTTGGGAACACAGGAGCCCAAGACCCTCAGTCCCCAAAGTAACTGCATGATTTTAGGGTGCAAAATCCGATCCATGGTCTTACAAAGGCTCTGAGCCCCCAGCATAGGGCCAGTCGGGGCTCTGAGAGCCCCTGTAACGGCTCTCATCAGCTTTTCATCCCTCAGTCACATCCCCTGCAGGGTCAGCCATGGGGGACTCAGGAAGCCCCCATCCCACAAGGCTGATTCTGGCTCCTCCAAGAGTAGGAGCAAGAGGCCTGAGGCAGAATTCTGGTCTACCGCCCACTCACCACTCACAAGAGCTGACTCATCAGAAAAGACCCTGATGCCGGGAAAGGCTGAGGGCAGGGGGAGAAGGGGGCGGCAGAGGACGAGATGGCTGGATGGCATCACCGACTCACTGGAAGTGAGTGTGAGCAAGCTCCGGGAGATGGGGAAGGACGGGGAAGCCTGGCGTGCTGCAGTCCATGGGGTCGCAAAGAGTCAGACACGACTGAGCCACTGGACAACCTGCTCACCGTGTGATTCTGGGTCAATCTCCTCTTTAAGCCTCAGTTTGCTAATCTGCACAATGGAAACAGTTATGCTCATCTCCCAGGCTTGTATATGAAAAGGTTAGCAACAGCCCCAGTGAGTACCGCCCAACAGGGTTTGGCCCCTGGGGTTTCCAGTGGGTTTCACCGGGCTCCTAGCAGTGGATGGCTGGCAGAGGCAACAGCAAAGCACAAAGGCTGGTCTCCCCAGGCCCCACCACCCCCCTGCTCCTGCCTCAGGCCCCACCTTCCCCCTGGATGGCCTCAGAAGCAGAGGCCCCCTCCCTGCACAGCGAGGAGATGACTCCAGGCCCCTGTAGCCCAGGTGGGCGCCAGGCACAGACGGGCCCCCGGGCTGAGTGGGGCGCCCCAAGTCAGGAGGATAAGGGCTTCCCCGTCCGCCAGCGGGACGAGGGCAGCTGTCCCTGTACAGCTAGGAGTGCTTTGCCAGGGAAGGCAGGGGGAGGCCCCAGGCGGCGGCCCACACCAGACCATCGCCTGCCTGCCCAGGAGGGGAGCTCCGTGGGCTGCTAAGCCAGCACAGAGTGGGAGCGTGGGGCCCTCACATCCATCCCAACCCTGCAAAGGAGGCGCTCCTGCCCGGATCTCAGGACGGCATGGGAGGGCAGGGGCAGGGCGCACGCCCAGGCCCAGCTCGCTCCACAGCCCCGAGCAGGCGGTGGAGGTGGCGGGGGATGGAGACAGGCTGGCTTCCACGCTGTGAATTATTCAGTGGTTAATTCTGCTCCTCACAGAGGAGGCGGGAGAGAGAGTGAGTCAGAGCCCTCCCACAGCGGGGCAGGAACAGCGCTCTTAGAGGAGGCCGGGGGCACTAGCTGCGGTCCTCTCAGGGGCAAAGGGCCCTGCAGGAGACCGGGCTCAGTGGAGGGGGGTGTGGGGGGGTGGCCACCACGTGGACGCCTCCACTGGCCAGAGGCATCCGCCCCTCACTCACTTCCCGTTGCAGGTCCAGGCAACTCAGGGGGCAGCTCCTAGGAGGGATGGTGGCTGGGTCAGCCAGGGTTGACAGCATGTGCAGGCAGCAGCCCACGGGCCAGCGGGAAAGCTGTGTGGGTCACAGACACCCCCGGTGCCCCTGGAGCTTCAGGGCTGACAAACGGCAGAGAACTTCCTAAAGTAAGGGACACGGTCCTGCTCGGTGGAAGCAGAGCCCCAGGGACATGTGTGGCAGAGGCACTCCAGGGGAAGCTCGGGGGTGAGCGGAGGAGTGGTGTCACCCCCACCCTGGTCAGCCCCCTAGGACTGGGCTGCTACAACATGGGCGTCCAGTTTTATAAGAATCCTGCTGCCTTGGGCATGCCTAGGCTGATCCCTCGCCCCCTTTCTAATCTGCTTAGAAACAGATCAGCAGGGCTGGGGAACCAAGCTCCAGGTAAGCGTTGTGTTTGGGGCGGCAGGCTCCCTGCAGAGCTGGGGTGCTTCCGGTTCTCCTCTGGGCAAGGGAGGCCCTGAGGACAGAGCTCTGAACTGGGGTCACACTGTCCACGGATGCTGGACTCCCGGGCCGTCTTGCGAGCAAAGCCGTTCCCCGCCCCCACTCACCCTAGGGCTCTGCATTCATCACCAAAGAGGAACTCAGACATGATCCGGGTGACCAGGCACCCCAGCCACTGGGGCTGTGGAATCCGGATCCCCAGGCAGGAAGGAAGTGTCCACAGCCTGGTGCCCTGGCCCGCACTCAATGGCAGTGGGGCTTGGCACGACCCCAGACCTAGGGCTCCACTGGTAGAGCCTGGTTCCTCGGGGAGAGGGCTGCAAAGGGTCCATGCCCACCCCCACCCCACCAGCTCTGCCCAGACTCAGCCCGTTCCCAGCCTCCCAGACTGAGGCCCATCTTTTGTCCCTGTGGCCAGGCCTCCCTCCGACCCCCCTCAGGGCTACAGGCAGTCGGATCTCTGGGCAGGCACTGTGTGTACACTCCACAGCTTGCTCCAGGCAGGGGGTCATTAGCAGCCAGGGGGGACTGGCATCCACGCAGACCACTCACCCACCGACATCTTGGCAGTGAGGGGCATTTCCCGGCTGGGGCTGAGGGGGCCAGGAATCCCCTCCTGGCTGCACCAGTGCTCTCAGGCATGGACACGGTCTCCGAGCCCTGGGTCCTCTGGGTCGGGGGCTCTGCGGGGCAACACCCACCGACTGCCCCTGCTCAGGGGCCTGGGCAGACACTGACAGCTGGCGGAGGGGTCTCCATGGAGGGGAGGGAGGCGGCTCCTCCTACCCCAGCAAGAGGGAGGGTCTTAGTGACTCCAGAAGAGAAGGCAAGAATCGGCAGGAGGGCTGTGGACCCTCCATGCGGGCTTGGGGGGGGTCCCCTTAGATTCTCCAGCAGGGGAGCCCCAAGACCAGGAGGAGACTCTCCGGAAGAACCGGTGCTGTGCCCAACAAGGAGGCAGGGGCCATAATCCTGGATGCGGGGTCGGGGGGAGCCTTTAGACCCTAAAGGAGGAGGGGACCATGACCCTCGGGGGGAGGGGGCTCAGGGTCCGCGGAGGAGGAAGGGGCCGTGACCGCCGGTAGGTGACAGGAAGCCTTTAGACCTTGCAGAAAGCGGGGGCCGTGACCCTGGGAAGGGGGATCGTGACCCGCGGGGAGGGCGGCCGGGACCCTCGGAACGGAGGGGCCGTGACCCGGGACCGGACCTGCGACCCAGGGAGCCCGCGTCACCTGCTGGTAGTCGGTGTCCTCGGGCCGGAACTGGCTGCTGGTGGCCTCCCAGTGCAGGTCGAAGTGGGGCAGCCGGTGCAGGAGGCTCACCCACCAGGGCGCCGCGTAGCTGACCCCGGCCATGGCGGGCCGGCCGCGGCGGCGCGCGGCCGTCGCGGGGCTCCCTGGCTGGCCTGGGGAACGGCGATCAGGGGCCCGCCGACCCCGGCCTGGCCGCCCGCATCGCCCGCGCGCTCCTGGGCCCGGCCCGGCCCGGCTCGGCCCGGCTCGGCCCGGCTCGGCTGCGCTCGGCTCCGCTCGGCCGCCCGCGCCCGCCGCCTCTTTGTTCGCCGCCGCGGCCGCCGCCGCCGCCGCCTCCGCGCGCCCCCGCCCACCGCCCGCCCGGACCCGCCCCCGCGCCTCTATTGGCCCATCGCCCGCCGGCCACGCCTCCCGCTCGCCCAGCGGCGCGCCCCGCCCCGCCCCGCCCCGCCCCGCCCCCGGGCCGCCATTGGCCGTCTGGGAGAGGCCCCGCCCACTCAGGCCTCCCTCCCCGGCCGCGGGGCCCCGGGCGGGGAAGGCGGTCTGGACACGCAATCCCTGCCGCGGTCCCTCCGTCTGTCGCACGTGGAGCGGCGCCTCGCCCGGGCGCGCGCCCGTTGGTGGGACCAATGCACGTTCACACGCCGACTGCGACGCCGGGCAGGGGGCCCAGGGGCCTGTCTTCGTGGTTTGGTGGCCTGCAGCCGTGTGATCTTGGGCAAGTCACTTAACCTGTCTGTCCATCAGTGTCTGTAAATAGGGAATACGATAACTGTAAAAGGTTCAGAGCATCAGAGTGATCAGTGATCAGACTGGATCAGTGATCCAGTCGGAGTAAGTGGCCACGTGAGGGGAGCGGGTCAATTCAGTCCCTACTGGGCCTGCCTTTGGGGACAGTTGGGTCTTTTGTCAAGACCTAGAAGAAAGGCGGTGCTCTATCCTGGTATCCTTGAGCCTGGAAATTCAGGCAGCGGCCAGGGAGGGCTGAGCATGGACTTTGAAGCCACACACATGGCCACACTTCCCGGAGTACGTCGTCATGCCTGTTACTGAGACAGGGCCCTCGTAACAGACGGGGAGGCTGGAAGCACGGCAGTGCCAGGCCCAGCACACCCCTCTCTGTGTACCCCCGGGGGCAACAGGTGCTTCCTCTTGGCTCTGGCTTGTCACCACCTTGAGGCATCACTTCTGGACCTGCTGTGTTCTGAGAAACAGGTTTCCACACCCGGGACTCTGCTGTCTGCCTTGCTTGGGCTCGGTCGACTCTGCAGGTGGGCTGGGTTGTTGCAGGCAAGGACAGTTCCGGGCGGTGGCTTCCCAAGGGGCCAGGCTGTCTGCTCACCTGACCGCCCTGACTTACCCATGTTCCTGTGATAAGTCTGGGGAGCCCCGGTGGGCCTCCTGCAATGCTATGGCTTCTGCTCTCCGGTAATTCACAGACGTCACCCAATTGGGGAATAACAGCTGGTCAGGAGAAGGAAGGTAACGTTCTCCATCCTTAAAAGGTCTGATTCTAGTTCCTGTTATTAGCAGCAGGTCACATGGTCACAGAACCCTGGCTCCACTGTGATTCCCAAGACCAGCATAGCAGGCCTACCAGGGTCCCCATGTGGAGGCATGGGTCTCTGAGTTCCTTTCTTTTTTTTTAATATATATTTATTTATTTGGTTGCACTAGGTTTTAGTTGCGGCACGCAGGCATGCAAACTCTTAGTTAGAGCACGTGGGATCTAGTTCCCTAACCAGGACTGGAACCTGGGCCCCCTTCATTGGGAGCATGGAGTCTTAGCCAGTGGACCATGAGGAAGTACCCCCCCACACACACACTGAGTTCTTTTCTACCTTCTAAGAAACATGACAAAACTATGCATTTTTCTCTGGTAGAGTCAGAAAACCAGACCCAAACATTGTATGAAATGATAACTTGGGTGTATGGGGTTGAATTCTGTCCCCACAAAAGATACATCTAAATCCCAGTTCTTGGTGTCTGTGACTGTGATCCTATCTGGAAGTGAGGTCATTGCAGAAGTGATTGAGGTAAGATGAAGTTGGATGAGATTATGGAGGGCCCTCATCCAATGACAGTGTCCTTATTAGAGGGAAACTGAACACACTTCAGAGACACAGAGATGTGGGGAGAACACTGTATGAAGGCGGAGACAGAGACAGGGTGATGCGTTCACAAGCCAAGGGACCCCAAGGATTGCTGATGCCACCGGAAGCTGGGGGAGAGAGTGGGGCAGATCCTCTCTCACAGCCTCGGAAGGAACCAAGCCTGGTGACACCGCGAGCTCAGACTTCAGCCTCCAGAACTGAGAGACAAGACCTTTCTGTGGATTAAGCTGCCCGGCGTGTGGTCCCGTGATAGCAGCCACAGCAAACGCACACACCAGGCTGCTCAGAGCTACTGGTGGGCAGGCACTCCATGTCTCCCGTTGGAGAGAATGGCAAGGGGCCTTGTCACTGATTAATACTTGCAATGGGCTTGGTGCATGAAACTTTTTCCCAAGGGAATCCATGGAGGAGGAATGATAAAGGAGGTCCAGGGCAGAGAAAAGGAGGGACCCACAACACCCAGTTCTGGAAAAGCACTGCCAAAGCCTCTCCTAGTGGAGCCTGAGCCTGGAACTCAGGTTCAGACCTCCTCAACACAGGGAGGTCCAGTGTTGCTGAGAAAATCCCCATGGAACCGAAAAGCCCCCAAGAAACTGCTTTCCTGGGGGCTAAGCAGGCTCTAGGGGCTCTGGGGTCTGGCGCTTGCAGCTATGGGATCCCAACATCTTTACTCCCATCCGTGATCTGCGAAAGAGGCAACCAGCAGAGCCAGGGTTAGAGAAGGCCAGGCGGCAGGGGGAAGGTACAAGGGAGACTCCCCGCCTGGTGCTCACTGGCTGGAGCTGCTGTGGTTTTTCTGCCTGTCCTGGGACCCCTGCAACTGGAGACTGACTTTAACCCCACTCTACAGATGGGGCAACTGAGGCCCGGGCCCCACCATTGCTCGGGAAGGAGTACAAGAATCACCACCCAGTCAAAGAACCAGGGTTCAGCCTCATGCTGTCCGCCACAGACTAGATTACCTGAAATAGGGCTCCAGTGGCCTGAGAAGTCAGCGAGGACTTGGCATGCAGTGCTGACCACTGGCCAGGACGCCAAGGGACACTCCTTCAATGACGTGGCAGTGTGACTCAGGAGGAGGCAGCCGATGAGGAAACCGCTGATCTTCCCCTGGCTGCAGAAGCAGTCCAGGCCGCAGTAAGGAGCCACGGCCTCCAAGACCCTCCACCATGGGGACGTGGAGCTGGGGAGCCCGGAAGGACTCAGCAGGGCCAGGCCTGCGCTGGCAGGAAGGACCAGCTGAGCCACGCTGAGCGCCTGCACCCACGACCTCCTCCGGCCCCTAGCCAGGTTCTCACACCACAGAGCGGGTGGTGAGGGGGTTTTCAAGGCTCAGAAATGAAGACACTTGCCCCCAGTGGACACATTCAAGAGGCAGGCAGATGGGCCTTGGTTTCCTTTATTTGAAATAAGACTAAAAATAGCCCTGCCTCCTGAGGAGGTCGTGCAGTCCGGGCTGTGTGTGCCCAGCTTCCCGGAGGCTCCATCTTCGGACGCTGTTCTTTTCTTGCTCTCAGTCAGGTCTTCTCAGCTCCAAAGTCCAGGTCATCTCATGTCTTTTCTTTTAAAATTAACTACCTCCTACTCTAAGTCACAGGTTCTTTGAAAGTGAAAGCCAATCAGGCATGTCCAACTTTGTGACTCCATGGACTGTACAGTCCCTGGAATTCTCCAGGCCAGAATACTGGAGTGGGTAGCTGTTCCCTTCTCCAGGGGATCTTCCCAATCCAGGGATCAAACCCAAGTCTCCCGCATTGCAGGCAGATTCTTTACCAGCTAGGCCACCAGGGAAGCCCAAGAATACTGGAGCGGGTAGCCTATCCTTTCTCCAGTGGATCTTCCCGATCCAGGAAGCAAACCAGGGTCTCCTGCACTGCAGGCAGATTCTTTACCAACTGAGCTACTAGGGAAGCCCCGAGGTCCTCTGAGCCCCAGCCTTTTCATGGCTAAAGTGGGTAGAGTCTTGCTGAGCTCACGGTAACATGAAGCATGTGTAAAGTATTCACATGACTCCGCAGCCCAGCCCTATTTGCCACAGCCAGAAGGTGAGAGCGGCCCAGACGCCTGTCAGCTGGTGAAGGGATCCACAGAAAGCACCGCCGCGGGGCAGAATGTGACTCACCAGAGGCAGGCACGAAGCACTGGTACAACATCGCAAACAGCACGGTCAGTGCGGAAGCCAGACCAAAACGGCCTCGAGCTGCAGAATTCCCCTCCCAGGAGCGACCCAGAAGGAGGACGAGCTGTTGCCAGGGGCTGGGAGGCGGGAGTGGGGAGGGACTGAGTACGGGGCCAGGGGTTTCTTCTCGGGGCAATGAAAAGTTTTGGAAATACATAGTGATGGTTACATAACACTGCACAAACTCAATGATACTGAATTGACACTAAAAAATGGTTGAAATGGCTCTGCATGCTCTATCACAGGCACAAATGTTACATGTGAAAGGGCCTCACTCAGTGGCCACTGACCTTGTCTCTCCTTCCCTCCCTCCCCGCCCCCCCACCGAAGTAGAGCTTGTGAGGGAAGGACGGTGATGAGAAAGTCAGCAGAGAGAGCACCCTGAGGGCTGAGCTCCTCGGAAGCATCCCATAGGAGCATCCGGAGCTAAGGGGGAGGCCGGCCCGGCCAGAAGCTCCCCAGGGTCTGTCTCCCAGTCCAGGAAGGTGGCTGGGTTGAGGCTCTTGAACGGTTTGTCCCAAGACCTGGAGACACCGGGAGAAAGGCCAGGCAGGGGCTGGGTCCCCAGACGCCGGGGCGGAAGCTAGAACAATGGAATCCCTTGCGTTTGGAGCGCGTCCAGCGCGGTTCATATTTTCCATGAGAGCAGGCGGGGAGAGGAGAGAGTGCGAGGCCGAGGCCGGGTTTCCCCAGCCCCCGCCCAGACGCTCGGCCAGCCCAGCGCCTGGTCCCACAATCCCCTGGCCACAGCGGAGCCACAGGAGCGCTGCTGTCAAGCTGGCTACGGCGGAGGTGCCCTGTGGCTCTGGAGGCTGGAAGAGATGCCACAGAGCCAGCCCGCCAGTCAGACGCGGCCAGGATGACAGGTGCACACCTCAGATTTGCCCAGCAACCCCCCAGCCAGCCACCCTGCTTCTCCAGAGGGCCTCTGGGAGCCAGAAAACCAGCAGGGGTGGTCTCGGAGTGGCCAGGGATACTGTGCAAGGCCTAGCACGCCCCCACCACAGTCTCTCGCTCAGCGCCTACTTGCTTTTGCTTCACGCACAGTACTCACGAGGCCGGTCTCTGCGACCCAAGCCCAGGGCAGACCAGAAGCCTGGTCCTCCTGGGGGGAGGTAGCCCCGGAGTGACATGAAGGGACTGGTACTAGGTGAAACAGACTTGCAGAGGCCCCTCCCCAGGGTGGGCCTCTCATTCCCGCCCTCCAGCCCCGCAGCAGCCTCGGAGCTGTGATGAGCGCCTCCGTGTGGAGTCACGGGTCTGGGCTCCTTCCTGGCTCTGCTCACCCACTCTGAGCCCTCGGGGAAGCCCTGTCGCCTTCAGGGGCACAGGACTCTGCAAGCCCAGCTTCCCCGTCTTGCCGCTGGAAGGCTCAGACTCCAAGCCACAACCTTGACCCAGGAAGAATGCAGACGCTGTATTCAGGAGGTCACCTTACTGGAAGGAGAGGGTGCCTGTGCGTGCACGCACTCCTTTGTACAAACACCTTTCGTGCCCAGAGTCTCACGAATTCTTGCAAGAGGCAGATGGCCACCTTCTCTGTTTGAAGAGAAGGAAACAGAGACTTCAGAAAATTGGGTGCAGAGACAAGATGGAACCTTCCGTCCTTTTTTTATTTTTGGTTTAAATCTCTCCAGTGCAACCCACTGAAAGATGTATCTCTAAAAGGCAGAGGTACTGGTTACCTTACGGGGGCTTCCCAGGTAGCTCAGTGGTAAAGAATCCGCCTGCCAACGCAGGAGACACAAGAGACGTGGGTTCGATCCCTGGGTTGGGAAGATCCCCTGGGGGAGGAAATGGCAACCCACTCCAGTACTCTTGCTGGAGAATCCCATGGACAGAAGAGGCTGGCGGGCTACAGTCCATGGGGTCACAGAGACGGATGTGACTGAGCAACTGAGCATGCACACACGTAGGATACCTACTGCTCAGACAACCAGCACTGTATTTGTTCTCAACTCCAGGGGTAGGCAGCTTGGGCCTGGCTGGGTGGCTGCGTCCCCGATCCCGGGTGCACCTGGGCTGTGCGCTCTCAGCCGGCCTCCTTCTGGCGGGAGGCGGCGCTGACTCAGTGGTTCCCGTGGCTCCAGCTGGCGACCTCGGGCACCCTCACCTGGAGTCTCAGGGAGGCCAGAGGGTGCAAGCCAGAGGCCCGAGGTCTGGCCTGCTCATGTCGGCCTTCGTGATGCTCCGCTGGCTAAAGCCAGTCCCAGTGCCGAGGGACGGTCAGGACAGGAGGAGCAGGACAGATCGGGGTGTGGGTGCAGGGCCACGGCTAGGACGGTCTTGATGCGGTGGACGGTCAAAATGGGGCAGGACTTCTCCAAGTCCTGCTGCTCTACGGGATGGTCTTCAGTCGGCTGGTATGTTCCGCTCCACCCTGGAGGCTGAGGTGCGCGGGCTCCTTCTGGCAGCCTCCCACATGTCCCTCCCTCTCCAGGAGCAGGGGGGCTCTCTGCCACCCCACCCCCACCTCGTGGGCTGGGATTCAGCGGGGAAACATGGACTGCGCCTCCCGCGGCCCTGGACTTTGGAAGTGGCCCAGCAGGGCGGGCGGGCAGAACTGGAGTTCACTGCCCCCACCCCTGCCTGGGACCGTGGGCGGGCCGACCGTACTTCCCCCGTCCAGAGCCCCACCAGCTGATCCCAGCCTGGCTGCCTGGTGATGCCGTCCCTGCTCCGAGAGCAGAGACCCTTCCACCAACCCGCAGCTCTCCAAGCCTCGGCCTGGCCTCCATCTGCAAAAGTCCGTCGCTCTCCGGGGATCCCAGGGGCCCGACAGAAGGGGCTGTTCAGAGCTTGGCCCAGTCTCCTCCCCTCCCTGTAACCTGGGTCCCCCCCGCCCCGCAGGGACCAGCTCAAGTCCCTGGTGGGGGGTGGGCTGCCCCACAGCCGGGAGGTCTCTGCCTTGCCTGGTAGACGCAGGCCCCTGGCTTCCATGTTGCGGGGTGGGGCCTGGGTCCCCAGATGCAAAGCTGGGCCAGGACAGAGCTTTTCCCCCACACACGGGGAGGCCTGTCTCTGCCAGGGTGGGGCCTGGGTCCCCAGATGCAAAGCTGGGCCAGGACAGAGCTTTTCCCCCACACACGAGGAGGCCTGTCTCTGCCAGGGTGGGGCCTGGGGACTCCCAGTGAGCCAGTCTTCCCCTGTGTCCCCAGGATGGGTGCCTCTCCTGGGGAACCGTGGAGGCCGCCCGCTCCCCAGGGACACGTGACCCCAGCCCGGGCTCAGGAGAGGAGGCCCCCCCATACACACACTATTCCGGTCACCGGGAGCTCAGACAGGAGGGGCCTCGTCCACGTGCCCGGAGTGTCCCCCACCGCTGGCTCTCTGCGGAAGGTGGGGTCGTGCAGGTCTCTCGTGGGCCCTTCCTGGCTCCTGGGGCCCAAGAACCATAGTCGCCCACACCTGCCCCTCCTGCCCCGCCTGCCCCATCCCTCCCGGAGGGCCTGGTGGGCGGGGTCCGGCGGGGAGCAAGGCCCCGGCTTCCACGATGACCTGTCACAGGACGACCACACATGTTGGGATGGCGACGTGTCCCGGGATAGGTGCTCTGTGAGTGTGTCCAGAACCAACACCATCAAGGCCTCAGAGAGCAACCCTGGCTGGCACAGGCCCCTCAGGCCACCGGCTGACGGCCACCCAGAGACACGGCGACTCCAGCAGTGCCTCTGCCCTAACCTCCGGGGCAGCTGGTGAAGTTTTCCCCCAGGGCGCCAGGCACACAGGCCAGCTACGTGGAGCGGCCAGAGGACGTGTCCCTGCTAGTCGGGGCCTGACAAAACGCGGTCCACTGGAGCAGGGAAGGGCAAAGCACTCCAGTATTCTTGCCTGGAGAGCCCCAGGAGAACCCCTTCTTACAGACGGGGAAGTTGAGCCCCCCCCAGCTCACCGGGCAGGATGGCCGGGACCCTTGGCTGGGAGCCTTCTGCCTGTGGGCTCAGCGGCCCCTTCCTCCCCAGATACCCCAGCCGGTTCTGCAGCGTGGGTGGGGGACAGGGGAGAGCCGGGGGTCCCAGCAGGCCAGCCCACCTGCTGCCCAGGGCCTCCCCCTGCCCTCTGGGGTCACTCCGCTCACCCTCCCATTCCCCAGGGGGCCCCCTCCGAGGGCGCCCCCGCCCCAGGGCCCTGGGATGCCCTGAGCGCTCTCCTCTCTGCGGGGGCAACCGGGCTCTGGTGGCCATGGCTGGGGGGCGGGCAGCACTCACAGGTTCCTCACCAGCCCTTGGGGCCATTATGTGCCCTCCCAGCTGCCAGCCTTCCTTCCACCTTCTGAAATGCGTTCTGAAATGCAAATCCAGCCCCGTTGTTCTTCTGCCAACAGCCCTTCCCCGTTCCCACGGCTCCTAGCTCCGGGGGAGAGGGCTGAACTCTTCAGCACATGTGCCAGCCGCCCCCCTCCACCCCGCTGCCTCAGCCTCTGCGTGGCCCCCGCTGCTCCGGCTGCCCCCTGCCAGTTCTGTCTCGGGGTGGGGGATGTGGGCTGATGGTTCCCTCAGCAGGAAGACGCCCTCCCCACCTGCCCAGCCGCAGCCCCTCGCTTCCTTTTCCGGGTGTGTGTTGTGTGTTGAGGGGGGAAGAGCATGTTACTGACCCCCTGGCCACTGCCCGCTCCGTGCTGTGCCCCCGGGTCTCTCCTGCCAGGGCCATCACCACCCTGCTGAGGAGTGCTCGGCCAGAGTCCTGCCGACCCTGGGCCTGGCACCTGGGCAGGTGGGCATCGGGCGGGGAAGGGGGGTACTCCAGCCCCCCAGAGTGTAACCTGGGTGAGAGGCAGACTTGCCCGCAGATGAAATCCAC
Organism: Muntiacus reevesi; assembly: GCF_963930625.1. Lineage (NCBI taxonomy): Eukaryota > Metazoa > Chordata > Mammalia > Artiodactyla > Cervidae > Muntiacus > Muntiacus reevesi. The sequence goes on from NC_089250.1 coordinate 175,124,257, forward strand.
CTTGACGCTGAGTGCAAACTGCCTTCCTTCCCCAACGCCCGGCACGCCGCACACGTGCAGGAAATCTTAACACACGGGGAACGAATTCATTCTGTGAGAGCACAAAGGAGGGAGGGGCTGATCCCTGCGAGCGTCTCAGCACTGCGGGCTGGCTCGGTGGAGAGGACGTTCCTGGCGGGGAAACAGCCCGAGCGAGGGGCCGGCTGGAGGCGGGGACGGGCCTCGTGTTTCTGGAAAGGGCGGGGAGTGGTGGGCCAGCTGGGGTGTGGAGGGGATCCAGGGCGCCACGTGGAACCCGCGCGAGTCTGTTGAGGGCGGGGAGAAGGCGTGTGTTTACACTGGTTTTTATACTGAGGACCACAGAGGCAGTGTGGGGGGGACCAAAGGGCCTGGCGCTGGAGGAACGGGGAGGGGAGGGCTGACCACCCCACTGCGCCCATCCTTCTCTTCCTCCTGAGTAACAGGGCCTCTCGTTCGTGTTGTGTATTTGCCACCTAGAATCAAAGACGGTATTTCCAGGCTCCCTTGTAGCTGGATGTGCCACCCACCAATGGGATGTGAGTGGAGGTGTTCTCAAGAGAGAGGACGCCCCCTTTTACCTTCCTGCCCGCTGGAATGCATCTGTTGTGGCCGGAGTTCAAGCAGCCGTTGTGGACCATGAAGCCTTGTGTTCAGAAGGGGGAGGCAACAATAAGAGAAGTGGAATAACACAGTATTTGTCCTTTTCTGTCTGGCTTATTCCACTGAGCATAGTGTCCTCAAGGTCCATCCGTATTGTACCAAGTATCAGAATTTCTTCCCTTTAAAAAAGAATACTTATTTAGGGACTTCCCTGGTAGTCCAGTGGCTAAGACTGTGCTCTCAATGCAGGAAGCCTGGGATTGGTCCCTGGACAGGGAACTAGATCCCACTTGCTGCAATTAAGAGTTTCCATGCCTCAACTAAAGATCCCACATGCCAAAAGCAAGACATGGTGCAGTCAAATAAACAAATGCTAAGAAAATAAAAAATATGTATTTATATTTATTTATTGGAGCAGAGAAAGGTTTATTGCAAGGCCATGCAAGGAGACAGGTAGCTCATACCCTGAGAAGCCTCCTGCTCCGCAAAGCATTTTTACTTTACTTTTCCCCCCAAACTTTAAACTTTTTGTTTGGGGTATAACCAATTTACATTTATTTATTCATTTGGCTGTATTGGGTCTTAGTTTCAGCCTGTAACCCCTTAGTTGAAGCATGTGGGATCTAGTTCCCTGACAGGGATCAAACCTGGGCCCCCTCCATTTGGAGCATGGAGTCTTAGCCACTGGACAACCAGGGAAGCCCCTTCCTTCATCTCAAAGGCTGAGACACGGTCCACTGAATGGATGAACCCTGCTAAGTTTGTCCGTTCACTCATCAATAGACATGACTTGCTTCCACCTTTGGGCTTCTGCGAATAACGTAAACACGGGCCTGCAAATATCTGTTTGAGTCTATGCTGTCCGCTCTTTGGGGTGTCGCTGGATCACACGGTGAGTCTATGGGCTTCCCCTGTGAGAACCCGCCTGCCAGTGCAGGAAAGTCAGCAGTTGCAGGTTCCATCCCTGGGACAGAAAGATCCCCTGGAGGAGGGCATGGCAACCCACTCCGGTATTCTTGCCTGGAGAATCCCATGGACAGAGGAGCCTGGCGGGCTGCAGTCTATGGGGTCACAAAGACTTGGACACGACTAAGCCACTGAGCATGCAAACATGGAGTCTGTATTTGGTTTTTTAAGGAACCATCATACGATTGTCCACAACAGCTGTTGTCATCTTAAATTCTCAGCGTCAGGGCACAGGATGCCTATCTCCCCATCTCCTCACCAACACCTGTGAGTTTTATTTTTGTTTTGATAGTAGCCACGCTAACAGATGTGAGGACTGTCGGTGTCATTTTGGAGAAGACGTCAAGAAGTCTGAAGAGAGATGGTAAGGAGGCGGCTGGAGAGCCCGTCATGGATGTGGAAGACTCGGCCGAGGGAGCCAGCTGCAGCCGTCCGTGGGGAAGGACTAGCCGAAGCCTGGGGTGATGTCACTGTGCGTTCACGAAACCAAAGCTTGTGTTGTTTTATATGATTTCAAATATGTGCAGTTAAATTAATGAATGATGAGTAAGTTAGCTTTTGACAATTTCATCCACACCTAAAGAAAGTATCGCAACTTTCAGGTTGTTTTTTTCCTTTTGTGGGCGCCTCTGGAGAAGTGGAGGAGCTTCACACGTACAGCTCACAGAGGCGCCAATTTAGCGTGTGTGTGTGTGTGTGTGTGTGTGTGTGTGTGTCCCCGTGCGTGTGTGTGTGTTCACACTGCCTGTGTGGTTGTGGCGGTGCATGGGGAGCACGGCATCTTCAGGAGCTGGGCGGTGCCCCGGGGTCCGAGGGGCACCTGGGCGCTCACCAGGCTGCATCGCAGACGCTAGGTCCTCAGAGGAGCTGCCGCTGGGGTCTGGTGACTGTGGAGGGTGCGAGGGCTGGGGACACGGTGGTGAGGGACGCCTGGTTCTGGCCCCAAGAACCGAGTGGCTGTGATTCCCAGGTCGGGCCGCTGGTGGGGGCCAGGTAAGAGGCAAACGTGAGTCAGTGCTGGGCTAAGCCAAGTTTGAGGCACCGGAGAGGCGTGTGTGCAAACATCCACGTCCACATCGAGGGTTCTGGGTGTTGAGGTCAGAGTTCCGGGGACACCCACGTCTGACCGACAAGCGGAGGAAGGGTCGGTACAGCCCAGGGTGCCCGGGAAGGGGCCCCTGGGTCCCCAGCTGCAGAGACAGTGGCCGTCCCCACGCTGAGCAGGACACCCTCTGAGACGGACGACAGTGGACGAGGCTGCTGTGAGCAGGGACAGTGGCCTTCTGCCGTTTCCACGCGCTGCACCCATGGCCCCCCTACCCCCAGGCTGCCGGCTCTCATCCCTCCAAGCAGGCCGGAAGAGAAGGGCCGGGAGGTGGCCTAAATGGGAGCCGGGAGCCCTGGCACACACTGGACCCGCTGCTTTGAATCCCGGCTGTTCTGGGCTTCATTAACAAATAGTTCAGGGGCACCCCGTCTCCCTATTCAGAAGGGACGCGGCACCATGGAAACGTCCCCCGGGGCCCCAGGCAGGACCTTCTAATGGGGCCGCCTTCCGAGCTGGGGCTCCTGGCAGGACGGGAGGCGCTGGCGAGGCCATGAGCTGGTGACCGAGCAGAGAAGCAAGGGCCCCTTCCTCACCCTGGCGTCCACGTTCTGGACCCAACGGCAGCTGAAAGAAACCAGGGGTTTGCGTTTCGACATTTCCTCTCTCTGCTCCTCTGCAACTTTGAGGAATCTCATATTTAAAATCATCCTGGCGGGGGCCAGCGGGTTACAGTCAGCCCCCAGCCTCTAGCGAGGCTCAGGTGCTCCTTGGCAGACCGGGCTGGGACCACCTCAAAGGGGAAGAGCTGGCAGGCGTGAAGAGAGAGTTCTATATGTGTGTGTGCACACGCATGTGTCCACAGGTTCACACCCGCGGGCCGCCTCTCTTCCTGGTGGGGGGCATACTCCACTCTCCTCCCACCAGCTCCCTCGAGGCAGCCTCTCTGCTGCTGGACTCCCAACTTCATGGAAGAGCGGGTGCAGCAGGCCCGTGGCTGGGCTGAGGTCTGGCGTGCCCTGTTCTCCTCTGTTGGAGCCTCCTGAGGCCCAGCCCGCTCCTCTGAGACCACCAAGTCTCCCAAATGAATTGCTTGCCCACAGGGCACAGGGCACGGGGTGGCCGGCTTGGGAGCCAACCAGCCAGCCCCGAAAGGGCTTCAGACGAGTTCAAGGGCCCGGCAAGCCGCTGCGAGCTAGCCAAGACACACAGGCGCCCCTCCAAGACACACAGGTGCCCCTCGCGCTGCGATTTCCCTGCGAAATGTTGGAAAACGGTTATTTTTCCAGAAGTCAACTTTTTGAGGGGTCGTTGGTATCTGTGTGATTCCTAAGTAAATTATTCCTCCCCTGGCAAAAATTAAATAGACTGAGGGGAGAAAACCCCCTCATTTTTACATTGTGATGCTCACGCCCTCGCTCACGAGCAAGGAGAAATCCGAGGACGGGTGCCTGAGTGCGTGCACGGGAGGAAGCTGACTGCGGGACTCCCACCCCCAAGCCTGCGCCGTGCCCAGAAGCCCAGGAGCCTCGGCGACTGCTCCCCCAGCATGAAAAAGCCACAGGTCTGCGGGCAGTCCAGACAGAGACCCGCCAAACAACTTTTATTTACAGAAGCCAACACAGCGCGGAGGGAAACCTGATCCCTTCCAAAGGTTCACGGATAAGTTACCCGCGTAAGGTCGGGAAACTCCTACACACAAGGGACGGCACCCCTCCCATGGAAGCCACCTGCTGGTGTCACCCTGCAACTCCCCAACGCCGTGAGACCTCGGGCCCTGAAGGAGGCTTGCCTGGCTCTATCAACTGCTGACAGACCCCTGGGAACTCGGGGAGGCCCACCCCCGCCCCCCCGAGTTCTGGGGCAGCAGCCAGCTGACCCTGGGCGGGTGTGTACGCTCACCCTCTGGTCCTCAGAACTTCTGAGAGCGAACACTGCTTCCCAGACCACAGGAGGGATTGAACTGATTTAGGTGGGTTCTCGCGGAATTTAAATATTCAGACCTTGAGGGTGAATGTGGCTTTCCCAGAAGGTATTTGCTTCTCAAGAAGGAAGGGGAGCTCTGCAGCGCTGGCCCTGGTCTGTCTGCGCTGCTGTCCCTTTCCCAGTGCACTTGGTCTTCATGCCGGGACCAGCGCTCCGGTCTGTCTGCGGGGCGGCCTGCTGGGGCAGCGCCAGGCAGGCGGGCACCGGGGGCGGCCCTCTAGCCCAGGCCCTGCTCCTGTGCTGCTCCTCAGGCCCTAGAACCTCAGCCTGAGCCCGGGCCCTGCAAGCCCGCCGGGCACCTGGTGTTCATTCCCCAGGGGACAGATCCGTGCGGTGTCAGAGGGCCACAGCCTTGCGGTCAGCTGTTTACTGATGTGGCTTCAAGACTCTACTTTTCCTTCATCAACACTGCCGGACTCAAGGAGCACAGGCAGACAGATCTACACATTTACAGCCCTCAGGGGCATTTTCTTGGAAAACTCAGGTTTGGGGGCTGACTTCACCCAGCTCTGCCGATGGCTGGCCCGCTGCACACGGCCCTGTCTCCAGGCCCCAGGGCGTCCTGAAGGTGATCTCTCTGCTGCAGGGCTCAGAGCCTTGGGCTCCTAAGAGTAAGGACTGAAGCTGAAATGCCAGGTTTTGAGTGAGTGCTGGGGAGCACGACCCCTGGGGACGTGCAGGCCTGCAGGCACTACCCCCACCACCTCTGGGCGCCTCCTACAGGCCTCAGCTGAGCTGGCACCCAGAGGAGGAGTGGACCCAGTGGACGAAACAGGGCAGAGGTCAGCCTGAATCCCCGCATGAGCAATCAGTCCGGTGGGGGAAACAGAAGGAAAACAGAGGATTGCCTGGTCCCCAGCTGGAGTTTTCTCCAAGCGACTGTATGAACAGCACCTAAGTGGTGAAGGGGGCTGGGGGTCCCCCGAGTGACTCGGGGTGGATGGGGCTGGGTCGGGAGGTCGCCCTGCACATGAACCACAACCACACAGAGTTCGTTGGGCCACACACCTCGTCGGTGCTAGAGCCAGAAGCTTCTGACCACCGTGAGGAGGGCCCAAGGGTTTCCTGAGAGGAGGACATGTCTGAGCCGAGCCTCCGAGGTTCAATACCTGGAGCTGTCGGGGGGCTGGGGGGTGCGCTGGGGGTTGCTGGGGACTAGACTGTCCCCTGTGGGCAGGCCCCTGGGTGCAGCTGAGAGCCGGCTTTGTGCCATCAGCCCTCCCTGAGCTGTACGGCCCGCCCCGGGAGAGGGCATGGACTTGCGGGGACAGCTGGGCAGCAGCGATGGGCATGGGGGACCCATCACCCAGGGATGATCTCCCAGACGGGAAGCAGACCCGAGCTCCTGAAAGGCCCTCAGTCCGGGCTGCGGCCTGTCGGAGCGGGGTCTGCATGCAGCGGGGCGCAGGGCAGCCCCACAGAGAACACAGCCCCTGCCCCTGGGCTTGGGGACAGCAAGCCCCCTGCACCAGCTGTGTGCTTCAGAAGCGGCCTTGATGCTGCTTCTGTGACTGTAATTCGGTATTTTTTTAAGGCTTAGTCCACCTGGTGACCAATCTACCCCCCAACCCCTGACTGGGGTCAGTTTCCCAAGGGGTAGGGAAGGTGGCAGAAGAAAGGCCTGTGTCGGTGTGGGAGGCACACGAGCCACCTGGGGGCCCTGATGTCACCAGCGTCTCTGAAACTGCGTTCTGTCTCAGGAATGGAGACTTTCCCCGACTGTAGGCCTGTCTCCTGCTCACTCGCTCTTCCAAAAGGCACAGCAGGCGCGTCCAGCTTGACCCGCTGGTGGGGCCCCCCCGAGGGTGACGGAGTCGCGTCGTTGGTGCCGTCCGGATCTCGGGTACAGGGGCCCAAAGGGGCCGTGCGGACCATCTCTGCCGGCTCCCCGCGGCCCTCCAGTCCCGGGAGTAAGCCTGTGGGCTCTGAGGACCACCGCAGCGGGGCAGCCGGGCGTCGGAACGGGCGACCCCTTCACAAAGGTAAAGGCAAGGAAAGGCCTCGGGCTCCTTCAACAAACAAGCAACGGGGCGAGCCAAGAGGCAGGGCAGGCCGAGGCGTCCAGCAGGTAGCGTTCTTTTCCTAACAAGATACATTGCTCCAATCTCGGGGTTTGTCCTCTGAGCCCAGCCTCCCTGACCGGCGTCGCGGCGTGCAGGCGAGCCCGGGGCCTAGAGCGGGGAGGCGCTCTTCCTCGTGGGCAGAGATGGCGCTAGCACGATCTCGTCGGAGTCGTCGGAGTTCACGTCCTCTGCGGGTGCGGGCGCCGTGGGCTGCAGCCCAGAGACGGGGGGCTCCGCTGAAACAGAGAAGTGGGGCGTCACGGCCACGCTCGGGGCCCCGGGCGGACGACCAGCTTGCTCCCCGCCGCACAGCCACCCCCTGAGACAGGGGGCTCCGCTGAAACAAAGACGGGGGGGCGTCACGGCCACACTCGGGGCCCCGGGCAGACGACCGGCTGAAACAGAGATGGGGGGCCACACTCGGGGTCCCGGGGCCGGAAGACCTGCCCGCTCCCCGCCACAGCCACGCCCCCTGCCGCAAAGCCACGCCCCCGCACAGCCACGCCTCCACGCTCAGCGCCAGCAGGTCGCCAAGAAAGGGCCGGCCCGGGGCTGTGGCGGGAATTCTCCGCGAGTGGCTCTGGTGGCAGAGTCCAGGGGTCTGGCGGCCGGTGGCCCCAGCGCCCACGGGAGGACACACGCCCAGAGGCGGAAGGGGAGGGATTGGGCGGGAGACCTGGGGACCACTGTGACCGTCCGTTCTTTTCCCCACATGCATCTAAGCTCTCTATCCCCCAACTGAGGCGAGGTTGGGGCACCGCCTGCGGACCACCCTGCAGACCACCTCCAGCCTCCGTGGCCCCTGGACAGGGAGCGAGGGAGGGGCCGGGGCGCCCAGTCCCCGAGGACGGCCTTGCTCTCACTGCTCCGCAGAGTGGAATAAAAGAGGCGCCGATCCCCGATCTGAGATAAAAGGGGAGGAAATTTCGACCCAGCCGCTCTGCACATGGTGTGACCGGGCCAGCTTTTTCTCTGTAACTTCCAAGAAAATGATTAAACTGGGAGCTTCTGAAATTAAAAACATCAGTTTTCAAGGTTATCTTCAGTTATTTTCCTTTAAAAATACTCTCAACAATCAGATCAGAGAAGGACTCGCTGACCAGTTCTCACAGAGACCGCTTCCTCGTGTGAGCAGGAGGCCAGACAGAGACCTCCGAAGGTGCCCTTCAGGCAGGAGGGAGAGCGGCCGCTTCATAAAGACACGCGTTTAATGAGAGGAGAAAAAGGCGGCACGAACAGACACTTCAGCCCTGATCGAAGACTCTAAAGGTCATCCAGCGTGGGGTCTGCTGACATCAGAGTGAAAGGTTTTTGGAGGAAGACGGGCAGGCATGGGGAGCTTGGTGAGTGGAGGCCTGGGAGGGAATGTCCAAGTGGGCAGTGTGCTGACTCTGACAGAGCTAGGGGGGTGATTGAACTGGACAGAGGACGACTTCAAACGTGGGGGCTTCCAGGTCAGTGAGGACGGCTTTCTTATCTCTCCTTGCTATTCCTTGGAACTCTGCCTTCAAATGGGTATATCGTTCCTTTTCTCCTTTATCTTTAGCTTCTTTTCTCAGCTATTTCTAAGGCCTCCTCAGACACCGTTTTGCCTTTTTGCATTTCTTTTTCTTGGGGATGGTCTTGATCCCTGCCTCCTGTACAAATGTCACGAACCTCTGTCCACAGTTCTTCAGGCACTCTGTCTATCAGAACAAATTCCTTGAATATATTTGTCACTTCTACTATATAATTGTAAGGGATATGATTTAGGTCATACCTGAATGAGCTCTAGTGGTTTTCCCTACTTTCTTCAATTTAAGTCTGAATTTGGCAATAAGGAGTTCATGATCTGAGCCTCAGTCAGCTCCCGGTCTTGTTTTTGCTGACTGCATAGAGCTTCTCCACCTTTGGCTGCAAAGAACATAATCAGTCTGATTTCTGTGTTGACCATCTGGTGATGTCCACATAGTCTTCGCCTGTGTTGTTGGAAGAGGGTGTTTGCTGTGACCAGTGCGTTCTCTTGGCAAAACTCTGTTAGCCTTTGACCTGTTTTGTTTTGTTACTCGAAGGCCAAAGTTCTTGTCACTCCAGGTATCTCTTGACTTCCTACTTTTGCATTCTAGTGCCCTATCATGAAAAGGAAATCTTTTTGGGGTGTTAGTTCTAGAAGGCTGTAGATTCTCCAAGCCAGGCTTCAACAGTACATGAACGGTGACCTTCCCAATGTTCAAGCTGGATTTAGAAAAGGCAGAGGAACCAAAGATCGAATTCCCAACATCCATTGGATCATCGAAAAAGCAAGAGAGTTCTAGAAAAACATCTATTCCTGCTTTTTTGACTACACCAAAGCCTTTGACTGTGTGGGTCACAACAAACTGTGGAAAATTCTTCAAGAGATGGGAATACCAGACCACCTGACCTTCCTCCTGAGGAATCTGTATGCAGGTCAAAAAGCAACAGTTAGAACTGGACATGGAACAACAGACTGGTTCTAAATCGGGAAAAGAGTGGGTCAAGGCTGTATATTGTCACCCTGCTTATTTAACTTATATTCAGAGTACATCTTTTGAAATGCCAGGCTGGATGAAGCACAAGCTGGAATCAAGATTGCCGGGAGAAATATCAACAACCTCAGATATGCAGATGACACCACTCTTATGGCAGAAAGCGAAGAAGAACTAAAGAGCCTCTTGATGAAAGTGAAAGAGGATAGTGGAAAAAATTGGCTTAAAGTTCAACATTCAGAAAACTAAGATCATGGCATCTGGTTCCATCACTTCATGGCAAATAGATGGGAAAACAATGGAAACAGTGACAGACTTAATTGTTTTGGGCTCCAAAATGCAGATGGTGCCTGCAGCATGAAATTAAAAGACGCTTGCCCCTTGGAAGAAAATCTATGACCAACCTAGACAGTATATTAAAAAGCAGAGACATTACTTGGCCAACAAAGGTCCATCTAGTCAAAGCTATGGTTTTTCCATTGGTCACGTATGAATGTGAGACTTGGACGGTGAAGAAAGCTGAGCGTCGAAGAATTGATGGTTTTGAACTGTGGTGTTGGAGAAGACTCTTGAGAGTCCTTGGACTGCAAGGAGATCCAACCAGTCCATCCTAAAGGAGATCAGTCCTGGGTGTTCATTGGAAGGACTGATGCTGAAGCTGAAACTCCAATCCTCTGGCCACCTGATTCGAAGAATTGACTCACTGGAAAAGACCCTGATGCTGGGAAAGATTGAAGGCAGGAGAAGAAGGGGACGACAGAGGATGAGATGGCTGGATGGCATCATTGACTGGACACGAGTTTGAGTAAACTCTGGAGTTGGTGATGGACAGGGAGGCCTGGCGTGCTGCAGTCCATGGGGTCGCAAAGAGCTGGACACGACTGAGCGACTGACCTGAACTGAACTGACTTCCAGGTCAGATGAGCCTGGAAGGCCAGGGGACTCGGTCACGGGACCCCACACTCACCAGAGTAGGGTGGCGGCCTCGGCACTCTGTTCTCTGGAGCTGGCCCCTTGGCGGTCTCCCTGCTGCTCCCCTCGCTGTCTCCCTGCCCTGAAATGGCACGCAGACGGAGGCTCTCATCTGCACAGATTTGTGGTCACACCACACGTCTTCCCACCCGTCTTCTTCAGAAACGCCACTCCATCTGTAGCTTTTCCTTGATGGGAAGCACCCTTCCCTTCCGCACCCACCTTCCCCGACTCCATCTTTGTGATCTCAGGGCTCGGTCCTGAAAGCCCATCTCGGGAGGTTCCCACCTGTAGGCCTTGCTCACGAGCCAGGCTGAGGACCGTGCTTTTGGTCTAGTGACCACTCCGACACCCAAACACCACCTCTGCCCATCTGTGGCCTCACGGTCCAAGCAAGGACAGACGGAGGCTCCCAGTTACAGGAGGGAAGGGCCTGGAGGACAGTCAGAATCAGTTTTGGGGCTGAAAGCGACTGGCAAGGGGTCTCGCCCCGGGCTGTGTCTCACACAAGAGGGGCCAGGCCTGCGAGGACCTGAGTGCAGAGCGGGGGGCAGGCCTCTCCTTGGGCGGCTGCCCCGCCAGTCCAGGGGTTTCTGCACTGACAGCTGACTGCCCTTAAGGAGGCAGAAAAGGAAACACAGCTTTACTTAAAACCAACAAACAGGAAAGACAGTGGCCCAAAGGAGGGAAACCATCTCACTCTGGTTGGCTGCTGCTAAGTTGCTTCAGTCGTGTCTGACTCTGTGACCCCATAGACGGCAGCCCACCAGGCTCCCCTGTCCCTGGGATTCTCTAGGCAAGAACGCTGGAGTGGGTTGCCATTTCTTTCTCCAGTGCATGAAAGTGAAAAGTGAAAATGAAGTCGCTCTGTTGTGTCCGACTCTTAGCGACCCCATGGACTGCAGCCTACCAGGCTCCTCCATCCATGGGATTTTCTAGGCAAGAGTACCTGAGTGGGTTGCCATTGCCTTCGCCACACTCTGGTTAGAGCTGAGAATAAAAATCAAAGCCATGAAGCTCGGACTGCACGGCTGGTGGTCACCGACCCTGGACCAGGCTCCAGACCCAGATCACAGGTCGCCGCGTGGGACCAGCCCCCTGATGTGACTATGCGGCCCGGCTCCCGGGAGGCTGGCAGCTCTTTTGGCATCAACCTCAGAAGGCCAGCCGCCCTCGTGTGAAACCCAGACGAAGTGCACTTACTGGGAGCGGCTGCAGGGCGTGGTGGAGAGGAGGGGGCCCTGGGGGGCAGCCGGGCTGGCCTTTCGGGAGCCATGGCGGTGGTGGGTCCGGGACCGGGGGCACTGGGGAGAGAGAGACGCCTGCCGCTCAGACCTCATGCAGGCCAGCCGCTGGGGTCCAGCGCCGTGGCCAGCATAGATGGCTGGCGCCCAATGGGCCCAGGTCCTGAGGGGGTTGCGGGGGGCCTCAGACGTGCCCCCCACTTCCCAGCCTGGGCCCCGACCCGAGCTCAGCCCCTGGCCTGCCGTCAATGCCTCTCGGGCGAGTCGACGGCTGTGGGGCTCGCCTTGCAGTGGCGGGTCCAGCAGGAAGGGAGCCGTGGACAACGGTGAGGGTGGGTGAGGGGAGGCTCTGACGACACCCATGGCTTCCTGAACACGGCTCAGGCCACGCTCTCCTCCAGCATAGGGCAGGGTCTCAGGACAGGCCGCAGCCAGTCTGCAAACCAGTAGCTCCCAGAGCCGCACGGAATCTAATGCTTCCAGTGGGAGGAAACAGTTCCAGGAAGGCCTCCTCTGAGGACGGGAGCCTGGGGCCCCCAGCAGTGAAAGGGTCCCTCACCCTGTGCCGCCCTGGAGGGCAGCCTCCCCGTGGTGTCCAGGCACAGGGGCCTGCAAGGGGACCAACCTGTACCTGGCTCGGGCCAGGTGTGCCCGGAAGGCAGACTGGATGATGGTGACGGCCTCCTCCTGCCACGAGTCTCCCTCGGCCTGGACGGCGGGGCTCGGGACGCGGGGCTTGGGCGAGTCCTGGGGCGCAGTGACGGGGGGAGAGAACCATCTGAGATCCCGGCCCCCTCCCGCGTGGTGAGGGCCGTCACCCCCGACCCTCAGCGCAATCTGATTCAGGAGGTTCCCCTCGTTACTATCTCATCAGCATTTTCCTAACCAGGAGGTTCCCCTCGTTACTAACTATCTCATCAGCATTTTCCTAACCAAGGTTAATTCTTAAGACTCTATAGAGAGCCTTAAAATTCATGTCTTGTGGTTCACAGGGTGGGGGGTGCTCCTACCCCAGTTTGAGCCTGTCCTGACCTGCAGTGGAGACAGTACTCCACGTCCCAGCACCTCCGCACAACTCGGCTTCTGAGCTCCATCCTGCTAGGGGCCCGGGGGCAGGGCCAGGGGCACATCCAGGGCAAGGCAGGATGCCGGGGCCTGGAGACACTGCTCTTGCCCTGTTTTGTTTTTTGGATGTGGACCAATTTTAAAGTCTTAATTGAATCCGTTACAATACTGCTTCTGTTTTCCGTGTTTTGGCCACAAGGCATGGGGGGATCTCAGCTCCCCGACCAGGGACTGAGCCTGCATCCCCGGCTTTGGAAGGTGGCGTCTTAACCACAGGACCTCCAGGGAGGTCCCAGCGCTTGTCGGTGGATGGAGTGTGAGATGAGATGGCGAGAGAGAAAGAGGACTCAGGTCCAAGTGCGGCCCTGAGGGTACCTGGGTGGGCGGGCTCGGTACCCTGGGGGGTTCCGAGACACACGCTTTGCTGGACAACAGCTTCGCCCGAGCTAGATGCCCCCGGAAAGCCGCCTGCAGCACGGTAGCCGCCTGGCAAGAGAGAGACAGACAGACAGATGTCAGTTTCCCTGAAGACGGGAGAGTCCCGAAGGAGGGGCCCCGACAGCAGAGAAGACGCCTCGCTTCCTCCTGCCCTGAGGCTCCTGCTCCCTCACTCGCCAGGGGCCTCCCCTAGCTGGAAACACGCTCATCCTCCAGGGAGAACCGGCCCGGACGCCGGATCCCACGGTAAAGCGAGTCCTGGAATACAAACGAATTGTCGGCTAAAGGCTCTCCTGTTTCACCGCTAAAGTGAATCCATACTGTACACCCAGTTATGTTTGCATGCCGAGGTAGTTATTCCATTTCGTATACTTTATTCTGTGTGTATCTTTGTGATCAAGCAGGGTAGAGTGTGACCTCACACTATCGCCAAGGAGTTACTTATCCTTTAACCTTGCCCTTGAGCGCTTTTCCCTAGAAACTTGCGCCGACGCTCTGGGCTGGGTTTCAGGAGCAGCGCTGTCATTTCGAGAATTCTGCTTCTAGCCCCGGTCAGCAGCAGCACAGCCTGAGGATGGGCCTGCAGCCCTTGTGAGGCTCGGGAGAGCGGCAGCCTCCGTGCCCGCGTCCCGGGCACACCCCGGCTCTCCCCTTCCTGGCGGGCCCCACTCGTGACAACTCTGCCCGGGTGCCCTTCCTCTCCTCCCGGTCCGGCGAGGCCTCTCCTCCTCAAGGCCCCCTGCAGGGACGCCCCGGCCGGGCAGGCAGGACCGGTGGCCCCACAGCGCTGGGGGCGCGCCCTGAACCCACCTTCCAGCCTCGACTGGCCTGCCTTACGGTCCGTGTTCCGAGGGCCCTCAGCTTGCGGACGCAGAACTGAGGCCCGCACGAGCGTGCTGAGAGGATGCTGTGAGTGAGACGGAAGCGTGAAATCACCCACGCACCGATCGGATGCCAACAGCACTCACGTGTTTCAACTCGGTGCTGGGGTCTGGCCTGATTTCATGAAGACGGGGACCCCCCCTCCCCCATACCCCATAGGCAGTGGAACCAAAGTAAAAACATATGTGGAAATTGGTGAAATAAAACTTGCTTACTTCATCCAGAAGAGCCCTTTCTTTCTGAAATAGAGAGAAAAGTGATGAGTTAACATAAGGGTGAGTTTTTTCACAGTGCCGTGTCTGTTTCTTGACCCCACCCTTCCCCCATCCCCACCAAGGTGCCGGCCTCCCTGACTCCCTGGGAGCCAGACACGCCTGCAATAGCAAGGGCAAAGTGGGCGGCCGTGGTCAGGATGGCAAATCACTGCGGAAAACGCGGCCTGGTGGGGGTGTCTGCCATGAAGTGACTCACGGGGACCTGCTGTGACGGGGCTCTCTGAGGCTCCGGACGAGGGAGCCCCCGCAGTTAGAGCCGCCCTAGCACAGGCCGCCCTCTCTGGAGGACACGCTAACCCTAACCCATGCAGGCTCTGGGTTCCTGGTTCCCGAGCCTCAACAGTCTTCAGAACCTCGGGGGCAAATGTCTCGGGTGCGGCCACGGTCCTGTGGTTTGCAGCATGTCCTTATTCAGAGAAGATACGCACGGAAGCCTCATAACGTCTAAAACTTACTTGCAAATGATTCTAGGAAAAAAACAGCATGTGTGGAAAATAATTATGACTAAATGTTAACTCTTGTTGAATTGAGGTGGTGGGCAAGCATCAGAACGTCACTGAATACACTGACTTCTTTCAACTTGCTGTGTCTTTACACTTCCATAGTAACAGTTGGGAAGAAATGATGATAAGCCTCCACTGGCCACTTTCTGGAGCTAAGAGTTTATAATGTTCAGGCAAGCGGAGAACTCTGGTTTCGCTTGTCCGGCTGGGGGAATGGGGGCCGAGCCGTGTTTCATAAACTGGGGGGCTCCCGTAGGGCGCTCCACCGTCAGAGAGCCCCTGCCCTCTCCGCGGGCCACGTGGGGGCTGAGGAGAAGCCGCCCCCCAGGGCTCCGGTCCGCAGTCCAGGCTGACCCCGCTCACAGGCACCAGTGCGGGCTCACGGTCCCTCTGGCCCGGCCGCCTCCTCCCCTCCAGAGCAGCCTCTCCCTGCCCCTAACAAGACGCAGTCCCGGGAGCCCCGGGGAAGGTCAGGAACACACCTAGGGGAGAGGATGTGCCTGGAGCCATGGTCCCTGGGACCCAGGGACCCAGCCCGCCACTGCGCGAGCCCTCCAGGGGGTGACAGAGCTTCCAGACCTGCCGCTGCCCCCCCCAGCCCCCACGTGCCTCCAGGCACGCCTCCCTCCCGCCCCTCCACGCCTACACTCTGCCTCCCGCCAGCGGACGGACCCAGGAAGGGACCCAGGAAGTGTTGGCGCGAGCGGGTGGAGCAGGGGCCTGGGCCGCTCACCTGGTGCTGGTAGCCCCTCCACCTGCGCTGCAGGACCCTGGCGGCCGCGTCTCTCCTCCCCTCTGAGCAGGTGGTGGGGGGCCGGGAGGAACCCCCCTGGCTCTTGTCCGGCTCAGCGTCCGGCTGGGAGGGGCTGGCAGTGGGGCTGGGAGGCTGGGGCTCTTCCCGGGTCTGCAGAAAATTCAAGGTGAGAAGGATGAGCTCTGGGGGGACGGGGTGGGCAGAGAAGATGCCCATCGGGTGGGTGGCGGCAGGCTATGAGAACACCGGAGATGCTTGTCAGACCAGACTCTCTAATTTAGAGGGGAAACTGTGTCCACGCTGCTCAGCGGGCCAGATGACAGAAAGTCTGCAGAAACAACATCTCCACTAGTGTGCAAGGTGAAACCCGGCCTACGTGAGCCCTGTAAACTGGTGGGAACGTCTCCCATGAGGACAGGAGGCGGCTGGCCCCATGGTATCACCCAGGTGAACGAATGCCCTGTCCAGGCTCAGCGCATCCGTGCACGAGTCATCTGCCCCCCGGGGGTCCTTTTACAGTCTTCCTTCTAGGGTAGTGCTGGACTACGTAAGGCGGACTTTTGAGATAAAAGGCAAGATCCCTAGCTTGATTTTTAAGGTGGAAAGACTCAAGAACTACTATCATGATCATAAAAATCGCACTTATTTCTACTATTTTAGGGTCCACTTTATCATCTACAGAGACACCTCTCCGTAAACAGAAAAACATTTGGATTTTCTCACGGGAAGACCGCAGGCTCTGTGCAGACACGGGTTTCTCAGTGGAGAAGTCCGTTGGGAGAGACGATACAGTAAGTGGTAGGATGAACTGACTGTCGGTTCGTCCAGAAGCCCAGGACTCAATGCGCACCATTCACAGAAACCAACAGTGATGGTAAGACTGGACTGTCACCGCTGGCTTCGCGGTGTGTGGGAGAAGAGAAGCCGCGGGTGTGGGAACGAGTGGAACCCCGGCGCGTCAGCTCAGGGTCCTGCCGCTCCCCGTGCTGGGCAGGAGGTGAAAACGCAGGCAGCCTCACCTCAGGGGCCACCGCCACGGCCTCATCTTCCTCTTCCTTCTTACTTCCTTCCAGTTCCCGAAACTTCCTGGTCAGCGCTTCAAGCTCCTCTCTAAGGAGAGAAGGGAGAGGACCCCGTGCCTGCCGTGACGCTGTGTCAGCGTCTGCGTGTCACGGCGGGGGGCGGCCCACGCATCCACGTGGGCGCCCGGCCAGCACCCGATGCCCCGGGGACCGCGCGGGAGACCCCCGGACCCCACGGCCGCACACGGGAGGGGCTGAGGTGACCGACGACCAGGTGATAAACAGCGGGAACGGAGGGAGACACAGCCCACGTCGTGGTCACAGATCTCAAAGGTAAGGTAAACACAGTTCTTCACCACACACCCACCCACTCTGATTTAATTCTAGGCTTCTGACAAAATCTAGTCACGTTTATTCTGAAAATAATATTTTTTTGTTCCTTTCAGTAACCTGCGTCTTACTAATTATTCTGAGCACCAAACATTTCTGCTTGGATTTCTAATCTACATTTGGGGGCCTTTGTTACTGAGATAAATTCACTGCTTTAAAGTAGGCAGCTAAGTGGATTTTCAGTCACAATGTTGTGCAAACGTCATCACTGCCTAATTCCAGGATATTTCCGGCCCCTAGAAAGGAGCCCTTTAACCTGCCTGCCACTCCCCCACCCCCTCATCCGACCCCCCAGCAACCAGCATCCGCTGTCTTCTCGAGGAATCCGCCCACTCTGGGTATTTCCGAATCAGTCTGTCTGAAAGCGTCTCTGCCTGCCTCTTTCACGGGCATGTGACGTTTTTCAGGCTGGCCCATGTTACAGCCGGGGTCGGGCCTCATTCCTCTCTAAGGATGTACTTCAGTGTTTTAATCTGATGGACAGTTGCCTTGTTTCCACTTTTTATCTCTTGGGTCTTATCCTGACCAGGGTGTGGAATCCCGGCATGTTCTGAGGCTGCCCAGGAGGACATGCTGGAGGAGGGGGGTCGTGATGCCCAAGAGCCAACACCAGCCTGACCGTGAGGGGCCTCTCCCTGGAGGCAGCAGCAAGGCCACGAGACGGCAGGAGAGCTGTGTGATCAGGCTGCAGCGTCCCGAGAGCCGCTCTGGGCCAGGGGCAGTGGGGTGGGGCGGGGGCGTGCCTCGGGGGCAGGCGGGGACGGCCTGGCACCCGTGGCTTCCTGACCCTCGCCCGCTCACCTTAACACCTTCTCTCTCTCTCTTCTCTCCCTCTCTCCCTCCTTCAGGCTTTCCAGCTCCTTCTCCAGCTCAGCCTTGGTCTGCAGCAGCTGCTTCACCTCCAAACTGAACGAGGAACCAGAGACATCTCAGCGTCATTGAAACAGAGGTTCACAGAGACGGGGTCATCGGAGCAGGGGGAGCGCTCAGGAAAACCAGCGGGTCCAGCCTCCTCACTTTTGCGGAGACGAGGATGCAGACAGGCCCTTCCGTGTGAGGAGAAGCCCGGGCTGCCTCCGCTCAGCGCTTTACCCAGCACCCGCCTGTGCCAGCGGCGGTTGGGAGCAGGGCGGCCGGACGAGGCACAGGCCCTGCTCTCGCGGGCGGGCGTCACCAACTCGGGGACAGGCCTCAACCAGAGGTCACACTGTTCGGTGACCGACCTGCACTGAGACAAGGGCTCCCGGGACTGGCAGTGGACTCGACGGAGTTGCAGCCTGAGCCAGGGACAGGGGTCCCCCCAACATTTCCCCCCAAGCTCTCACGTGCCCCACAGGTGACACGTGGCCAAGAATGTGGCTTCAAAATGTTCTACTGCTCACTGAGGTGGTGACCTCCCACGGATGAGATACACGCATGGGTCACATCGTAAGGGCCCAGTGAGTAGAAGCTACTATCATGTCATGAGATGAATGAGGAGATCATCAGAGATACTCTTCACTGTGCAAAAGAAAGTGAAAGTCGCTCAGGACTCTTTGCGACCCCGTGGACTATAAGGTCCATAGAATTCTCCAGGCCAGAGTACTGGAGTGGGTAGCTTTTCCCTTCTACCAGGGGATCTTCCCAACCCAGGGATCGAACTCAGATCTCCTGCATTGCAGGCGGATTCTTTACCACCTGAGCCACAAGCAAAATGGCTCCCAATGTTTATAAAGAACCTAGCACATGGATGCACTGTTAAGACTTTTGCTGCAGGTGAAATGATTTGCCTTCTGCTGTTAACTGAAGACAAACGTGCAGATGAATCAGGTGTGGCGGGCGGGGGAGGGGGGTCTCAGTAGACAAAGCCGGATTCAGGAGATCTGGGCGGGCCCGAGGGTCTCCACCTCTAAGCTGCCCTGTGTAACGCTGGCTCCCCGGCCGTGCTCTGAGCAGCAGGGCCTGAGAAACAGCATCTCAGAACTGCAGCCGGAGAAGCCACAGGGGAACAGGAGGAGACAGGTGTGTCTTCGGTGGGTTACAGACCCAGACGCGAGAGAGCAAAGAGGAAATAAGCCCGACCTCGAGGCTCCGCCATCCACACGCTCACAGTCGCTCTGACAACTCCGCGCTCCTCAGCACCAGGGTCTTTTCTGATGCATGGATTAGACGTCATGAACAGAGCACAGAATCTTTAAACCCCTGTGCGTGAGCTCTGACGGAGGGCTAACATTTTACACAGACCAATGAAAGTAAGTTCTTCTCTAAGAAAGAATTTGGAAAGCCCTCTGGAATTTTGTGTAAGATTTCAATGGCACTGCCCATGCGTTTGATGATGTAATAGGCCAGTGAGTGCCTTCTTGTACCACCGAAGCTGTCCTCGACTCATGGGTAAACCGTCAGAAGTTTAATAACAAAGGCCTGTGTGACGGCCGCTACACGCTGCGCCTCCCCAGACCCAGGAGCAGCTCCACTGCAGCGACTGCACGTGTCAGTGGGCGCGGCCCCCCCAGACCCCCCCCAACTCCCCCAGGAGGTGCAGCACCCCCCGCCCGCCCCCGCCCCACCCGGAGCGGGCCACCTACTCTCTCTCCTGCAGCTGGCTGTGCAGGGCATCCCGCTCGCCCTTCAGGCTCTGCACCGCTCCACGCAGACGCTCGCTCTCCTGCAGGTGCGACGTGGGGCTGGACGCTGGGGGGGTCAGGGAGGTCGACCTCACCCCCTCTGAAGCCTGGGGCTTGGGGCTTTCCATCGACCTGAGTTTCTGGAGGTGACACAGGTCTCTGTTAGATGTTATTTCTGATTTTTACTTTCCTAGAAAAGAGACAATGGCCAGAGAGAACCTCCTCCCAGCGAGGGGGTGGGAAAAGCTCTGCATGTGACCCGAGAAGCCTGGGACGCTGCCTGGGGACAGGGCAGCTCCAGAGTCCTGGGGGCGACGGCAGGGAGTGGCCCCCCACCCCGTCACTCTCCCCCTCCGGAGTGGGAAGTGCGCAGACCCAGCTGGCTCAGGGCGGGCGCTGTAGCAGCTGGAGAAGGTGAGCCCTGTCTACCCCTCTCTGCGCTCGCTCAACTGCTGTCCCCGGGACATCTGCAAGGTTCTGTCCCAGTGCTGCGGCATGCTGTGTGACCATGCCTTGCTGTCTGTGACAAGGGGACAGGCTTGACGCGGCCAGGTGTCTTATCTAGACCCTAAGAGTCTCCTCTGGCCAGCTCATCCCGTGCGCAGCCGTCCCTCGGCACAGACGGCCCCCGCTATGTCCCGGGAGCGAGGCTCCTTCCGCCCGCTTCCTGGGAGCTGCCCCCTCGTACAGGCAGGGCTGGGCAGGTAGGGGCCCACCACTCACTTTCTCCAGCTCTGCGATCCGCCGGACCAGCCGGGGCTTGCTCCAGTCCGCGTAGCCTGCTGGGACAACGGGATTTAAGGGACACACCTCCACAGCCATCGGACGGGCCCCTTCTGCCGGGACCTCCTGGCTGGGGCACGGCCAGACGGCTCCCCTCCAGGGGGGGCCCTAGTCCGGGACCCCTGGTGCCCGCGCAGCTCCGCGGTGACCGCTGCTCCTTTCAGCTCCCCCGTGCGACCTCTCCCGACTCCCCCACCCGCCGGGACGGCCCTGCTCCGGCTCACCAGCGGGCCCGCGGCCGATCCCAAGCCCACCTGGGCCCTCGTCCTCCAGGGCCCCTCCATCCGGCCCTGCGGGCGCTCGGTGCCCACTACCCACCCAGAGGCTCCGCTCCCCCGCCCCTGCTCGCGGGCTGGGCATCTGTCCCCTGACCTGTTAAGTCCCGAGTTCAATTCTCCCTCCGGGCCCCTCCCTGACTCACCCGTGTGCCTGATCCCCACTGGGCCCTCAACCACAGCCGCAGCCTCCCCCTGTGTGCCCCTCTGTCCTGCTCAGACCAAGGCCATGACCCTGAACCCCTCTGCCCGCACAGGCTGCAGCCAGTCCTCATGCGCACGTGGAACGCGGCCACCTCCTGCCACCGCGGGGCCCCCGGGCCAGGCCCCCAGCAGCCCCAAGAGGACCCTGTGGAGTTCTGTCCTCGCGGCCCCCTTTCCTGAGTGGCCTCTACTCAGCACAGGAGCAGGGGGGTCCTCTCCCCTCCGCGCAAACCCGCTGCCCTCTGGGTGGCCTTCAAGGCCGTGTCCTCCGTCGGCCCCTGCTTCCAGGGGCTGGGCTCACTGGCTGCCTCACACTGCCAGGCCCACTCGGGGCTCTGTGCCCACTGCCCAGAGGGCCCCTCCCGGCCGTGGGCACGGCTGCCCCCAGCCCCCTTATCTGCCCCTTCCCCAGCGCTATTACCACAGGCCGGCCCTCCCTCCCCTGCACGCGCCTCCACGGCTCTACCCGGGGTCCAGGACCGCGCTTGGCGCATGGCAGGCTGGTGACACGGGGCAGCGCTGCTCAGCGGGGTGGCCAGGCAGGAGGACGGGCCCAGCCCCTTCCGCGACCTCCACCCCGCGCCCGGGCCCCCTCCCGAGTGCCCCGCCCCTGGGGCCCGGGCAGGTACCTGTGATCTTGGAGGTGGTGGGGGAGTTGCTGAGCACGCGGTCCAGGTCCTCCTTCAGGCTCTGGTTCTCCTCCATGAGCTCCTGGACGCTCCGGGACAAGCTCAGCAAGGCACTGCCCATTTTCTTCTGCCTTTTAAGGCCCACTTTCTTCTCCACCGGAGGCCTAGGAGCAACCAGACCCAGCGGGTAAGGCTCGGGTCCTGAGCTGGCCTCACGCACATCCCGAGTGAGGGGCAGGCACACGGCGGCCTGGGCGCTCAGGGTGTCCTGAGCACGATGCACGCAGTTCACGGGGAAGGCTGACTGCGAACTGCGTCGGACTGTCACCCCAGACAAACGTCCACTCTTCTCGTGGGCACGCCCGTGTAACACGGGACCGCGTCCAGCCGTCAGCGACAGATGGAGCAGTGTCCCCAGAAGCGCCGTGGAGGGTCCCCGTCCCTCCTGCTCCGTCAGGCCTGTCCTTTGACGGCTGTTTTGATCGCGCCTCCTCCTCCGCAAAGTCCAAAGCACGGTAGATGCCAGGTGGTTACAGACTCCTCATTTGCGAAGTCATCTGCTAGCTAAATTGTCTCTGTGAGCCCCGGGCCGATGCCTGCGGTGTCTTGTGGTCCCCCCGTGGCCACCCAGGGCGGAGGGGAGGAGGCTCTGCGTCTCGGGGAGCCTGCTCCCGGCGGGACAGGCGCTGCCGGCGTCTGCTCTCAACGGGGTGGACCACAAGCTCTTCCGCGTTTCGGGGCCAACTTCCCCACTTTCCCCGGCCCCCCGCAGCGGAGTCCATTGTCGGGAGGAGCTGAGACGCAGCTCTGGGAGGGACCCCGTGTGTCAGGAGTCCCTAAGGCTCAAGCCGAGGTGGGTTGAGGGCTCAGGACTCGTGAGCTAAGAGCAGGCACTAGGTGAGGCGCCTTTAGACAGAAACACGGGGAGGTGGGCTGTGTGCTGGCCGGCTGATGGGAAAGCTGACCAGAGGTGTCGGGATGGAGCCCATGCTTCCCCAGAGGTGGCAGGCCGTCACTCGCCAGTTCAGACCCAAGGGCACGTTACAGAACATAACGCCTGTAAGTCCTCTGGCCCCCTCTCCTGCCTCCCTTTAAGCTACTGGGGGAAGGAAAAGGGAAGACCGAGCTGGCACATTGTAAAGGCTTCACTGTTGTGGCTGTTGTTTAGTTGTTCTGTCGCGTCTGACTCTTTGCGACCCTGTGGACTGTAGCCCGCCAGGCTCCTCTGTCCAGGGGATTCTCTAGGCAAGAATACTGGAGTGGGTTGCCATGCCCTCCTCCAGGGGATCTTCCCGACCCAGGGATCGAACTCACATCTCCTGCATTGGCAGGCGGGTTCTCTACCACTGAGCCACCTGGGAAGCCCAGAAGGTCAGTAACTGTCAGTAATTCACGGCGGAGGCCGGTGACATGACTGAATCTGTGGCAAGGGACCCCTCCCCTTCCCTGACCTGCTGAGAGCCTGACATCATCGGGGACGGGACGGGGAAGACGTATGTGGTGAGGAAACGCTCCGTCTCTCCCAGTAAACGTACTTGGCAAGACGAACCTGTACTCGGTCCTAAATGTCTTCCTAAAAGGAAGATCTGCTTTGAGAAAGAGTGTTTTCTGCTTCTAAGCTGGAAGCTGTGAGGTAGGACCACCAGTGGAAGCCCAGAGCACTGACCACGTTGCCAGGGGTCAGAGGTGGCAACTGTGAGGGGGCATCCTTACACCCACAGGGAGGGAACACGAGAGCTCGGAGCTCGAGAGGCAGCTAGAAGCCCCAGGCCCAGGACAGGGTCCGCGCTCCCCAGGAGCGCCCGTACTCTGCCAGCCGCTGAACACGCAGACAGCGCGCAGAGCTGGGCTCCCAGACAGACGGACAGACAGACAGACAGGGGGTCGCACCTCTTCCCTGTCATCTCGGAGCTTGTGAGGAGACCATGGAGACGGTGAATCTGCAAACACCAAGTTAAAACGCGGTTAACACCAACCGAGCCCCAAGGAGACTGTCCTCTGAAAAAGCGAGTCTCCGTGTCGGCCCGGTGGTGGGAAGTTAGCACTAAGTTGCTGATTTGTGTTCCGGTCAAGACGAACTAGAAGTGGGGGGTCCCACACTGCAGCCGGGCCATCGCCCAGCTCGGCCACTGCCCGCGCCCCCCAGCCCTGAGCCCGGCCCCTGCCCGGGCAGGGGGACACGCACCTCCTCGTAGTACGTCTCCATGGCGATCCGCATCTCCTCCAGACTCGTGGTCTTCACGTCAGTCTGCAGTTTGCTGAGAACCCAAGGTCAGAGTTAATGTGGCAATGTTATCGTCGCTGGGCAGCGCCCGACGAGGGGAAGGGAAAGCCGCTCAGTCCTGTCCGACTTTGCGACCCCACGGACTACACAGACCATGGGATTCTCCGGGCCAGAGTACTGGAGGCGGCCTTTCCCTTCTGCAGGGGATCTTCCCAACCCAGGTCCCCCACCTTGTAGACAGACTCTTTCCCAGCTGAGACACCAGGGGAGCCCAAGAATACTGGAGTGGGTAGCCAATCCCTTCTCCAGCGGATCTTCCCGACCCAGGGATCGAACCGGAGTCTCCTGCATTGCAGATGGATTCTGTACCAGCTGAGTCACCGGGGAAGTCTGAGGGGCCTTCAGCTGGTGGGTGGCTTGCACAAGATCCACCAGAGGACTGTCACACCCACAGGCCCTTCCCGGTTGGACCAGCCACCCTCCAGGGTGAGGTAAAAGGCCTCCCTCCGGGGGATATTCTTTGCTAATAAGACCCTGTCTTTAAAAACTGGAGCAACTGTGAAGAAAGACCTCAGGGTTAGAAAGGACAAGTGGTCTTTGGGGAAGGTGGAGGAATGATTATTTTTTAAAGGAAAGAAAACCATTTCTTTTTTCTCCTTGTACTGTCCATATAATTCTCCTCATTCTCAACACTTAACAGACTCCAGAAAAAAGGCTCTACAGAGAAATGAAGGTGAAGTTACTAATACAGTTTAGAATTCTGAGACAGAATAAATCAGCAAATAATAAAGTCTTTTTAAAGCTGATAATTTCAGCGAGAAACAAAGGAAGACGGGATCTATTGTATAAAGAGGATACATGGGGCAACAGAAAGTGAAAACTCAGGTTTCCTTAAATAAACTCACACACACCAGGAAAGCCTCCCCTCTGGGATAAAAGAACAGGAAAGAAATCTGCGGCTGCTCTGAAAACAGCACAGGGCCGTGCGTGATGTTAGAGGCAGCCTGGGGAGGCGTCCAGGCAGTAAGAGCTTGTCTCTAGTCCACGAAGTCAGCACTGGGGATAAGACGAGATCACAGGAGGTGAAGGAGAGAAGGCGAGTCTTCAAAGAAACGGGAGCGAGGAGAGAGGGGAGGCGAACACCGCTTCTCCGTGGCGTCTGGAAGAGGCCACTGCTCAAGCTTTGGTGACAAGTGAGGCCGGGCCGCGGGCGGGGGAGGGGAGGGGCAGCAGGCGTGGACGCCGAGCTGGGAGCAGGACGGGTGCGTGTGCGCCCAGCTGACCCCCCGGCAGGGCCCCCGGCCCCCCAGGTCCCGTACTTGATCATGTTGTCCTTCTCCTTGCACTGCTGCTCCAGCTTGAGGACCCTCTGCTTCAGCCCGTTGATCACCTGCCGGGGGACCACGCCCGTCAAGCTGACGGACCGGGGGACCACACCCTGGCCTCCGGGGCCACGGCCTCCCCCACCCTACCGGGCTGGCCCCGTGCCCGGCCTGGGGCGGGGTCCCGTGCCCACTCCCTGGGAGTGCTTGCACTGCCTCCCACCAGGGCGCGTTCCTGCCGAGCTGTACCCCCCATTCGATCGCCAGCGTCTCTTCTAGACTCGGAGCAGGGGGGCAGGGGGGCGGGGGACAGGGTGCTCCCCTCCACAGAGGGCGCCACCCTCGGGAGGAGGGACCGGACACCGCACCGCCTCAGGCACCAGGCGCGGAAGCCCAGCGGCCCAGGCCAGCCCCACCCCCAGCACCCTCCCCCGGGCAGCTGGACTGGGGTCCTGGGGAGGCCTCTCCGCCTCAGTGCTTCCTGCTCTCTGCTCACACGGCGCTTTGGGAGATGACACCCTGCGTTCCGGAAAGGACGTGCCTTTCTTTTTGAAGAGTCAAACACGTTTCAACTGGGTTTTAACGTGATTTTTAGTTGCACTACCAATACACGGGCACATTTACCCTTTGAGCTTACCCCTGTCAACTTACTATCGTTACCAGCATAACGTGTACTCCCTCTCCAGACCTCATTACACACATGCACACGCGTAGGCACACCTACTGCAATGGTGGTGTTTCACTGTTGTTTACATAAATGGTAACCCCACGCATACGATTCTGCAAACTGCTTCTCACTTTACAAACCGTCGTGGAGACCTAACCCCACTCGTTCCTACAGATCTGCATTATCCCTCCAAGGTATGAACCTACAGCGTAGTTACCTGTTCTGCTACTGATGGACACTGAGTTCGTAACCCACTATCGCTCTCACAGAAACCCCAGCCAGCCCTCCTCTGCACGCGGGCAGGTGTTTCTGGAGGGCAGACGGTTCGAGCAGAAACGTTCAGTCACAGCCACTTTGAGGGGTGATTTGGTAAAGGGCAGCAGAGCGAAAGTGGCACATATCTAGATCTAGAATTTCTACTTTTAATCAACTTTAATTTAAAAAGAAAAAAAACAACCCAGAATTATCTGGCAGTCCAGTGGTGAGGATGTGGTCCTTCCACTGCAGGGGACACAGGTTCAATCCCTGGTCAGGGAACTAACATCCCACAAGCCTCAAGGTGCAGTAAAAAAAAAAGAGAAATTCTGAGGATCAAAGCAGCGGGATGCTAATTTGAATGGCTCCTCCTCCATCTCCCTCCCAAACTGGGCAGCTGGAGATATCCGTGTGCAGCCTTTTGTACGGGATTTTTTTTCTCAAGACTAATCCTAAAGAGAGCATCATTAGGACTTCCCTGACAGTCCCATGGTTAAGACTCTGTGCTCCCAATGCAGGGGGCACCGGTTCAATCCCTGGTTGGGGAACTAAGATCCCACATGCTGCCTGGCACGGCCGAAAAAAAAAAAACAAAACACAAGCATCACTAGACAAGTGGTGAGCGCAGTGTTACAAACGGTGGCTTGCACGGTCACACCACCCCAGCCTTCAAAGCCTACGGTCACTCACCGCGAACCCAATTTGGGACAAATCTCTTAACCTCAGTTTCCTGATTTTAAACCTGGGGACTGAAGTCCCGACTGCAAAAAGATCAGCGAGATTCTCTACACGGGCAAACTGTACAGTGTTTGATGAGTCGCCGTCATGCATGTGAGCGTTTCCTCTGCGCTGTCCCAGGCAGAGAGCCAGGAGCATTGTCTGTTCACTGCACGATGCTTCCTTTCTTTAGACACGGGTGCAGATTCTTTGCATCTTCTGGATAAAAATTGTTTTACTGATCAGTCTTGCCACCCCCCCCCCCCCGCCATTATACGGATCCATTTTCAGTTGTAGTCGTTTGGGTTTTCACTATAAAGTTTAAGTTTATGTTATCAAACCCATTAATCACATCATGACTGTGATTTTCTGTTCAAGAATCTCAGAAGTGAATTGCATCTCAGATTTTTTAAAAACGTTCTTCCTTGACTCATGTGAAGTTTACTGTGACTCATCTTTCTCTGACTGTGTGTTTATTCCCACAGCATTAATCACGTAATGGCTCCATTTTCCATAATTCTGTTTTGTCCAGTGGGTTAAGTATTGTCACACAATGAACAAGAAGGGTCTGCACGCGCCTTAAGGCCCTAACTCTGCTCCTGCTTTGATTCCTTCTTATATCAGCATGATGGGTTGGGCCCGAGGTGTCCTCTGAGGTGTGGCGGGGCAAGTCCCCGCTGTGACTGCCTTCTCCTGCTGTGTGTTTTTGCCCTTGTAATCAGCCTGCTCAGCCCGCCTCCTGCTCCCACTAAGAGCCCCCGCGCTGTCGTCGTTAAAGCCCCACCACTCCACAGAGGAGGGTTTTAGGAAGGCCTTCCACGCGCCTGTCACTCCTGTTCTGAGTGCCTCAGAGAGAAGGCACGTCTCTAAAGGCTGTTTTGAAGATAAGATTTCAGCGGACAGATGAGCTGCGCTGCTGGAGATTATACTCACCCAGCCAGTATCAGGCCTTTTGTCTGCCAGAGTCCGAACAAAATCCGGGCCCTGTGGTAAGCAGATTGGGAGATGAAGGCAAGGTGCGCTGGGCCTCCCCCGCGGGGGATGCCTGCATCCGGCACCACATCCGCGGCCCCGCACTTACTCGGGACGCGTCCAGAAGCTGCTCGATCTGCCGGTCCTTTCTGCTGTTTTCCTCTTCGAGGCGCCGAAGCTTTGTTCTCATCAGATCCACATCACTCTTTTGCATGTTTAACGACTGAAGGAAAGAAGGACCACACACACACACACACACACACACACACCGTGCACAGACATCCGGGTGAAACACGCAGACGGAGAGGAGCGTTAAAAGCTGTCTGGCTCCCGAGCAGGGCGCTGCATGCGCAGAGGGTGAGGACGGTCTGGACGTTACCGTGGACGTTACTGGGGCTGGGGGGCAGACACCCCGTTAGGTGCAGGGCGACCCAGGCAACCAGGAACCCCGCCCCCTAGAATGCCAACAGCGCCCCTGCCGCAGACGAACGCTGCTCCACAAATGATGCGGCCGGTGGCAGCTCTGGGGGCGCCGTGGGAGTGGTCTTCATGTCACAAACTGTCACAGGCTAACCTCTACTCAAGACTCACCCTCAGCTAAGGCTCAACTGGCCAGAGCACCGGTTCCCACACGTTTATCTGTGGGTGGATTTCCCACCCATCTGCGGTGAATTTAGAAGGAAGACTATCAATTTTTCATAAAACTAAGTTTATTCACTATTTACAACTAATCCTGTATTTTGAAATGATGTCCTTCCTATTACGCCAGACACGTGTGGCCCTTTGAGGCAACGCTCACGGGAGGGGACTTCTAATGGCCTCACTTGAGGAGACTTTCTCCTGGTCCGTGGAACCCCATGGCCGGGAAAGTGCCAGGTTAAGTCAGCGCATGTGAGCCTCGTCCAGAAATGCCTACGGGGTCAGCCAGCGCTGGAGCTGACCGGCTTCCAGCACAGCCTGCACCCGAATTAGCCAGTCATCTCGGAGACGTCCTGTCAAGGGGCTCACAGTGTTCAGCAGAGAGCCTGAGCGTCAGAACAGACCCGGCCCGGCCGCTGGAGAGACAATCGGGCGTTCGCCCACTGCGGGCAGCCGGAAAAGCTGACCAGCGGCTGCAGCCGGCAGGAGAGATGCCTGGCCCTCGGGGCCTGTTTCGTGAATTAGTCAGTTAACGCCCAGTCACTGGGAAAGACTAGAAACCCGATAACAGGAATTCTGCTCCTGGGAATACCCGCCCTGCTCAGCACAGCTAAGACCCCTGCGCTGAAGCCCTCTCGTGGGTTACTGCCTCGAACCTTCACAACATTCCATGAAGCTGCACTTACGACCCACCCCATTTCCAACAGGAAACTGAGACTTGCTTGCCAGAGAAAAACCACCCCGTGCCCCTGCCCCCGGGGCAGCGGACTGCTGAAGATAAACCCTCCACTCGGAAGGGAAGAGGAGGCCTGAGCACTTGGAATCAGGCAGTGTGATTCCACCCAGGGGGAACCCAAGCAGCGCTTCTGGCCCCGGGAAGGCTCCCCCGAGTGTCGCCGCTGCGAGGACTCAGGGCTCTCAGTAACCTCCCCGGGTGAGGACTCTCTGCAGCTCCCACAGGAGGGGACCCTTGCCCGGCGCCCCTCGGACAAGGTGGCTTCCAGGCCCGCGTTGCTCTGGGCACCCCGGCCGCCAACACCCTGCTTGACCCCTTGCCGGACAGGTCCCGGCTTTACTGGCGGTGGCGGGGGGGCGGCAGACTGTGAACAGGCGTCACGGACGGGAAAGCGGCCCCCCGAGTCTCCGGGCGGCACCAGGAGCCGTTCGGGGCACAGAGACGGCCGAGGCGTAGGGGGGACAAAACGGGGACGAGGACACCACTCATCTCGGGGCGGTCTGCGCTCCGGGGAGAGGCAGCGTGTGTTATGCAAATGGAGCCGCGGCCCCAGGAGGCAGACGACCTTGATGAACATTCTGGTTCTGCTACTGGTAAACCCTGGATAGACTACGAAGCTCTCTGAGCCTCAAGGCCATCACCTCTCTCACGGGGCGCGTGTAGAGACAGAGCCACTGAGAGCAGGCCCGTGAAATGCCATGAATGCCAAAGGAAAACGCAAATGGGAAATTACTGATCACAATAACAGCCAAAGACTCATCCTCACGCCAGGGCTCGGGGCACAAAGAGCCCTGAGCTGACCTCGTCCCCCGGGGAGACGCAGAGCTCTCTGGCTGACTGCTGTCCAGGCTCCTTCGCCACTGGCGGGTGGTGCTCCGGGAGCCAGCATCTCGCAGCTGCTCAGGCGCCTGGCCAAGGCTTAAATTTGGTGTCCCCCTACAACCCCTGCTCTTCCCATGGGGCACACCCCGGCTCAGGTGCCGCCCCCTGCCCTCATTACCAAGGGCTCGCCCCGCTTAACAGCCGCAGAGGACGGGCGGGAACTCTACCTTCTTCAGCTCAATGATCTCGTCATACATGTCCTCCTTCTCTCGGTAGATGAGGGTCCCTGGAACGTAACCTGCAGGGAGACACACAGCCTCTGAAAAGAAGAAGGAACGCTAGACTATACCTTAAGGGAAACCTGGAGGTTAATAAAATTATCTTTTTTAACAAAAAAAGAATAAAAAAGAGCAAATATATTTCAACATTTTTAACCTGATCATGGTCTTTCCCCAGAAGTAAGAAAACCCAAAAGGTATTGATCTGGAAAGAAGCAGCCAAAGAAAACTGCAAGCACAGGACTTATTTACACTCAGGATTAAAGGAGAGCTGTTGTTGCTACGTTGCTAAGTCGCTAAGTCGTGTCCAGCTCTTTTGCGACCCCGCGGACTGCAGCCCGCCAGGCTCCTCTGTCCGTGGGATTCTCCAAGCGAGAACACTGGAGGGGCTGCCATCCCCTCCTCTAGGGGACCTTCCTGGTCGAACCTGGGCCTCCCGCGCTGGCAGGCAGGCTCCTACCACTGAGCTGCCAGGGAAGCCATGTGTTCATCTACAAAAGGATCAAAGGAGGGAGTCGGAAAGAAGAGCCATGTCTTGGGACGTGACGTGGCAAACAAACAGTCACAAACACACAGTCGCAGCATCATGCGGACGCTGCACCCGCCCGCGTCCGACGCTGCACAGGGCCCGCCGCTCTCTGGCTCAGTGCGGTCCCTAACGGGATGGGACTCTAAAGCACGTTATCCTGGAGCGGCAATGCCGGCCGGCAGAGCTGCAGGGACCATCCCGGGCGCCGGGACAAGGCTTCTCGGGGCTTCCCACGGGGCCGACAGGAAGGCGGGGGGGCTGGGGAGGCGGCGTGTGGACTCGGGCCGGACAGGAGGATAGGAACGGGACACCAGCCCACGCTTCTCTGTGAGATTTGGGCCGTCTGGCATCCCTGCAGCTTTCATTTCTAAGATGGTTTATACAACCCGTTTCGCTACGACTCCAGGGAGGCACGCACCACGGAAGCCGGGGACGACGTCTCCCTCCACAGCAGGAGAGCCACCCTCCAGGAGGCAGCAGGGACCTTTGGGGTCACTGTCCTCAGGACGCTCGGCGGACGCCCGCCGGGGGGCCCACCCCTCACTCCGCAGAGCACCCCCTGTCCCCACGCCCGGCCTCGCAGCCGTCCTCAGCCGCGGCCATGTCACCGCGGCGAGCTCACCGTGGCTGGCAGAACGCCTGAGGTTTGACCTCTTCATTCTCAAGGCTTCGGTCACAAAGTCGGGGGCGCTGCCGGGGGGGTGGGTCCAGGCACGCTCCAAGGTGCGGTCTGAAGTCAGGGCTGGGGTCAGACTGCCTGGTTTGAACGTGCATGGTTTTAACGAGACAGGTGTGAGCAGACACAACGGACGGCCCTGCCTCTAGTAACCAGGCTCGGGGGGTTGAAGGAAGCTCACGGGACCCGTGGAGGGTGAGCAATGTTCAGCCACCGGCCCAAGATCAGCAAAGCCCTCCCTGCGGCGCCTGCCCACCTCCAGGCTGTGCGTGTGCCCAGGACATCCCCTTCCAAGCTGCCGGTGTCACCTCGACCGGCTCACACGGCTCCCAAAGCTGGGAGGAGCCGCTCTGGCCCACCACTGCCAGCCCCGCTCAGACAGGCCGAGACCCGCAGAGCAAACGTCGTGGCCACACACACTCAGAGTAAAAGCCTCAAGGCGCCATGTCCTTGAGAAGGTCAGAAACGGTGTCGTTCAGACAAGGCGTATTCAAAGCTCTATGTCGTCAGCACTTGTGACATCCCAGGCGCTGCTCGTGAGCAAGAGGGGTCTATTTCCGAGGGGCGACTGCGTACCTTGCTTGGAGCTTCCCAGACACAGCTTCTGGGGGGTTAAGGACATCCGGCCTCCGAGAGGCATGCTCGCCACGGTCCTCAGAGATCTCCAGGAGGCCACCTTCCTCGGTTTAGAGTGATAAGGTGACTCTAGAAAGACAGCACACGGTTTTAGGGGTGCAGAACACCATGCTCCCCACAACATCTGTGCTTCAGAAAGACAAAGTATTCACAACCGCCCAGATGAACACATACTGGCAAAAATAAAAAATACGATTATGCTTATATACTCACATTTGTTTATTAAATTTTACTATAAAGAAGTAACTGGAATTGATTTTAAAATATGAACCTAAAGTTGTACCCATATTACAGTATTTAATTTCCCATTCCCCCCCCAGGGCATTTTTTATTTTGTCACCAAAACAAAGGAAAGGTTTTAAAATTATATTTTAATCTGGAATTTTGCTTCTTCACGTAAACTATAGAGATTGTGCAAATTTATGCAAAACCAAGTTGTTCATAAACCATGCTTATATTTCTTAAATATCAAAGCAATTTATATCTATAGAAGGTCCTGAGATTCTAAATCTAATACATTTAGTTTTTAAGATTTCTAAGATTTTTCCATGGCTTCAGAATTTATGGAAAATTCCCCTTTAACATTTAGGATGTGGGAATAAAGACACATTGGGCCCTTAGAGTTTCCACTCACTCGGGACCGCCGTGCTCACTCCCAGGGTATTCGGAAGGCTTTCCATTTATGCAGGTATATTAGTGATCGGAAAAAAACCCCACACATGACATTTCCCTCCTAACTGTATGAGGTTTATCAGTAAATAGTGAGAATTCCACAGTACGCATGCCCGTGGATAAAACTGCGAAGAAGAGGGATTCGGCTGGTGGAGAGCCTGCAGGTGGCCGACGCTGCGGAAGCGGTGATCGGGGAAGGGCCGGCAACCTCGCCTCCTGGGAGCAGGGTGGGAATTGAGAACCTCAGCACACGGGGAGCTACGAACGCCGTGGACCCGGAGCGGGCAGCTGCTGCTGAGTCGCCAGGTCGTGTCCGACTCTGAGACCCCATGGATTGCAGCCTGCCAGGCTTCCGTCTCCTGAAGTTTGCTCAAATTCATGTCCACTGAGTCGGTGATGCTAACCATCTCATCTTCTGCCACCCCCTTCTCCGCCTGCCCTCAACCTTTCCCAGCATCTGGTCTTTGCCCACGTGTGGGCTCTTGGTATCAGATGGCCGGTACTGGGCAGTAGAGACACATTTATGAAGCGAACAGGACAGCCCGGATTCCTGCTGTCGTGGCTCGGAAATCAGACGGGCGTACACCTGTTAAGGGAGTGTTAGGAGCTTGGGATTGGGGGGGGGGGGGCCCGGGGGAGGGGACACAGTGCGTCCTGCAGTGAGCAGGGGGTCTGGGATCAGCCCTGGTACCTGGACAGGTGTCCAGCGTGGCTGGGGGAGGGCCCGGGGGCTTGGGGGAGGGAGGCAGAGCCTCTGGGGGAAAGCGCCTCTTTGGCGGTCTTGATGCTTTGGGGGTTCTGGCCATCCTAATTATGCAAAACACAACTCTGACATTTACAGAAATCAAGATAAAAACAATTTGATTATCAGTATTTTCAACACTTGAAATGCTTGACTTCCAGTAAGTAAGAATAATGAAAGATGATCTCACATTTGCCTTAGGTAGTGACGCCTCCTGGACAAAAGGATTTAAACAAAATAGTCTGAAAGAGAAGGTTTAAAACACCAAGGCCCACACTTTCACTTGGCATCAATCAATTCTCGATTTGCTCCACGGGAGGAGAGCCAGAATATTCAAAATCCAAATTGCTAGATGCTTGTTTTTCTTTTAATTAATTTTTTAGAGCATAGCTGCCTTACAATGTTGTGTTGTTTCTGCTGCAAAGCAAAGCGAATCAGCCATACTAGCGCTCAGTCACTTCGGGTGAGTCCGATTCTTTACGACCCCAGGGACTGCAGCACGCCAGGCTGCTCTGTCCATGGGATTCTCCAGGCAAGAATCCTGGAGTGAATTTCCACGCTCTCCTCCAGGGATCGTCCCGACCCAGGGGTAGAATCCGCCATCCCTCAGTCTCCCGCACTGGCAGGCGGGCCCTTCACCACCAGTGCCGCCTGGGACGCCCTGGGCCGAGCCCCTCTGCTGTGCGGTCGGCTCTCACTAGGCCCAGTTTTGTTGTTGGTTTTGCTGTTTTTTTTGGTCCCTGGTTTGCACATAGCAGGGTGTGTATGTCAGGCCCGACCTCCCGACTGACCCCACCCCCCACCCTCCTCGGCATCCAAGTTTGTTCCCCGCATCCGAGTCTCTGTTTCTGCTTTGCAGTTAAGTTCGCTAGATGGTTCCTTTCTAATGCTTCTATTTATTTGTACTACAAAACATGCTTTCTTTTCCTTGCAGGAATTTATCTTTCTACGTATGTTTTTCTTGGGCTTATATGAAAGTTCGTTTGTATTCTCTGACTGTGTCATAATAAGACAGTATGTTTGACCGTATATATGTATGTAAGAAATGTAAACACACACACATGAGTATATAATAAAGCCAGGCACGGCCACAGGCTTTTCGGCAGCAGAAGAAAGCTGACCGAGGATCTGCTTGGTCACAGAGA